>NC_088223.1:71038121-71373121 GCF_036934945.1 Oncorhynchus masou masou
CCACATACTTTTGTATGTCCCCGCAGCAATGTTCCAACATCTGGTGGAAAGCCCTCCCAGAAAGGTGGAGGCTGTTATAGTAGCAAAGGGAAGACCAACTCCATATTAATGCCCATGATTTTGGAATGAGATGTTCGACGAGAATGTCCACATACCTTTGGTAATGTAGTGTAAATATATACACTCAGTATACTCAGTGTACAGTTGAAGTCGGAAGTTTACATACACTTAGCTTGGGGTCATTAAAACTAATTTTTCAACGACTCCACAAATGTCTTGTTAACAAACTATAGTTTTGGCAACTCGGTTAGGACATATACTTTGTGCATGACACAAGTCATTTTTCCAACAATTATTTACAGACAGATTATTTCACTTATGATTCACTGTATCACAATTCCAGTAGGTCAGAAGTTTCCATACACTAAGTTGACTGTGCTTTTAAACAGCTTGGAAAATTCCAGAAGCTTTAGAAGCTTCTGATACGCTAATTGACATCATTTGAGTCAATTGGAGGTGTACCTGTGGATGTATTTCAAGGACTACCTTCAAACTCAGTGCCTCTTTGCTTGACATCATGGGAAAATCAAAAGAAATCAGCCAAGACCTCGGAAAAAGAATTGTAGACCTCCACAAGTCAGGTTCATCCTTGGGAGCAATGTCCAAACGCCTGAAGGTACCACGTTCATCTGTTCAAACAATATTATGCAAGTATAAACACCATGGGACCACACAGCCGTCACACCGCTCCGGAAGGAGACACGTTCTGTCTCCTAGAGATGAACGTAATTTGGTGTGAAAAGTGCTAATCGAACCAGAACAACAGCAAAGGACCTTGTGAAGATGCTGGAGGAAACAGGTACAAAAGTATCTATATCCACAGTAAAATGAGTCTTATATCAACATAACCTGAAAGCCCGCTCAGCAAGGAAGAAGCCACTGCTCCAAAACTGCCATAAATAAGCCAGACTATGGTTTGGAACTGCACAAATATCATACTTTTTGGAGAAATGTCCTCTGGTCTGAAAAAGGGGGAGGCTTGCAAGCCGAAGAACACCATCCCAACCGTGAAGCACGGGGTGGCAACATCATGTTGTGGGGGTGCTTTGCTGGAGGAGGGACTGGTGCACTTCACAAAATAGATGGCATCATGAGGTAGGAAAATTATGTGGATATATTGAAGCAACATATCAAGATATCAGTCAGGAAGTTATAGCTTGGTCGCAAATAGGTCTTCCAAATGGACATTGACCCCAAGCATACAACCAAAGTTGTGGCAAAATGGACAACAAGGTCAAGGTATTGGAGTGGCCATCACAAAGCCCTGACCTCAATCCTATAGAAGATTTGTGGGAAGAACTGAAAAAGCATGTGCGAGCAAGAAGGCCTACAAACCTGACTCAGTTACACCAGCTCTGTCAGGAATGGGCCAAAATTCACCCAACTTATTGTGGTAAGCTTGTGGAAAGCTACCCAAAACGTTTGACCCAAGTTAAACAATTTAAAGGCAATGCTATCAAATACTAATTGAGTGAATGTAAATTTCTGACCCACTGTGAATGTGATGAAATAAATAAAAGCTGAAATAAATAATTCTCTACTATTATTCTGACATTTCACATTCTTAACCTCTTGGATCTCTAGGGGCAGCATTTCATTTTTGGATAAAAAAACGTTCCCGTTTTAAACAAGATATTTTGTCACGGAAAGATGCTCGACTATGCATATAATTGACAGCTTTGGAAAGAAAACACTGACGTTTCCAAAACTGCAAAGATATTATCTGTGAGTGCCACAGAACTGATGCTACAGGCGAAACCAAGATGAAACTTCAAACAGGAAATGAGCAACATTTTTGAAGCGATGTTTTACCAGGTGTCCGCCCGGTGTCCTGCGTCGAAATTGGTGCGTAAACTTCAGCTGCAAGTATTTTTCCATGTGATTGAGAGGAGAAAGCAGATTCCCACGAATGATATATCAATGAAGAGATATGTGAAAAACACCTTGAGGATTGATTCTAAACAACGTTTGCCATGTTTCAGTCGATATTATGGAGTTAATTTGGAAAAAAGTTTGGCGTTTTGGTGACTGAATTTTCTGGGGGTTTTTGTAGCAAAACGTGATGTACAAAACGGAGCGATTTCTCCTACACAAAGAATCTTTCAGGAAAAACTGAACATTTGCTATCTAACTGAGAGTCTCCTCATTGAAAACATCCGAAGTTCTTCAAAGGTAAATGATTTTATTTGAATGCTTTTCTTGTTTTTGTGAAAATGTTGCTGGCTGAATTCTAGGCTTATAGCTATACTAGCTATCAATACTCTTACACAAATGCTTGTTTAGCTATAGTTCAATAGCATATTTTGAAAATCTGAGATGACAGTGTTGTTAACAAAAGTCTAAGCTTGAGAGCAAATATATTTATTTCATTTGCGATTTTCATGAATAGTTAACGTTGTGTTATGCTAATGAGCTTGAGGCTATAAATAGGATCCCGGATACGGGATTGCTCGTCGCATGAAGTTAAAATAAAGTGGTGATCCTAACTGACCTAAGACAGGGAATTTTTACAAGGATTAAATTGTGAAAAACTGAGTTTAAATGTATTTAGATAAGGTGTATGTAAACTTTCGACTTCAACTGTATATACATCTATAATGTCTATGTTACTGTTTTAAATGTATGCAAATTATAAAGTATTTTTGTCTGTATTGTCTTTTTCGTCATGTGTCAGTCCCCAGGAAAACTAGCTGTCGCCATTGGTGTCGGCTAATGGGGATTCAAATAAAAATCATCAGCACTATTTCAAGGCCCTATTTTAAGCCTCTGGGCTCAGCTATCACCCTCTCTCTAAAGAACACAAAGAGTCAGTATGTTTGAGTATGTGCCGTGGCTAGCTGTCACTCATGCACTAACAGTATGGACGAGGCTCGCAGCTGCACACATCCCAGCTGCCTCTGGACCGTCACACGGCAAATCCACCTCATTTCCACAGCTGCTCACTTCCGTAACGGAGGAGTTGTGAAGAAAAGAGGGGGAAAGTCACAAAAGGTATGAGCTTATGGGTACAGTATGTTCTCATGGTATTGAGAAGTGTCTGGCTGCTGGAGCTAGAATACCATTGTTCAGCCAGACTTCTATTCTTTCAGTCTTGGCCTCAAAAAAATATTTCATTTTATAGAATATGTTTTTCCTCTGCGAGAAAGCATGGCTTGAATATAATAATTAATCTGAAGCTTTGCTGGGAGCCTGAGAGTTTTCTTTAGGATTAAGCATATTTATCCATTTAATAGACCATCCATAATAATTTACCCTCTTGCTGCCCCCTGTTGGATGTCTATGACATTACATCATATACAAGTGATGATTAACATTCAATTGCATTATACTCTCATGAGCATGCAGAGTTCCCCCATTAGTAAGTGACAGGTTGATATCTCAGCCAGGGGCTCTGGTTAATGGCATTACATCTTATCTAGATGTACATGTCAGAGAACCACTAGCAACTGTGTATTATTATGCCATGAATGTTTCCATTCGTGATGAATAGTGTGTAATCTGGGGAGCTCTTCAAATAGATTTTTAGGAAGGGCTGAGTGCTCCTTTCCTCAGTAAAATAATGACTGCCAAAACTAAAGTTATATTCAGTCTTGAAAAACTCTCTCTCTCATTCCCTCCCCCCTCTTTCTAGAAGAGGAAATCATTGAAGATGTGAAGAGAACATCTTCCTCTACCAAAGATGCTTAAAATATGTCCATTGAATTTCCTTCAGTCGTTTTAAAAGCTTCCTTTCAGATGCCTTCTTTAATTTAACATTTTGGGTCATCTGAGTTCAGTCCCGAATACATACTTAAAGAACTGTAATACTTCTGAATATTAAGCTGCAGGAAAAGCAGGGCTCCATTGTTGATGAACCTAGCAGTGTGCAAAGACTGGTCTCTGAGAGGGAACAGCATCCCATTGTGCTTCCATCAGCAGAGGTCAGGGGATGCTCCATCAAGCAGGAAGTGGGCATAGGCCTACTGAGGCTCCTATGATGGACGGGGCCAGTAATGTACTTCCATATTCGAATGAAGGCTTAATTTGAAGTCTATTTCCTTAATCTGAATTAATATAAACATGTATGCGGGGAATGGGCCAATGCGTCAAGAAATATGGAGAGACATAATGCAACCTCATAAATAATGGCAGTGTTTGTGTCATTCAAAGAAAGCCAGGCCTGATTTCTCTACACAGGGAGCAGCACTACTTTCATTTTTTTGGGATGATTTGGTTCTCTAAAACTTGATTAGAGAATCTCCAACCTCAGGAGCCTGATTATAGATGGTTAGTAGTGAAATGCCTTCATGTTTTGGAGTTACAGTAAAAGGCAGGAATAGATTAGGCATGCATGCTCAACATAATTTCAAGTATTTTGTTGAATTCCTCATATGGAAACGCTGTTATCTACTTTTAAGAATTTAAGATACAAGTACCTTCAAAATGCCTATATGAGGGGCATCATACTCACAACAGTCTCTGTTTAGAGGCTCCAGATGGGCCAAGGGTCTATCTCTAGTCAATAATCCCAAAACAGACAGCTTTACCCCATCTCCCAGGGGGACGACGAGGAGCTGAGGATTAAGTGGAGGTGACCCAATTAAGACAAGGTTAAAAGAGGAAAAAACAGGGATTGGAGGCAAAATTAGGGATAAGGCTAGGGCAGAGTGAGTGTTATCCTGTTGTGAAGTGGTGGAGGGAGAGAAGGACATGGGGAGGGGGAGAGGGAATGCCACACCATACTCAGAGATAGTTAAATGAACAGGGAGTGTCCGCTGAACTATGAGTGGAGAGGAAACGTTGTGCCTTGTGACCAGCAGGGTCAGACGATGAAAACGACACTCACACACACTGTTAATGGGAGCTGCACTTAGTAAAAGTAACACTCAACCTACACCCATCCTAGTTTAGAGTGCACAAACATGCACACACAATAATGTAGATACACACAAGTAGGCCTACTCATGCAAAGTATTTACAACACAGTGTCAGATGACCATATCCTAACTTTACATTCATATGACCACAGTAACCCAAACCTATGCATTTTCAGTCACAACTGTGGGAAAATAATAGAGTCAAATGTGACTAATACCTGACTTATGCCTGATATTTTATCTGCAGAACTCTGTCCTGGTTTTATGGTCCTGGTCTTATGACTTTTATCAAAGCAGGCACAGTGAACACCTCACATAGTTTATACTTAAAAGAAGGCCCCTGGTCCAGGAGATGAAAAACAGAGATATGCCATTGACAGCAGTCAGCTCTTGATTAAACAATGTAAACCTCTTGGTCGTTGGAGAGGGGTGTCTAACAGTTAGCACCATGGACTTTGGCGGTCCAACACATATCATATGATAATATTGGTAAGCAAATTATGTTTATAATGCAAAAACACATCAAGGTTTACCCAGAATTCCAGAATTAACACGTGCATGGATATTTGCTGTGATAATTGGCAACGTGATTTCATGGTCACACTGTCACGGTACCAATTTAGCAACGGTAATTCAAATTTTAGCCTATACCTAATGAATAGGCCACTTAAATTACCACTAAAATTGAGACGTCAATCAAATGTTCAGTTAACTCTGTCTATGGCAAGTTTTTACTCGTTTGGAAATATGGACGATTTTTAATTTCCCCAAAACAACTTCCAAATAATGAGTTGCACTCCCGTTTGCCCTTATAACATCCTAAATTAATTGGGCCATGGACTCTACAAGGTGTCGAAAGCGTTCCACATGGATGCTGGCCCATGCTGACTCCAATGCTTCCCACAGTTGTGTCAAGTTGGCTGGATGTCCTTTCGGTGGTGGACCATTCTTGATACACACGGGAAACTGTTGAGCGTGAAAAACCCAACAGCGTTGCAGTTCTTGACACACTCAAACCAGTGCGCATGGCACCTAGTACCATACCCCGTTCAAAGGCACTTACATCTTTTGTCTTGCTCATTCACCCTCTGAATGGCACATATACACAACCCATCTCTCAATTGTCTCAAGGCTTAAAAAACATAACTCCTCTTCGTCTACACTGATTGAAGCGGATTTAACAAGTGACATCAATAAGGGATCACAGCTTTCCCCTTGATTCACCTGGTCAGTCTATGTCATAGAAAGAGCAGGTGTTCATATTACGTTGTTCACTCAGGGTATGCTCCAACCGTTCACGTTTCAATAGTTGCACACTGGCACTTGCTTCTCTGAATCCGGAAATACGCTACAAAATCTTGCCTCAAAGTGTGTATTATGGCCAAGGCTTCGCAAAAAGTCTCAAATCTATTTGGTTTTAATGTGACTGTGTTGAAATAAATGAAACTTTGCATTCAAAACAGCCTAATATTGGGCTGCTACAGCATCCATCCCTCACTCAGTCGGGATGCAGCCGAAGTCTCCCCGTTGTAAACATTTGTCAACCCCTCCAGAAAAGTTTCCCAATATCAAAAACAAAGCAACATGGTTGTATTTGTCTTACTTACCATTCAAACTGAGGGAACAAATAAGAACAAACAACAATATGAAAGAGTTCTTTGGGAAAGCCATGCCGTTCCTCTCGTCGTATCCAGTCTTTAGAATGAAACTAGTTCGTTTGCCGCGCAAGGAGAGCACAAGCCAGTCTGGACTGTAGGGAAGGAAAGCGAGCGAGGGAGGGGTGAGGGCGTGGAGTTGCAGAAAAAGGTTTGTCGTCTACTCTATTGTACTGATTGTAGGAGAACATTTTGGATTTCCAAATTCCTTGCCCCTTCCCATTTAGTGAGAAACATGGGAGAAAGAAACTGTATCTATTATGGATGGTAAATTTACATCATGCCTGGAATAACACCTATTGGCCTACACGGTATCTCATTTGGCTATCTTTATGTATAGCATAGCTTTCGTCCCTCTCCTCGCCCCTACCTGGGCTCGAACAAGAGACCCTCTGCACACATAGACGACAGCTACCCTCGAAGCATCGTTACCCACCCCGCTAGCTACCTTGCCATTTCACATTGGTTACATTCACAATAGGGTGGCTGTATCACGAACTAGGACTGATAAATGAAATGAGAAAATATGATTTATATGATTATGATTTATTTAGCATGAATATCATCAGCTCATGTAATATTCCAATAAGGTAATGCCATGACATAAAAGGATTTGAACAAGGAATTAACATTCTATCCTATTAACATGACCCTTTTTTCTCTATAGGTAAAGAAATAGCCTACTGTAAATTGGAAGAATATTGGAAGAGATGCAATGTCCACCAATCCAGGCTGTATCACATCCGGCGGTGATTAGGAGTCCCATAGGGCGGCGTACAATTGGCCCAACGTCGTCGGGGTTTGGCCAGAGTAGGCCGTCATTGTAAATACATTTAAAAAAATTATGTGCCCTTGTAAACACAGTAGTGGCCCCAACTCTCAACCCTAGAAAAAGGGATTCTCCGGAGCGTCTTAGCTTGCAGGTCGTTAATGACCTCGGCTGTTTTCATCACTTGACTGTCACCTCCGCTAACAGCTGCAACAGAGAGGGGCTCCAGAACAAGGCTGCCGGGCCTGGGACACAGTGCAGGGAGATATAGGGTTACAAATGGATGTAAGATCAACCCATAGGGCAGACATGAAGACCTGTACGCTCTCGTTGGTTGGCCCTTGCTACATACTTGTCGCCAAACCCACTGGCTACAGGTTATCTACAAGTCTCTGCTAGGTAAAGCCCCACCTTATCTCAGCTCACTGGTCACCATAGCAGCACCCACTCGTAGCACACGCTCCAGCAGGTACATCTCACTGGTTACCCCCAAAGCCAATTCCTCTTTTGGTCGTCTTTCCTTCCAGTTCTCTGCTGCCTATGACTGGAACTAACTGCAAAAATCTCTGAAGCTGGAGACTTATATCTCCCTCACTAGCTTTAAGCACCCGCTGTCAGAGCAGCTCACAGATCACTGCACCTGTACATAGCCCATCTGTAAACAGCCCATCTATCTACCTACCTCATCCCCATACTGTATTTATTTATCTTTTTCCTTTACACCCCAGTATCTCTACTTGCACATTCATCTTCTGCACATCTACCATTCCAGTGTTTTAATTGCTATATTGTAATTACTTCGCCACCATGGCCTATTTATTGCCTTAACTCCCTTATTTGCACTCACTGTATATAGACTTTTTTTCCCTACTGTATTATTGACTATGTTTTGTTTATTCCATGTGTAACTCTGTGCTGTTGTATGTGTCGAATTGCTATGCTTTTTCTTGGCCAGGTCGCAGTTGCAAATGAGAACTTGTTCTCAACTAGCCTACCTGGTTAAATAAAGGTGAAATTAAAAAACAGTGGCAGTTATAGAGCTATGTTGAGCTATGATGAACAATAGATGTAACAGGACACATATGTTCTGTTTTTACATTATTTTAGGTTGTGCAGGATATCTGGTTCGGCAATATGTTTTCTTTTTGGTGAATTAAACATTCAATCTCCTCAATGGTGGTATATTTAGACTTCTAAATCTAACAAGGACCACATCAGAAACAATGGTGAACAATTAGTTAATATTTTACTCGAGAATTTCTGCTTACAAAATGGTCTCTACAGGTACCACACTGTCAGTGTAGTTAAGGTCACCTACATCCATCACACACTCCGCATGCATTACCCCATGTGGGTGTGTTTGTTCACCTGCGGGAACAAACAGTCATCACTGTACACAGTAGGAATTGACATTGCTACCACCCCTGCAAGTGCGCTAAATCTGGTCAAGGGGATTTAGAAAGAAGGTCACAAAGGCAGCATGTAGCACAGTCCCTTGAGGCCGGGGTACAGTAAAGTCCAGACTATAGAGCAGAGAAGGCAAGTCTGAAGCAAATGAGAAAATGCCATTGATGTGGACCCAGTGCCCAAAATACTTTAATTTCTATGTGATAGAGAGAAGGCAGAAAAAGACGATTCCATGCTTACATTTAATTTTCTCTATCTCAAATTGATTGTACCTTTCGCTCTTGCTCTGTCTCTCTTTCTCTCTCCCTGTTATAAGTAATTAAGCGTTTCACTGTTAGTCTACACCTGTTGTTTACAAAGCATGTGACAAATAACATTTGATTTGTATCAGTTTCCCATCTGTCTCTCACGCTGTTGTGTCACCGGAGAGCAAACTGGGTGGGGAGAGATGGTGACAGTAAGGATTTAATGGTCAAACACCACTAACACACACACAAATTACTTTACCAAGAGACAGGTGCCAGTTCAGATGATCTGCACAGTCTCGTTAAGTCTCCAAGTTGACTGTTCCAGAATGATTGTGGTCTGGAAAGACAAGCAGGACTTTTGTCGATTCAACTACAAGTGTCTCATGAACAAGTCAAGATCACTGTGACAAAGCAGATTGTCACTTCATTAAAATGGGATTCAAAGTACAGCTGGGCGGATACCTCATATCAATGAATTATTTAGTGTGAAACAGACAGGTTAACAAGAGGTTGAAACTCAGTCAAAAACACACAGTATTTGTGCTTTCCTGTTTCTTGGACATATTTTTGTAGAATGGTTGACAAAAAGTCATTATCTTGCTAGATTAATGTGATGCATATTCTGCAAATACCCGAATGATGACCGTTATGACTAATCATCACATTCACAAAACACATGATATCTCTATTCCTCACCCTAGTATCATATGACCAATCCACTCCCGTTGGCCTTACTGGGGTGAGGTTAGGTGCTGATGATGTGGAGGACATGAGGGAGAGATGAACCAACAGAGGATTAGGAATAGCCCTGAGGCCCCTATATGCCGCTGCTAAATCGTGGCTGCCACTGCAACAATTATTATTTATTTATTATTTTTTTTGGGGGGGGGGATCATTTTCAGGATGGTAAAACTTTTTCAGTGTAAACTTAAATGACTAAAACCAGATGTAAAGTATGTAAAAAAGATAATGGAGAAATACATGATTTAATAAGATCATCTTTCAGGACTAACAATGACCAAAATAAAAACTAGACAGTCAGAGATCTGAAATTCCAAAAATGTTATGGCACAGGGTCCCCATTGATTTAGTTATGTTTGAGTCACTCCGATAGCATAAGAACAAGGCATAAGCCATGACAAAATGTGTATAAGTGCAGGAAATAAGCTTTAAAAGGGAAAATTCTCTCAACCCATGGCAAAATGTGTCGAATTGCTGGTAATTAGCTTTGAAACTGCAATTTTTCTCACAGCCCCATGACAAATGTGTAGAATTGCAGGAAACAAGCTTTAAAACTGTAAAATGTTTAAAGTTAAAAGTTTTAATATCACGTGCACAAGCACAGTGTACTGCCTTTATTGCAAGCTCTAAAATAGCCAAGGCAAAATTTATAGAATTGCAGGAAATTTTCTTTAAAACAGCAACATTTTGAATCTGCGGCCAAGAGGAAGGCCTCTAAAACTGTGCACTTGGCCACGCCCACTACCAAAGCCCTTGCCCTGTAACTTTGCCACATCTGCTGAAAATAAATCCTAGGGAATACAATGCCCCCCCCCCCCCCCATCTCACTCGCTTTGATTACTTACTGATTACAGTCAATCACCATGAAAATCCCTAACAAAGTTATTTTTTTCACACACCATCCAAAACAATCATGAGAAATAGTTAATGAAGAATTACGGGAGAAGAGCTGCGGGGATCAAAGTCAAGTTAAAGGCGCTTCTCTCCTGACAAAATCTGCAATCAGTACAGGGATCTTCTCTCCTACAATGTTTGATTTTGGTGGTTGGTGTCTGTCTGGTTGAATAAGACCCCCCACTGTATGGGCTTACTCATGGTAACAATGCAGCATCAGGAATGTGTATTCTTCTGACAAAAACCACCTCCATTGCCACAGGCACCTGCAGATCCCACCTGGATAGTAATCTTATACCAAAACTGGAGGCGTTCTGTCGCTAGGGAATGCTGGTGTGATGATATCTATGACTGTGTGAGTGTGAGTTTTAAAAAACTGTGTTGTTGGATTTTCACTTTCTACTGGGTTGATTGATTTGATGGCAAATATCATTAATTAGTGATGGGCTGTGGCTGCATTTGGTGTACATTTAAATTAAAATATTATAGTAGGATACATCTTTTACACCTCCAATCTTTTTCTCATTACTTGTTGGTTCCCTCATTGCCTTGCTGTTAAATTTGGCACCACTGTAAAGCAATTTCCAAACCACAGCACTCAAGATGTAGACTGTAGATAGTTCCAGATCAGTTCTTACAACAAATTCACCACAACACCAGTTAGGGTGGAGCACCTAACCCAAAATGGCACAGGTTTTTGTTTGAAGACATTCAATGTGAGGCGGCTGGTATAAGCTAGTGATACAGAGCTAACGTGATTAGCCTGAGCATTCTCCTCCTTATTGCCGGGAGTGGTAGCTTGCACTGGCAGGTCTGGTTACACAGATTGGGAACCGAGTGTGTGTCCACGGGGGTGTCAGACTCGCCAGAGCCAAAAGCGAAGATGACATGCAAGAGCTGAGGACAATATCAAGGTCCTTTTTCCTCCCTGTTCAGATAGTTTAAGGTTATTTCTGAAGGTCTTACTGAAGGTTTTTGGTTCCCAATACCTTAATTATAGGTCATAGGGTACAAAAAGTGACCTCGACCTCTCGTTATTCTGCCTTTAAAGGAATATTAACAAAGTCAGTCATGTATGTCATTCGCTGGATCTGTATGGTCTTGGTCCCCATGTAAGTGTCTATGTTGGGACAGAAATTCACCTCAGGGTATCACACATTTCACTCATCTCAGTTGTGGCATTTCACTAATGTGTAAGACTCAGTGGGTAGGTTATGTTTGATCTCAATGGTAACAAACATTATGTATGCCCTCTTGAGGATACTCAATTATTTCTGGCTAGTTTTCCTGTAGCTTATTCAACCAAAATCTGTATTCATCCAGTGAAAATCATGTTAAATGTCTGAGTGAGTTAAGCAGCTAAATATTCATGCCACAGTATGACATTTCAAGGATCGTGATTAGGGGTTAATTAAAGTAAATTACAAATCAGTACTAATTTAATAGTTAATTCACATGACGTCATCAAAAGTCCTGCTTTAAGACGCCATTATTCAAGAACATGAGGCATAGTGCACATTAAAAGATCAAAGTGAATCCACATTGTCAGAAGATGCTTTTTAGCTAGTGGAGTATTCTCTCCAGACGGAAGCTTTGACACTACTGCTTATCGTTAATGGAGGGGAATTCAGAAACATGTGCAAAATTGTGCCAGGGGCTAAACAGCTCTAATCTAGAAGTTGGCTCATTGCAATTGAGTTTGAGTCCATGACATGTTTGTAATGATCATTGCCAGGTCTAGCTGAGGAGGCCTTTTGAATCATTGAGAAATTGTCTGATCTGCACTTGGTGTGTAAGTAGAAAGGGGTTCTCTGAGGGGTTAGGGGGAGGGGTGCCAGGGGACTGGTGCTAGTCTCTACATTGCTCAGTTACAATGACATGTCTTGTGCTGAAGGGGACTCTAACATCTACGCTGACTCCTTATAGTAGCCATTGCCATGGTGACCCCACAATATGCCATAATTAACTAATGAATCACCATGGAGTACCTCAGCTCAGACACATCCAGTTCTGGTTGGTCGGGTGAACAGAGGGGGTGGGACCTAGGCTGAATCCTAGGCACAATACTGGGCTGAGTAAAGGGAAAGGGTGGGGCCAAAGAGGCACCCAGGTGGCCACTTGGAGCCAAATATAGTGCATTCTTTTAAAATGGGATCAGGGCACCTCTTAATCATCGCGAGAAGGCGATGATTCATTTCTCTGTGATCATATTATACCACTTCCTAGAACTGTCTGTCATTTTTTTGTTCCCATTATATTGAGGGTAAGAGTCTAATAGCTAATAGAAATTCAGCTCAGGATGGAATGATAAGTCGGAATATGCTTTTTTAAAGCTGTGATTCTACATTTTCCACAACCACGTAGGTTCCCTATCAAAAGCTTCCTTGAATGGCCATACTAATACAAACCAGGGGCTAGTCTTGGATTTTAAAAAACATATCCTACTTTTGATTTAGATATACATTTATCCCTTCCTCTTGATAAAGCTGTTAAAGACTAACACTTTGTTCTAAGTTGTGCACGTGTTGTGTTCAATTGTCCTTGTAATACTTTCGGTTCAGAACTAAGGTGTACATGTAATGGTTGTAGCCTATGCCTCAGGTCAACCTCTAGGCTTCTTTGACAGACCTGTGACAAGGTCCCTATCCTCACACACAGACCCAGACAAGAGCAGCCAATTCAGCAGATTTCACCCCCAAGCATGGCCTAAGAGCATCAGCTGTTCTTGTAAAGGGGACTTTCACAGGTCGGAAACCTCAACCTTTGAAATTGAGAAAATGTGATTGCTATTCATTAGTTCAGTTACATACTGTCTTGTTCTATTTAGGTGATTAGGATTTCATATAGCCTGAATAAACTATAGGCAATGTTGTTCGGTGTGTCCTTGGCTATATGGGGAAAAACACCTGTCATCTCAACAATAAGTTGATTGTGCGATTTCATTTCCCCATTCTATAAATGTCTGTCCCATTGTCATTAATCTCCCGACCAATCTATGAATGTCAATTCTGTCCTCTTTGGTAAATTGAAAGAGCATTGGACTAGTAACCAAAAGGTTGCAAGTTCATATTCCCGAGCTGACAAGGTACAAATCAGTCGTTCTGCCCCTGAACAGGCAGTTAACCCACTGTTCCTAGGCCGTCATTGAAAATAAGAATTTGTTCTTAATTGACTTGCCTAGTTAAAGGTAAAATAAAAAATATTGTAGCGACCTTAACCCAACACCTATCAACCTCGTCAAGGGTTAACAGTTAAGGTGTTGGCTTGAAAAAAATAAAAAAATAAAAAATCACTGGACCTCGAATTACTACATTTGTGGCAGAAGCGGGATGGCACCCTTGAGGGACTTGGTATAGAGAAGCGTGGGGATCCAAAAAAAAAGGGTGTAAAGTAGTAACCTGAAACTAGTGACATCGTCAAGAGGTTCAGACCTCTTGGCGTGACGGTTAAGGCACAGAGAACAAGGAGACAGATGTTTCAGATATTTAAATCTGAAGCATTCGGTTTAAAATTTCCATTCACCACCAAATGGCGAAGAGAGGAAGCCCAGTGGTTGGCAGTGGGAGAGTATGAAGCGAGATGGAACTGGGCCGACATTCTGCAAATTCTCAATGAAACATTTAATCTCAATACGGTTCTGTCCCAAAACAAGAATCTGCTACAAACAGAGTGGACTACGTTTAGTAGACTTTACTGTTTAAAAAAAAATGCAAGGACGAATTGAGGAATTGCACACGTACTTCATACTTTAGACTTTATTGTCCCCATGGGGAAATGTTGCTGCAATGTCATGTACACGTTTAAAGTGGCGTTTAAATACAAAACAAATTGACAATACAACTTTCATAACAGTTTACATACCAATAAAAAGAGACTGGCTTGCTGGCCTTACTAGGTGATAGGAACATTAGCCCGAGCTATTTAGGAGGGATATCACACCTGGCACAAATTGTCTAGTTCTGTTTTTCCTGCCGAGAGGTGCCCTATACCTGCGCCCAGAGGGGAGTAGTTCATAGTCTAGATACAGGGGGTGGCATGGGTCTGAAATGATTGTGGCCCTTGGAGGGCCCTGACCTTAAAGATCTCATCCAGGCCTGTCTGTTTGACTCCAAGTACCTTGCTTGCTGTGGTGATAATCCTTGAGTCACGGGATTCTTCTGTTGAAGGAGAGGCGGACCAAAATGCAGCGTGGTTATTTAGATACATCTTTAATAAGGATGAAAATAGAACAAGAAACAAAAACAAGAAACGTGCAAAACAGCCCTATCTGGTGTACCAAATAAAGACAGGAGCAATCACCCACAAAACAGGCTACCTAAATATGGTTCCCAATCAGAGACAATGACTAACCTGCCTCTGATTGAGAACCATATCAGGCCCAAACACAGAAACAGACAAACAAGACATCCAACATAGAATGCCCACTCAGCTCACACCCTGACCAAACAAAACATAGAACATACAAAGCAAACTATGGTCAGGGTGTGACACCTTCTCAATATATTTCTCTGGCTGACTGTGGCAATGCCAAACCAACAAACAATTGTCACAAACCGGCTCAAAGCCTGTAACAAAAGAGACAACGTGGAGATAAGGCGTAACAAAATATATATTTATTAACTAAAGCAACTAAGGAAAATATACAATGGTGTGTGTAATCAGTAGTGTATGTGAGTGTTTTGCATGCATGAATGTGATAATGCAGGGTGTTGAAAAGATGCTAAAGCAAACTCAAAAACCACCAAGAAAAACAACAAAATCCATAAAGGTGTCTGCATGGAGAGAGTCTCCATGAATGGGGAAGTGGTGTATTTATCCTGGGAGACACCGGGCCCAGGTGTTTCCCATGAAGCTGACGACCCTCCCAACTCCGCCCACCGACATCATAATAAGGAAACAACAAAGAGAGAATACGGCAGACAGAGTGGGAGGGTCGTCACACAATACAAAAAGTTTAAATACTATCAATGAAAGATTTGTAAAACAGAGTCAGTATAGTACAATTAACATTAAAAGACACCATGTTTTTGAAAAAGTACAGTCTCTGTTGACTCTTTTTGTAGATCAGGTCTGTACATTTACTCCACTGAAGCTTATTGTCCAAGAGGACACCCAGATACTTATATTCCTCTACAATCTCTATGTTCTGACCTCACCCGCACTTCTGCCCACTATGCTTAATTTGCTCCCAACGGAAACGACAGGCTGCGGTGTATCTTGGGTTAGTTATAAAATATTTGGTTGGGTTTGAGTCCCAGTCGGGGCTACTCCCCGAATTTGCTACAATATCAAACATCAGGATACCGACAGTGCACTTCCACCAGCAGAGTCTTCCAAAGCCTTCCTGTTCCTAGCACATCTTAAACATGAACAACTATTTTAGGGTGAGACAGTGAAGGCATCCAATTGTGCTATTAGTGAGGACAAGTGTTGAATGCTCTGAAGGCCTGGTGTGGGTGGATAGGGGTGGGTATATGAGGAGTGTTTAGTGATGAGAACAGGGGTGAAGGTCCTAGTTGACAGGAGAAGGGGGCTTATTCGGTGGATGTCTGATGCCATTTTTCCACAGTGGGCTTGAAGGAGAGCAGCAGCTGTGATAAGATGGGCAAGAACAAGAAAAGAGGAGAGGAGTGAAAACATAAAAGAGTGAGCTAGTGCAGCTGTCTGAAAAAGGTCTGGAAAATAACAAAAGACTATTAACGGGAAGAGTTCTGCTTGACAGAAGAACCCTATTAAATGTCTTACCCGCCAAGGTTTAAATATAAGCTTGTTTGAGCTTTATGGGTTTACTTTATCAGACACTGCTATCACCAGTAATCTGGTTAAAGAAATAGTTGTCTTTCAACATGTGAATATCTTATGCCAGTGGCCTAGAACATATTGATGTTAATGTGGTTCTTAATTGATAAAAATGTGCAAATCGTAAAGGCCAAATATTGATAACATTGTTGCAGAGTAATTATGGTCATAAGAGAAGCATAACAGAAACTCAGTGCAGATATTGAGAAACAGATTCTTTAACTATGGATATTGTTACCTATATGTTAACCTGGAGGCTCATCCATGGAATACCATGATGTCACTTAAAGAGCAAGAGGGCTTGATGTATGGTTGAAGTCATTTGAAGAGGGTAACACCATATCCTGTACTCCAAATGGAGGAATTTGGTTGACTGGCTTGCTTGAGTCTGTACACTACCACATATTTTTGGAAAGCCAAGTAGAAGGATACAAATGGTGGGGAAAACACAGTGGTGGGTGCAAAATAGCTCTCTCTTCCAAGACACCATTACGCACACACAGCTGGGATGAAGGAACATGACTGATGTTTTTCACACCTCCACAGAAGCCATATATTCAAGCTGTGTGATGATTTGATAAGGGCCACGGTTGACTGCTGTTCCAGAGCAGACAGGATGGGGGTGGAGAGGAGCATTAAGCAGTCTAATAGGGGATTCTTTTTGGCACTACCATATGACCGTCCTCAGGGCATGGGACTCACAATGAGACTCACAGGGACTCACAATGAGATACAAGACGTCCATTAGCAAAAACATGCCGTAGTCTCTCTCAACATGGACTAGGATAATAGATATGTGTTAATGAATAACTGCCATAGATATAATTTCCATGCACATACATACTCTGTTTTTAATGGCAATCATGAGTTCTGTCTTTGTCTACAATTTTAGCGAGCTATCATTAAGTAATACTTTGATAATACTTTGATAACATCATTGAATTCCCCTTGGTGATAAAAATAATTCCTTAACAATTCCTTAACAAATGTACTTCCGGCGCCGACAGAGATGGCCGCCTCGCTTCGCGTTCCTAGGAAACTATGCAGTTTTTTGTTTTTTTACGTGTTATTTCTTACATTAGTACCCCAGGTCATCTTAGGTTTCATTACATACAGTCGAGAAGAACTACTGTATATAAGATCAGCGTCAACTCACCATCAGTACGACCAAGAATATGTTTTTCGCAACGCGGATCCTGTGTTCTGCCTTACAAACAGGACAACGGAATGGATCGCATGAAGCGACCCAAAAAAACGACTCCGAAAAAGAGGGAAACGAGGCGGTCTTCTGGTCAGACTACGAGACGGGCACATCGTGCCCCACTTCCTAGCATTCTTCTTGCCAATGTCCAGTCTCTTGACAACAAGGTTGATGAAATCCGAGCAAGGGTAGCATTCCAGAGGGACATCAGAGACTGTAACGTTCTGTGCTTCACGGAAACATGGCTCATTGGAGAGACACTATCCGAAGCGGTGCAGCCAACGGGTTTCTCCACGCATCGCGCCGACAGAAACAAACACCTTTCTGGTAAGAAGAGGGGTGGGGGTGTATGCCTTATGGCTAACGAGGCATGGTGCGATGAAAGAGACATACAGGAACTCAAATCCTTCTGTTCACCTGATTTAGAATTCCTCACAATCAAATGTAGACCGCATTATCTACCAAGAGAATTCTCTTCGATTATAATCACAGCCGTATATAACCCCCCCCAAGCAGACACATCGATGGCTCTGAACAAACTTTATTTAACTCTTTGCAAACTGGAAACCATTTATCCGGAGGCTGCATTCATTGTTGCTGGGGATTTTAACAAGGCTAATCTGAAAACAAGACTCCCTAAATTTTATCAGCATATCGATTGCGCAACCAGGGGCGGAAAAACCTTGGATCACTGTTAATCTAACTTCCGCAACGCATATAAGGCCCTGCCCCGCCCCCCTTTCGGAAAAGCTGACCACGACTCCATTTTGCTGATACCTGCCTACAGACAAAAGCTAAAAAAAGAAGCTCCCACGCTGAGGTCTGTCCAACGCTGGTCCGACCAAGCTGACTCCACACTCCAAGACTGCTTCCATCACGTGGACTGGGACATGTTTCGTATTGCGTCAGATAACAACATTGACGAATACGCTGATTCGGTGTGCGAGTTCATTAGAACGTGCGTTGAAGATGTCGTTCCCATAGCAACGATTAAAACATTCCCTAACCAGAAACCATGGATTGATGGCAGCATTCGCGTGAAACTGAAAGCGCGAACCACTGCTTTCAATCAGGGCAAGGTGTCTGGTAACATGACTGAATACAAACACTGCAGCTATTCCCTCCGTAAGGCAATCAAACAAGCTAAGCGTCAGTACAGAGACAAAGTAGAATCTCAATTCAACGGCTCAGACACAAGAGGCATGTGGCAGGGTCTACAGTCAATCACAGACTACAGGAAGAAATCCAGCCCAGTCACGGACCAGGATGTCTTGCTCCCAGGCAGACTAAATAACTTTTTTGCCCGCTTTGAGGACAATACAGTGCCACTGACACGGCCTGCAACGGAAACATGCGGTCTCTCCTTCACTGCAGCCGAGGTGAGTAAAACATTTAAACGTGTTAACCCTCGCAAGGCTGCAGGCCCAGACGGCATCCCCAGCCGCGCCCTCAGAGCATGCGCAGACCAGCTGGCTGGTGTGTTTACGGACATATTCAATCAATCCCTATACCAGTCTGCTGTTCCCACATGCTTCAAGAGGGCCACCATTGTTCCTGTTCCCAAGAAAGCTAAGGTAACTGAGCTAAACGACTACCGCTCCGTAGCACTCACTTCCGTCATCATGAAGTGCTTTGAGAGACTAGTCAAGGACCATATCACCTCCACCCTACCTGACACCCTAGACCCACTCCAATTTGCTTACCGCTCAAATAGGTCCACAGACGATGCAATCTCAACCACACTGCACACTGCCATAACCCATCTGGACAAGAGGAATACCTATGTGAGAATGCTGTTCATCGACTACAGCTCGGCACTCAACACCATAGTACCCTCCAAGCTCGTCATCAAGCTCGAGACCCTGGGTCTCGACCCCGCCCTGTGCAACTGGGTACTGGACTTCCTGACGGGCCGCCCCCAGGTGGTGAGGGTAGGTAACAACATCTCCTCCCCGCTGATCCTCAACACTGGGGCCCCAAAAGGGTGCGTTCTGAGCCCTCTCCTGTACTCCCTGTTCACCCACGACTGCGTGGCCACGCACGCCTCCAACTCAATCATCAAGTTTGCGGACGACACAACAGTGGTAGGCTTGATTACCAACAACGACGAGACGGCCTACAGGGAGGAGGTGAGGGCCCTCGCAGTGTGGTGTCAGGAAAATAACCTCACACTCAACGTCAACAAAACTAAGGAGATGATTGTGGACTTCAGGAAACAGCAGAGGGAACACCCCCTATCCACATTGATGGAACAGTAGTGGAGAGAGTAGCAAGTTTTAAGTTCCTCGGCATACACATCACAGACAAACTGAATTGGTCCACTCACACAGACAGCATCGTGAAGAAGGCGCAGCAGCGCCTCTTCAACCTCAGGAGGCTAAAGAAATCCGGCTTGTCACCAAAAGCACTCACAAACTTCTACAGATGCACAATCGAGAGCATCCTGGCGGGCTGTATCACCGCCTGGTACGGCAACTGCTCCGCCCTCAACCGTAAGGCTCTCCAGAGGGTAGTGAGGTCTGCACAACGCATCACCGGGGGCAAACTACCTGCCCTCCAGGGCACCTACACCACCCGATGTTACAGGAAGGCCATAAAGATCATCAAGGACATCAACCACCCGAGCCACTGCCTGTTCACCCCGGTATCATCCAGAAGGTGAGGTCAGTACAGGTGCATCAAAGCTGGGACCGAGAGACTGAAAAACAGCTTCTATCTCAAGGCCATCAGACTGTTAAACAGCCACCACTAACATTGAGTGGCTGCTGCCAACACACTGACACTGACTCAACTCCAGCCACTTTAATAATGGGAATTGATGGGAAATGATGTAAATATATCACTAGCCACTTTAAACAATGCTACCTTATATAATGTTATTTACCCTACATTATTCATCTCATATGCATACGTATATACTGTACTCTATATCATCGACTGCATCCTTATGTAATACATGTATCACTAGCCACTTTAACTATGCCACTTTGTTTACATACTCATCTCATATGTATATACTGTACTCGATACCATCTACTCTATCTTGCCTATGCTGCTCTGTACCATCACTCATTCATATATCCTTATGTACATATTCTTTATCCCTTTACACTGTGTATAAGACAGTAGTTTAGGAATTGTTAGTTAGATTACTTGTTGGTTATTACTGCATTGTCGGAACTAGAAGCACAAGCATTTTGCTACACTCGCATTAACATCTGCTAACCATGTGTATGTGACAAATAACATTTGATTTGATTTGATCTGTCATGCACTCTACACCAGCTCTGATGTATGGGAGGCATCAGACGGAAATAATACCATACAGTGAGCTCCAAAAGTATTGGGACAGAGAAACATTTTTTGTTGCTTTGGCTTTGTACTCCAGCCCTTTGAAATTATACAATGACTACGAGGTTGAAGTTCAGACTGTCAGCTTTAATTTGAGGGTATTTTCATCCATATCAAGTGAACCGTTTAGAAATTCCGGCACATAATCCCCCCATTTTAGGGGACAAAAAGTATTGGGACAAATTATTGGGATGCTACCATGATTACGGATAATCCTGAATGAATTGTAAAGAATGATGAGTGCGAAAGTTACAGAGGCATAAATATCATACCCCCCCCCCAAAATTCTAACCTCCCCTGTTATTGTAATGGGCGAGAGGTAAGCATGTCTTGGGGGTATGATATTTGTTTCGTAACTTTCTCACTTATCATTATTCACAAGTCATTCAGGACTATCCGTAATTATGGTAGCATCCACATTAATGTAGAAGTGCACAAAATAATCTGAAACACAACCAAAGCAAACAGAGAATTCACAAGCTTGATGCAATCATTGCATGCTTGGAATGTGGGACCAAATACTAAACGTTTTACTACTGTAATAAACATAAGTTAATTTGTCCCAGTACTTTTGGTCCTCTAAAATGGGGGGACTACGTACAAAAAGTGTTGTCATTTCTAAACGGTTCACCCGGGATAGATAAACAAACCCTCAAATTAAAGCTGACTCCGTTTTAACCTCAGTCATTGTAACATAATGAACTACACATTCTAGCATCTAAGCTATAGCCCATAGCACTACCATTTTATAACTCCGTAAAGGGAAATATAGTATTGTTTCTAACAAAGATATCTACATATATTTTAGTATGTTGTGTATTCCTGGAATTAAATCAGAATCCATGCAACCATTACAGTTTGTAAAGCACAGCTTTTCTGCACTGAATTAAATATTACCACAAACTTTTTAAAACCACGTTTACCTTTATTTCGAATAAACAATTCAACACAATCACTTTTTTGTCTTTTAATAATACTCAGACATAGTTTACAAATGAAGCATTTGTGTTTAGTGAATCAGCCAGATCAGAGGCAGTAGGGAGGACCAAGGATGTTCTCTTGATAAGTGTGAGAATTGGACAATTGTCCTGTCAAAAGGTAACGAGAACTTTTGGGTATCAAGGAAAAAGTCATGAGTAAAAAGTACATTATTTTCTTTGGGAATGTAGTGAAGTAAAAGTCAAAGTTGGCAAAAATACAAATATTAAAGTAAAGTACAGATACCCCAAAAAACTACTTAAAGTAGTACTATTGTAAGTACTATTGTTTACTTAAGTACTTTACACCACTGCTAGTGATAATGCATTTCCTTGCATTATGCCTGTGATGAAAACAACTTGCCATTGGCTCAACTTACCCCAAGGCAAACATTTTGACTATATAAGACCACACAGCTAGGTTTAGGACCCCGTATTGAAGCTTATAGAGACCCCAACTGATGTATAGAACAATCTTAAAAATCAGTGTTTTAGGTCTAACTTGTTTACCACTTCTTTTATGTGGTTTCTTCCCTCACATACTCCATGAAATTATGGCCTCTTCCTAGATATTTTGTAAGGCAGGGAGAGGGGGATGGGGCTTGCTGTGCCCAATGAGGGCAACGTCATGACAGAACCGAACACCAACTTAATTCAACATTCTGCCCAAGATACATTTTCTCATTCTATTATCATTAGTGTATTGATGAGTGAGTTTATGGCTTGATATTTGGGATATCCTGCAGTACAATTGCTAATGGTGTTACCACTTGAATGGTGTTGCTGGGTAAGTAAGTGAATGCATTATACATATCAAATTACTTATTGTCTCTTAAAGCACAGAATGCTAGAGGGTGACATAAGTCTGCAATATCTCACAGTTTTGCTTAAAGAGAATGTTGGCCAATGTCTAGCCAGGTAACACCAGGAGGAGACAATTTAAATAAATGCTAAAAGGAAATGTAACAGCCCTCAATATGCCAATGCAAAAACAGGATAATATGGACATAACAGTATGAGGGAAAAAATGATATGATTAAGAGTATAAGAACTATGATTGGTGATAAACCAACTTCTGTTAAAATGTAATTATTAGTTAGAATATATATTTTTTATTTATTATCTATTATTTATTTTTTCTTTGACGATCTTATTTCTTTCACAGCAATCAATGTTGAAGCAGTCAACATCACAATATCTGAGCTCGATTATTTTGTCTAAATAGGAAGAGTCGATTTTGAGAAGCCTATCTGGTTGGTCATGTTAACTGTATATTGCTGGCTAAAATAACATCTTTGAGATGGGAGTGTTACAGATGAGGAAGCGCCTGTAAAGGTCATATGGCCAGAAAACACTGGACGTTGGGGAAGATGGCGGAAGTGGACGCTGTGCTCGAATTAAGCAGCGTGTCGAGTTAATTTGGTGAAGACGAATGTTCTGAATGGACAACAGTAATATCGAAAACTGGAACAAAAAGGAAATTGTCTAAAATTGGAGTGGCGGATACATGTGTAAATGATAGTGAATCGCTTCTTGTTGGGATGCGTTTGTTGAGTAAATCAAATCAAATCGTTATTTGTCATATACACGTGTTTAGCAGATGTTATTGCGGGTGTAGCGAAATGCTTGTGTTTCTATCTCCAACAGTGCAGTAATATCTAACAAGTAATATCTAACATTACACACAATGTCACGACTTCCACCGAGGGTGGCTCCTCTCCCTGTTCGGTAAGTGCTCGGTGGTCGTCGTCGCCGGGCTACTAGCTACCACCGATCCATTTTTCTTTTTAGTTTGGTTTTGTCTGTTTCTTACACTTGTGGTCTATTGAGTTAATTTCTGTGGGTTTAGTAACCTCGTTGCCTGCTGGTATTTTGTGCGGGATTATTTCTGTGTTTATTTGGTGCGTGTGCTAGATTGCACCACAGGCTATTCACACGTTCGTTTGAGCCGTTGTGATTTATTTAGGAGTAGATTGTTTTTTCCTCCTGTTGTCACTCCGAATTCCTGTTATGTTGGGCGCCTTCGTTGGGTTTGTTTCCCGACCAGTTTTGTTGTGTTTTGGGACTTCCAAATAAATCTTTTCTATTTGGACATTTGTGCTCTCCTGCTCCTGACTCTTGCACCCACCTAGTGAGGCATCGTACACACAATCTACAGTAAATTAATGGAATTAAGAATCTATAAATATGTAGACGAGCAATGTCAGAGCGGCATAGACTAAGATACAGTAGAATAGGATAGAATACAGTATATACATTTGAGATGAGTAATGCAAAATATGTAAACATTATTAAATCAAATCAAATTTATTTATATAGCCCTTCAAACATCAGCTGATATCTCAAAGTGCTGTACAGAAACCAAGCCTAAAACCCCAAACATCAAGCAATGCAGGTGTAGAAGCACGGTGGCTAGGAAAAACTCCCTAGAAAGGCCAAAACCTAGGAAGAAACCTAGAGAGGAACCAGGCTATGAGGGGTGGCCAGTCCTCTCCTGGCTGTGCCAGGTGGATATTATAACAGACCATGACCAAGATGTTGAACTGTTCATAAATGACCAGCATGGTCAAATAATAATAATCACAGGCAGAACAGAGCAGAACTGGAGCAGCAGCACGGCCAGGTGGACTGGGGACAGCAAGGAGTCATCATGCCAGGTAGTCCTGAGGCATGGTCCTAGGGCTCAGGTCCTCCGAGAGAGAGAAAGAAAGAGAGAATTAGAGAGACCATACTTAAATTCACACAGGACACTGGATAAGACAGGAGAAGTAGTCCAGATATAACAAACTGACCCTCGCCCCACGACACAAACTACTGCAGCATAAATATTGGAGGCTGAAACAGGAGGGGTCAGGAGACACTGTGGCCCCATCCGATGATACCCCCGGTCAGGGCCAAACAGGAAGGATATAACCCCACCCACTTTGCCAAAGCACAACCCCCACACCACTAGAGGGATATCTTCAACCACCAACTTACCATCCTGAGACAAGACCGAGTATAGCCCACAAAGATCTCCGCCACGGCACAACCCAAGGGGGAGTGCAAACCCAGACAGGAAGATCACATCAGTGACTCAACCCACTCAAGTGACGCACCCCTCCTAGGGACGGCATGAAAGAGCACCAGTAGGCCAGTGACTCAGCTCCTGTAATAGCGTTAAAGGCAGAGAATCCCAGTGGAATTAGAGGAACCGGCCAGGCAGAGACAGCAAGGGCGGTTCGTTGCTCCAGAGTCTTTCCGTTCACCTTCACACTGCTGGGCCAGACTACACTCAATCATAAGACCCACTGAGGAGATGAGTATTCAGTAAAGACTTAAAGGTTGAGAACGAGTTTGGGTCGACAGACATGGGTCGGCAGACCATTCCATAAAAATTGAGCTCTATAGGAGAAAGCCATGCCTCCAGCTATTTGCTTAGAAATTCTAGGGACAATTAGGAGGCCTGAGTCTTGTGACCGTAGCGTACGTGTTAGTATGTACGGCAGGACCAAATCAGAGAGATAGGTAGGAGCAAGCCCATGTAATGCTTTTTAAGTTAGCAGTAAAACCTTGAAATCAGCCCTTGAAAACAATAGTGGTCCATAAACGGAACCTTGAGGAACACCGACATTTACAGTTGATTTGTCAGAGGACAAACCATTCACATAGACAAACTGATATCTTTCCGACGGATAAGATCTAAACCAGGCCAGAACTTGCCCGTGTAGACCAATTTGGGTTTCCAATCTCTCCAAAAGAATGTGGTGATCGATGATATCAAAAGCAGCACTAAGGTCTAGGAGCACAAGAACAGATGCAGAGCCTCGGTCTGATGCCATTAAAAGGTAATTTACCACCTTCACAAGTGCAGTCTCAGTGCTATGATGGGGTCTACAATCAGACTGAAGCATTTTGTGTGCATTGTTTGTCTTCAGGAAGGCACAACAGCCTTTTCTAAAAATGTTGAGAGGATTGTAAGATTCGATATAGGCTGATATAGGTTTTTTATATTTTCTGTGTCAAGGTTTGGCTTTTTCAAGAGAGGCTTTATTATTGCCACTTTTAGTGAGTGTGGTATACATCCGGTGGATAGAGAGCCATTTATTATGTTCAACATAGGAGGGCCAAGCACAGGAAGCAGCTCTTTCAGTAGTTTAGTTGGAATAGGGTCCAGTATGCAGCTTGAAGGTTTAGAGGCCATGATTATTTTCATCATTGTATCAAGAGATATAGTCCTAAAAGACTTAGGTGTCTCTGTTGATCCTAGGTCCTGGCAGAGTTGTGCAGACTCAGGACAACTGAGCTTTGAAGGAATACGCAGATTTAAAGAGGAGTCCGTATTTTGCTTTCTAATAATCATGATCTTTTCCTCAAAGAAGTTAATGAATCCGCTCTTGGGGAATGCTGCTTTTTAGTTAGCTTTGCGACAGTATCAAAAATAAATTTCGGATTGTTCTTATTTTCCTCAATTAAGTTGGAAAATTGGATGAAAATAGGATGATCGAGCAGCAGTAAGGGCTCTTCGATACTGCACGGTACTGTCTTTCCAAGCTAGTCGGAAGACTTCCAGTTTGGTATGGCGCCATTTCCGTTCCAATTTTCTGGAAGCTTGCTTCAGAGCTCAGGTATTTTCTGTATTCCAGGGAGCTAGTTTCTTATGAGAAATGTTTATAGTTTTTTGGGGTGCAACTGCATCTAGGGTATTGCGCAAGGTTAAATAGAGTTCCTCAGTTAGGTGGTTAACTGATTTTTGTCCTCTGACTTCCTTGGGTAGACAGAGGGAGTCTGGAAGGGCATCACAGAATCTTTGTGTTGTCTTTTGATGCTCCTTGGTTGGGGTCTGAGCGGATTATTTGTTGCGATTGCAAACATAATAAAATGGTGGTCCGATAGTCCAGGATTATGAGGAAAAACATTAAGATTCCACAACATTTATTCCATGGGACAAAACTAGGTCCAGAGTATGACTGTGACAGTGAGTAGGTCCAGAGACATGTTGGACAACACCCACTGAGTCGATGATGGCTCCGAAAGCCTTTTGGAGTGGGTCTGTGGACTTTTCCATGTGAATATTAAAGTCACTAAAAATTAGAATATTATCTGCAATGACTACAAGGTCCAATAGGAATTCAGGGAAGTCAATGAGGAACGCTGTATATGGCCCAGGGGGCCTGTAAACAGTAGCTATAAAAAGTGATTGAGTAGGCTGCATATATTTCATGACTAGAAGCTCAAAAGACGAAAACGTAATTTTTTTTTTGTAAATTGAAATTTGCTATCGTAAATGTTAGCAATACCTCTGCCTTTGCGGGATGCTCGGAGGATATGGTCACTAGTGTAGCCAGGAGGTGAGGCCTCATTTAACACAGGAAATTCATCCGGCTTAAGCCATGTTCCAGTCAGGCCAATCACATCAAGATTATGATCAGTGATTAGTTAATTGACTATATATTTGCCTTTGAAGTAAGGGATCTAACATTAAGTAGCCCTATTTTGAGATGTGAGGTATCACAATCTCTTTTAATAATGACAGGAATGGAGGAGGTCTTTATCCTAGTGAGATTGCTAAGGCGAACACCGCCATGTTTAGTTTTGCCCAACCCAGGTCGAGGCACAGACATGGTCTCAATGGGGATAGCTGAGCTGATTACACTGACTGGCTAACAGCCTGCAGCCTGGCCTGCACACTATTTCATTGTGGAGCTAGAAGAGTTAGAGCCCTGTCTATGTTGGTAGATATGATGAGAGCACCCTTCCAGCTAGGATGGAGTCCGTCACTCCTCAGCACAAGTCTCGAAGAAGTCGAAGAAAGTGGACATTATTGTGACTGCAGCAGAAACGTTTTTGGTACTCAAAGATTTTAAAATGGAAGACTTGCAAAGGGTACTGGCACCAGACGACCCGCCCTCCCAGGTTCCCCTTGAGCCCGTGTAGGGATCAGAACTGTTTTATTTATTTTTAACAGAAAAGTTGTTTGATTTATACATTTTTTGGTCCTTATTTGGTAGTTCCGATTTTTTGAGAATCCTGTTTCCATCTCGCATAGTAGGTGGCAGGATGCACATTAAATTATGTGATCACTAATATAATGAAGAAGAAGGGAGTGCTACAGGTTTTGTTTTTTCCATTTATGTAGCACTATATTGGATCACTCCAGTATGGGGAAAAGTGGAGGGTAAATTTTTCTGGTAGACAGTGCAGGACCCAAACTCACGGAGGGTAAAGGAAGCGAGACGGTGGATGGTGGTTGAAAGAACACGCTTGTTTGAAATGGAAAAGCATTGCAGTTTGTTAAAGAAGAATGGTAGAAAGTGTAAGCGGAGTGAGCTGAAGACAGGAGGGGAAATGGAAGTGAATGTGAAGGCTTGTATTGGAGGTGGTAGGTGTGGTAAATTTCTTGGAGATCGAGGCTTGCATTGAGGGTCAGGATAAAGATGAGTCTGTGAGACAGTAGGAGTGAAGTTTTCAGAAAAAGTGGACCCTTGCCTTTTGGCTGATCATTTGTGCTTTCAGCGTGGGTGAAAACAGAGTTGGGTGCTGTGGAATCAGTGAGGGTAACCAGAACGGGTCTTGTGATAATTGTTTGTGTTTCTGCTGGTCAGAGGGAGAAGGGGCTCCGTGTTAAATGAATGGGGACGGCAGGGTAGCCTAGTGGTTAGAGCGTTGGACTAGTAACCGAAAGGTTGCAAGGTTGAATCCCTGAGCTAACAAGGTACAAATCTGTCATTCTGCCCCTGAACAGGCAATTAACCCACTGTTCCTAGGCTGTCATTGAAAATAAGAATTTGTTCTTAACTGATTTGCCTAGTTAAATAAAGGTAAAAAAAATGTGAATTGTTCCATGCTCAAGAAAACGGTGCCATTGAAAGGAGTGATTACTGGGGTTGACCAACTAAAGGGGAAGATTTGCAGTGTTTGTGATGCTTGTCTTTTGGTGCAACGTAAACAGGGTGGTGTGAATGGTGAAACAGAGGAGTCATTGTCTGTTCTTTTGAATTTTGATGTTGAGTCTTTGCCCAACAAAGCGATGTTAGGATATATAAGTTACCCTGTACAAGTTTTTGTGCCAAATACATTACATTGTTACAGGTGTCAAGCTTATGGGCATGTGGCAGCATTGTGTAGGAGGGAGGTCCCTTGGTGTTAGACGTGTGCAGCAGGGCATGAGGCCAAGGAATGGGTGGCATTGGGGAAAGTAGTGGTAAGTGTTAATTGTAGGGGTGCCCATGGGGCTGGGGATCAGAAATGTGCTAGCGAAGCAGGTTGAGGTTTCCAGGGTTAGAATAGTATGGAAGTTGTCATATGCTGAGACAGTGAAGAAAGTTGAGGAAGATGGGTCAAGGGGGAGGGATCCTGAAAGGAGTGGGGTGAGTAGTAGATCTGTACCAGTACAGAGGGATGAACCATCAAGTGATATATGTTTCAGTAAGATTAGATTTTTTGCATTTATAGCAATGATTATCAACTGTACTGCAGGGATGGAACGTAAGTCCCAGAAAATTGAGGTTGTGGTGACAGCTACAGAAAGGTATTTGGGTGTGCGAGATGTTAGAAGTGTTACAGGGTGTGTTAAGTTGTGGTTTTCGATCCTTTCAGGCTGTTCGCCTGAATTAGAACTTAACAGATTTAAATAGTGGAGTAGGGTTGTGTTATTTTGTATTATTATTCATTTATTTATGTGAGTATAGTGTTAGATGGTAGGGTATTTGTTTATTTAGATAGGGCAGGATGTCTCGAGGGTGCTCCAACAATGTCTTGGCCCCCCTCCTTCTCTGCCGAGACAGCAGGAGCAGGGAAATGGGAACCGGTGTTAGTAGTCTACCGTAGTCTTTTAGCCACATGTGTAATGCCAGCAGTCTGCTGAATCTTTCACGCCCGCAGCCCAATGATGGTACTGGACCTGAAATTATTGGCCGTTTTTTTGGAGTCTTTTAATGCTAAAATCAGTTCTTTAAAATCAATTTTCAAATGTTCCGAGCTAGCCCTCCTGATGTTGTTTGACTCCACATGGACTACAACAGTGTCAGCTCCCGGCATCTGTGGTAGAACAGTCGGAAGCAGCCTTGTTATGTTCTGTACTCGTGCTCCTGTGTAGCACAGGGTTTTTGCCTTGGGGACCGAGACGTCTCACCATAGAGCTGCCTATGATGACAGCTGGTGATGTTGAATGGGTCGGTCTCTCAGGCAGCCTCACGGTCTGCTGAGCACCGAGGATCTGAACCCGAGGTAGAAGCCACCGAAGAGGAAGACAGAGCCAAGAACGAAGATGCAGGTACCTCCGGATCCAATCTTGATTGGGAAGCCACCACGGACGAAGGCGCCGGAACCTCTAGATCCAGGGCAGCAAAGCTGTTTCTGGTCTGCCTCAGTTCCAGGCTCAACATCTCCATGGAGACCCCCGTTGCCAGAGGACGCCTTCTTCGACTTCCACGGCGAGTGACATACCTTCATGGTTGGTTAGTCGTGTCGAAATCAGCTCTGTTCTCCAGGGAAGGGGAGACCCCTTCAGGGATGGAACCCTACCTAGCACCGGCCAGTCGCTGTGGAGAGCCCACACGGCGGCAAAACTTCCACCAGACCATAGCGGTGTCCGGCTACTGGTGTGGAAGAAAAAGTAGGTGGGCGTGGGTTCCCCAGTAGCTTATGTAGGTTTGCTACTTGCTAACTAAGAGTAGATACTTCGCTCCTGTAGTCCTCCGCAAGCAAGATGTTGCTGCATTGAAAGTCAACATGGTCCACATTGTCTCGGAACAAGGCAAAGTCATGGCAGCTCTTGCAACATTGGAAACTTTCAATAGCGGCCTCCATTTGAGACCGCCGAGCCAGCTAGTCTAGCTGGGTTTTCGTGTCTCTCCCCCTATACGGAATCTGGCAGGATCCCGGGACAGATAGCTGTGCTCAAAGCAATTTAGCCCAACAGAGCCGCAGGATTCAAAATAAAATGAAAGTATATAAAAACACTGTCAGATTTTAAACCGAGGTCTTTAGTTCAGGTTCCAGCGTTCGACAGGTTTCAGGTTCGGCGTTCAACAACAACAATCATACGTCGTGCTCTCATGCGTGAGGAGTCTGGTGGAGGGAGTGATACTGAACAGAGTCCACCGCAGGGAGCTAGTGTGCACCAATGCCTCGCTAGCGGGTTGGGGGGCAGTATTCAGAGGCATGGCAGTGAGCGGATGCTGGAGCCCCCCATGGAGTGGCAAGCACATGAATGTGCTGGAGCTCAGGGCGGTTCGCCTAGCACTCCAACAGTTTCTGCCCTACTTGGAGGGGTAACATGTCCTGGTCAGATTCCTACAACACCACGGTAGCGTTATATATCAATCACCAGGGGGGACTGAGATCACGGCACCTCCACAAAATGTATCGGAAGCTCTTGCTGTGGGCTCAGATCCGCTTAGCTTCACTGCGGGCAGCGCACATCCCCGGGGTCTTGAACCAGACAGCGGACATGCTTTTGAGAAATGGCCCGCCGGAGGGGGACTGGAGTCTACACCCACAGCTGTGGGAAAGGTTCGGGAGAGCGCAGGTGAACCTGTTTGCATCTCAGGAGTACACTCATTCTCCCAGTTAGTTATCGATGTTGGACCCTCCAGGCCCTCTGGGTTTGGGCGCCCTCGCTCACAATTGGCCGGCAACAACACTTGATCCATTCCCACCATTTCCCTTGATCAGAGCTACGCTAGACAGCGTCAGTTTCTGATAGCCCCATACTGGCCGAGACGACAATGGTTCAGCCTCCTGTTGTCCCTCCTTTCTGTGACCCCATGGCAGCTGCCGCTGAGACCCGACCTGCTCTCTCCGGTTCGGGGAACTCTGTGGCATCCGGCCGCATCCAGCTGTGGGCTTGGCCCCTGAGAGGTGTAAATGGGCAAGTATAAGCATTCAGGGCAATTTGGTGAACAGGTTGCATAACGCCAGGGCTTCCTCCACCAACGCGTCATATCAAATGCGATAGGGCATATTCTGTACTTGGTGTGAGGGTCATGATGTTGCCCCCGAGTCGTGTGATGTACAAACTCCTCTTTCTTGCCAAAGGTCCTGTTTGACAGACATGTGAACCGGCCCTTAAATTTGTGTGCATATGCAGCTCCCATGACTGCGAGTGGTCTGGGATTTCCCCAAGTGTGCTGTGCCGGGTGAGGGCACTAGAGATTTACGTTACACGGACTAAGACAATACGACAGTCGGATCAGCTGTGTGTTATGGTCAGAGAGTTCTGGGGAAGAACCTATCGAAACAGAGACGCTCACATTGGATTGTGGACAGTATTACTGCAATACATCAGCTGGCTGGCCGGTCTTTGCCGTCTGCTGTGGTGGCGCATTCTACTGGAGGAGTAGCTACTTCATGGGCCCTGCTCAGAGGAGTTCCCTAGATTAAATCTGCACCTCGGCCAGTTGAGCGTCATCTACGACTTTTGCTATGTACTATCGCGTTAATGTTGCTGCCACCAACCAGGTTGGGACGGCCGTGTTGGGTGCTGCTTCCACTCCCCTGGAGGGGTATGGAGGGACGCAGCAACCATGACTGCCCTGAGTTCAGTCCTATGGGATTTTGCGCTTGTCTGGCCATGCCTAGTTCCCCGATTAATCTGGTATTGTGATACCATATCGGAGTGATCCAATATAGTGCTACAAAACAAAGATTACATATGTAACCATGGTTACATGTGCTATTCGATCACTCCAATCCTCTTGTCCGTGATCTACAATGCATCGAAAAGGACACAAGGTGGGTGTAGTGGGAAGGCAGCTATTTAAGGGGGTCTGTCGCAGCACTACCCGGTACACGGGACTAATCTGAAATTCTTACTCGGAATGTATTCTGCCGAGCGGAAGGATACCATATTGGAGTGATCCAATAGCTCACATAACCGTGGTTACATATGTAACATTTGTTATGTTTTGAGGTTGGACCCTAGCACGTATAGCTCTTTAGCACGTTGGGCACACCGATTGGTGCCAACTCGTTAGTCAGTCTGTGTTACACCTGGGCTGGTTGCCATCTCGTTAGTAGGCAGGTGTTTCACCTGTGCTGGCCCAGGGGATATTTAAGAGTGGCTGGCCCAGTTGTCTTGATAGATGCGGAGGATGAACACCTTTAGTTTTTGCTCCCTATTTTGATATCTAGACAAAAAATCCTTTATCATAACTTGCTAACTAGCTAGCAAATAGTGGGTTGGGTTGCCATTAAGAGTAGCAGATTAGCTACATAATGTTAGCTAACTAGAGATGTTTTTGTGCAATGTACTTTTTTCTAGTTTCTGTCCATTTCAGTTCATGTTAGGTAACTGGAAAGTAGCAATAACTGCTTTAGTTAGCCACTTGATGTAGCACAGCTTGAACGATAGCTAGCTATGCTGCTTAGCATAACTGCTCACGTGCTATCTAACTTGCTATGTTTTGTATGCTGCTCCTATATGGTCCACTGAAGTTGAATCTACTAATTAGCTAGCTATCTTGCACAGGTGTATAACATTATAAACATGTTTTGAAATGTACATTTAGTTCAATGGCAAACTTTAACACATTTATTTTGTTTTTCTGTAGGGTACACTAATATGGATGTAGTGAACTTTGCTTCCTGTGCTATTGGAAAATACCTGGATACGTTTTGCCTTCTACTGGAAGTGATCATCTGTTTTGTGAATTGGCTAGGCCGACTTTTCTCCCACATGGGTTCCTCTCTGCCAGTGGTGCCGTGTGGCTCCACCTTACTAGAATGCTATAACTGTGCCCTGAACTCCTTCCTCACTGTAACAGAGGTGGTCATACGCACAGCACACTGAGCTTGTAATGTACTGGAGGGATGGATGCAGACCTTAGGAGGGGTGTTTGAGTTTCAAAATGGTGGGCCACCTCTCTTCTTATGTTGTTTGGAGCAGCAAGGAGCTGCTACACTGTGGACTAATGTCTGTACATACTGTGCTTGAACAGACTTGTGAAGGCTTCAGCATTTTGCTCAACCTTGTTTTCTACTTTGTCAACATTCTCCTCATTGGCACTCAGAACTGCTTCTCTGCAATGGTAGGGGCCTGGGAGGCAGTATCAAGCCCCATACATAAAGCCATGGAGCTGGCCCTCCCTTCTCGCCTTTCTATACAGCTGCCTGGTGGGCACCTCTTTACTGCTTTGGACACCCTGCAAGCTAGCCCTGAAGTTTCTGGGCTCTAGTGTGTCTGTTCATCTATTACTTGCTCCTAACACCAGTCATCATTGCTTTGACCTTGCTCTATCTCCACCCGGGCACTCCCTTGTGTGGCCAAGCAAAGTCTTGACTTTGTCAACACCATATCAGGAATGGAAGAGGACCATCTGTAGACTTTACCTGCTGGCCATGGAGCGAGCTCAAGCTCTTCAAGATAATGCTGCCAGACCACAGGCCATGAGGCAGGTGGCACAAGCCAGACAGCCAAGAAGCAGAACATTATCATTAGAACGCAAATTACGGACTCCTCTTTAAATCTGCGTATTCCTCCAAAGCTCAGTTGTCCTGAGTCTGCACAACTCTGCCAGGACCTAGGATCAAGGGAGACATTCAAGTTTTTTAATACTATATCTCTTGACTCATTGATGAAAATTATGATGGCCTCTAAAACTTGAAGCTGCATACTGGACCCTATTCCAACTAAACTACTGAAAGAGCTGCTTCCTGTGCTTGGCCCTCCTATGTTGAACATAATAAACGGCTCTCTATCCACCGGATGTATACCAAACTCACTAAAAGTGGCAATAATAAAGCCTCTCTTGAAAAAGCCAAACCTTGACACAGAAAATATAAAAAACAATCAGCCTATATCGAATCTTCCAATCCTCTCAAAATTTTTAGAAAAGGCTGTTGTGCCTTCCTGAAGACAAACAATGTACACGAAATGCTTCAGTCTGGTTTTAGACCCCATCATAGCACTGAGACTGCACTTGTGAAGGTAGTAAATTACCTTTTAATGGCGTCAGACCAAGGCTCTGCATCTGTCCTCGTGCTCCTAGACCTTAGTGCTGCTTTTGATACCATCAATCACCACATTCGTTTGGAGAGATTGGAAACCCAAATTGGTCTACACGGACAAGTTCTGGCCTGGTTTAGATCTTATCCGTCGGAAAGATATCCATTTGCCTCTGTGGATGGTTTGTCCTCTGACAAATCAACTGTAAATTTCAGTGTTCCTCAAGGTTCCGTTTTAGTACCACTATTTTTTTCACTATATATTTTACCTCTTGGTGATATAATTTGGAAACACAATGTTAACTTTCACTGCTATGCGGATGACACACAGCTGTACATTTCGATGAAACATGGTGAAGCCCCAAAATTGCCCTCCCTGGCAGCCTGTGTTTCAGACATAAGGAAGTGGATGGCAGCAAATGTTCTACTTTTAAACTCGGACCAAACAGAGATGCTAGTTCTAGGTCCCAAGAAACAAAGAGATCTTCTGTTGAATCTGACAATTAATCTTGGTTGTACAGTCGTCTCAAATAAAACTGTGAAGGACCTCGACGTTACTCTGGACCATGATCTCTCATTTGACAAACATATCAAGACTGTTTCAAGGACAGCTTTTTCCATCTACGTAACATTGCAAAAATCAGAAACTTTGTCCAAAAATTATGCAGAAAAATGAATCCATGCTTTTGTTACTTCTAGGTTAGACTACTGCAATGATCTACTTTCTGGCTACCCAGATAAAGCAATAAATACACTTCAGTTAGTGCTAAACACGGCTGCTAGAATCTTGACTAGAACCGAAAAATGTGATCATGTTACTCCAGTGCTAGCCTCTTTGCACTGGCTTCCTGTCGAGGCAAGGTCTGATTTCAAGGTTTTACTGCTAACCTACAAAGCATTACATGGGCTTGTGTTGGTTCCCTTTTTCTGTGCTCCGTTTTATTTACTTAACAAATAAGGAACAGTCAATGTGCACTTATAAATCATAACAATTTGAATCAAAATACAGCTGTAGACAGAAGTCAAAGATCAAACATCACACATACAACTGATGTCTCTCCTAAGTTCTGCCCCATAAGAAAAGACCCAAGTCCAGCCCTAGTGATGTCACTGCTTACATCATTACCATCTACTCATCAGACCAAGCCCATGCATACACAGCTCTACAAACTTGCAAGAGAGATACAATAGTTCCAGTGTTTTCTAAGGCCTCAGAAGTAAATGTCCACTCCCCCAAGTTGATTTATAGAGGTATTTCTGACTAGTCTCTTATCTCTTTTACTCCCCTGCAGGGTTCTATGTTTATCTTTGAAGTGCTTTCTCACAGACCCCATGCAATAATTCACACATTTCTCAGACCATTTCTTTATAAGAGGCAGAGACTTAGAAAAGACTGTGGAACAATTTTAAAACCTTATAATGAATATATATATATATTGTTAATCTGTAGTCTAGGACCCTATAAATATGGAGGAGGGGTCCCATAGCCCCTCCCCATCTATTAATACAACATAAGCATAAACATTTATTATAACACATCAAACATTTGGTGCAGCCCCTATCATGACCCCAATTTGACCCCATCACTTGCTCCTACCTATCTTTCTTTGGTCCTGCCGTACATACCTACACGTACGCTATGGTCACAAGACGCAGGCCTCCTTAATGTCCCTAGAATTTCTAAGCAAACAGCTGGAAGCAGGGCTTTCTCCTATAGAGCTCCATTTTTATGGAATGGTCTACCTATCCATGTGAGAGACGCAGACTCCGTCTCATCCTTTAAGTCTTTATTGAAGACTCATCTCTTCAGTAGGTCCTATGATTGAGTGTAGTCTGGCCCAGGAAGGTGTGAAGGTGAACGGAAAGGCACTGGAGCAACGAACCGCCCTTGCTGTCTCTGCCTGGCTGGTTCTCCTCTCTTGTCCATGCCATCCCTAAGAGTCTCTCTCACTCTCAACTCTATAGAGACAGCAGGAGCGGTAGAGATACTCTGAATGATCGGCTATGAAAAGCCAACTGACATTTACTCCTGAGGTGCTGACCTGTTGCACCCTCTACAACCACTGTGATTATTATTATTTGACCCTGCTGGTCATCTTTGAACATCTTTGCCATGTTCTGTTATAATCTCCACCCTGCACAGCCAGAAAAGGACTGGTCACCCCTCATTGCCTGGTTCCTCTCTAGGTTTCTTCCTAGGTTCTGGCCTTTCTAGGGAGTTTTTCCTAGCCACCGTGCTTCTACACCTGCATTGCTTGCTGTTTGGGGTTTTAGGCTAAGTTTCTATACAGCACTTTGTGACATCAGCTGATTTATAAATACATTTGATTGATTGAGTACAACCTTCTGTTGCCGAAGGTGGAGTGGGGCACCCAGTTATGGATCTAAGGGCCCCAGGTAGTCCTACTGATCATACAGATACCCTTCTACCCCAGAGCAGATTGGAAGAGAACAAGTGGAGTTATACTTAACACTTCAACAGTAGGTGGGATGACATCAATCTTGACCCAGACCAATACCACCACCCGTCTACAACAACAAGGACTACAGTGAAGCAGCAGTTGGGCCCCTCCAGTAGACACTGGCCTCCTCAGCCTGTTGAAGGAGCATGAGGAGAGGAAGAAGTGTGTGATCTGTCAGGACAGGGTCAAGAACGTGCTGCCCTGCTTCCGCCTGTGTCACCACTACTCGGCCATCTTGCTGCAGCAGCCCCCCAAACAGCACAGCGGTCCCCTCTGGCGACAAGCCATCACATAGATGTCTTCCTCAGAGAGACCAAGGGGTTTGGTAATGCACTATGGGGTGCCATTTTAGGCACCTCCAGAGTCAAAGAGAGGGACACTGAGATAAATTGAGAGAATGAAATGCAGACATTCTGAAAACAACCAGAGTTAGCTGTGATGAAAAAAATATTACGATACTGATATCATAGCAAAAATTAAAATAAGAAACAGACCACACTTCTTGGTACTTTAACCTGCTGTCTGTAAAAAAAATGGGTGCCTCTGGATGAAAACATATTGATGTCTGTTTCCAACATTAGGGCTGTTTTTCTAAAGTTAAATCCACTTTGTGTTTAGTTTCCTTGCCACAATAATTACAAGTTTTGCGGTACTGGTATCGATCCAGCCCTTTTAGCAGTATGGGGATGGTTCCAGCTCCTCTTCCAATGGGTTTTAAAATAGCTTCTGCTATGTTGCATCTCTCTATTCTGTACATTTTAGATTTGCAAACACCGAAGGGGAAGACTTTACACTCAGGATGATGATAGACATCCATAATCTAGAGTTGTGCTGATAAAACACAACTCTTGCTTGTCTATTGTCATGTGAAAAATGGTACAGTATGTATGGGGCCTATTTAGTGGGGTGAAACATTCAGATAGACATGACCGCAGATAGACATACATTTTATAGAATAGCATTGACTATAGTGTTGTTGGCTCTGTGCAGTACATTTCTATCTATAAATGTTCAATGTTCTACCCTGAATAAGGCCATGGATTTTCTGATGCTTACACTTTGCTTCCACCAGTTCCATAAATTCATATTGCAGCTTGCATTTTAGGTGTTTGGTCCTTTAGGTATTGTTTATATAAATGTGGACATATCCTTGATGGTTTTCCACAGTTGCACTAACTATATTGCACTGAACACGAAGCTGTTGTGCTGGCTTGTACAATGAACAAAATATGAAACTGCATACTTCCAGTTCCATCTTTCAGGCACACGACTGTAGGAGAGCTGTACTTTTACTGTCATATATTTTATATAGTTTATGACTACTAGGCCTATAACAATGTTCAGTATAAATGGTGAATAATCCAATTTCTTTTGAAACTAATCAATTCAGAAAAAAGACTAACACTGATCTAGTTATATATTTAGTGGAACTGTTTGTAACCTCCCATAGTGTAACACTTTCCCAGCAAACATACAGTATCTTGCAGTGTTATGATTTGATGCACAAGGTCATACATTTTTCTACGTTTTGTACCTACAAATGTTTTGTAAATTATTCAGATACATGTTGTCACTTCAATACCCTTGTCAATGTTTTTGTATTATATCAAATATACATGCTAGCATGCCTTGATGTAGGCTATAGTTCCACACTTGTCATGTGTATATCCATAAAAAAACAAAGAAGCTGAAATCCATATTTTACACCTCCAGAGTGGTGCAGCACACTAAGGCACTGCATCACAGTGCTTGAGGCGTCACTACAGCCCCGGGTTCGATCCCAGACTGTGTCACTATCTGCTGTGGCTGGGAGACCGATGAGGCGGCACACAATTGGCCCAGCGCAGTCCAGTTTAGGGGAGGGTTTGGTCGTCCGGGATTTCATATCCCATTGCGCTCTAGCGACTCCTTGTGGCAGCTGGGTGCCTACAAGCTGGCCACGGTCACCAGCTGGACGGTGTTTCCTCCAATACATTGGTGCGGCTGGCTTCTGGGTTAAGCAAGCAGTGTGTCAAGAAGCAGTGCAGCTTGGCAGGGTCGTGTTGCGGAAGATGCATGGCTCTTGACCCTCGTCTCTCCTGAGTCTGTAGGGGAGATGCAGCTATAGGACAAGACTACCAATAGGAGAAATAGAGCAAACATTTAACCAAAAATAATATATATACAGTTGAAGTCGGAAGTTTACATACACCTTAGCCAAATACATTTAAACTCAGTTTTTCACAATTCCTGACATTAATCCTAGTAAAACTTCCCTGTCTTAGGTCAGTTAGGATCACCATTTTATTTTAAGAATGTAAAATGTCAGAATAATAGTAGAGAGAATGATTTATTTCAGCTTTTATTTTTTACATCACATTCCCAGTGGGTCAGAAGTTGAAATACACTCAATTAGTATTTGGTAGCATTGCCTTTAAATTGTTTAACTCGGGTCAAACGTTTCAGGTAGCCTTCCACAAGCTTCCCACAATATGTTGGGTGAATTTTGGCCCATTCCTCCTGACAGAGCTGGAGTAACTGAGTAAGGTTTGGAGGCCTCCTTGCTCACTCACACTTTTTCAGTTCAGCCCACAAATGTTCTATAGGATTGAGGTCAGGGCTTTGTGATGGCCACTCCAATACCTTGACTTTGTTGTCCTTCAGCTATTTTGCCACAACTTTGGAAGTATGCTTGGGGTCATTGTCCATTTGGAAGACCCATTTGCAACCAAGCTTTAACTTTCTGACAGATGTCTTGAGATGTGGCTTCAATATATCCACATAATTTTTCTTCCACATGATGCCATCTATTTTGTGAATTGTACCAGTCCCTCCTGCAGAAAATCACCCCCACAACATGATGCTGCCACCCTCATGCTTCACGGTTGGGATGGTGTTCTTCGGCTTGCAAGCATTCCCCTTTAACCTCCAAACATAACAACATAACAATAACATTATGGCCAAACAGTTCTATTTTTGTTTCATCAGACCAGAGGAGATTTCTCCAAACAGTACAATCTTTGTCCCCATGTGCAGTTGTAAACCGTAGTCTGGATTTTCTATGGCGTTTTAGGAGCAGTGGCTTCTTCCTTGCTGAGCGGCCTTTCAGGTTATGTCGATATAGGACTCGTTTTACTGTGGATATGGATAATTTTGTGTGTTTCCTCCAGTATCTTCACAAGGTCCTTTGCTGTTGTTCTGGGATTGATTTGCACTTTTCGCACCAAAGAGCGTTCATCTCTAGGAGACAGAATGCGTCTCCTTCCTGAGTAGTATGACAGCTGCGTGGTCCCATGGTTTTTATAGTTGCGTACTATTGTTTGTACCTTCAGGCATTCGGAAATTGCTCCAAAAGGATGAACCAGACGTGTGGAGGTCGACAATTTCTTTTCGGAGGTCTTGGCTGATTTATTTTCATTTTCCCATGATGTCAAGCAAAGAGGCACTGATTTGGAAGGTAGGCCATGAAATACATCCACAGGTACACCTCCAATTGATGTCAATTAGCCTGAATTATAAGTGAATTACAAGTGAAATAATTTGTCTCTAAACAATTGTTGGAAAACTTACTTGTTTCATGCACAAAGTAGATGTCCTAACTGACTTGCCAAAACTTTAGTTTGTTCACAAGAAATTTGTGGAGTGGTTGAAAAACGAGTTTTAATGACTCCAAGGTAAGTGTTTGTAAACTTCCGACTTCAACTGTGTGTGTGTATATATATATATATATATATATATATATATATATATATATATATATATAGACAATAAAATGTCTTTAATGTTGCCACTACATTAGTAACACTGCATCATACCTTTATTTGTCACACACTGGTGAGTAAGCAAAACTGAAATGTTCAATTAAACACTTTCACCACACATTAACCATAACCTATTTTTTGCCAAGGAAAAATAAATATGTTAATAATGCAATTTTAAGTGGTTAGTTGTTTTGGTAGTCATATTCCCTATATGAACTCTGATTTGTCATTGTGTCATTTTAAATGGTACTGAGAGACTGGTGTGTACAATAGATGTGCTCTTTCACCTGCACCCCTGTCAATTCTTTGCTGTATGAAGAACAGTAGTTTAATACAGAGTAGTTCCTCAGTTGAAAGTGCTTGAATCCTGGTTACACTGCATTCAATCTGAGAAAAAGTTTAAAACCAATACCAATTTATCTATCAACTAGTATGAAGCAGTACAACATTTATGATTGATTGACTGCCAAGCCTGATTTGTAAATTAATTCAGGATTGGCCAGAGTAAGTTCTCACTGCCACCCACACTCATTACTAACCCTGTATTTTCATCAAAAAACCATTGGGGAATTAAATTCAGGCTTTATATTTTTCTCTTTCAGCACAAGAGAAGGGTGGTTAGAGCATTGGACTAGTAACCGAAAGGTTGCAAGTTCAAATCCCCGAGCTGACAAGGTAAAAAATCTGTCGTTCTACCCCTGAACAGGCAGTTAACCCACTGTGCCTAGGCCGTCATTGAAAATAAGAATTTGTTCTTAACTGACTTGCCTAGTAAAATAAAGGTTAAAAAAAAAAAAAAGTACATGGGGGACAGCAGTAGTGTTAAAGGCCCCTTCCTTAGTGGGACTTCCTGCTCTTGAGGCTGGGGAGTGGCCCTGTCCTGCCTTTCTCTGGGCTAGCTGTTGTTCCCCTCCTGGCATTGGGCCAGCAGAGCTGCCATTATGGGGGCTTTGTTGGTTCTGGGAGGATAATTGGCCAGCAGGAGCCATCTCTGCACCCTCTAGGCTTAGTGACAGCCAGGAGAAAGACCCAACTCCCCGTGTCTGCTGTGACAGCTGCCTCACCCAGCCACTCAGGCCTCGCCCATTGTCTGAGGTGTCCTAATAGCTGCCTATGTATAATAAAGAAAAAAAAATGTATTTTCATAATGAGGCATGTTTTTGGAGGGTTTTGCTGTGAGGTGCAAATTTTACATTCTCATTGAAAGGTTGTGGTGTTGTTGAAAATTGAAGTCCCATCAGTCATGCCGACCTCAAAATTGCTAACAGACAATTTTCTTCATCATTTTCTATCGCCTCAATGGACAGTATAATCAAATTAGACCTCCTCAGAGGCTGTATTCTATGTCCATCTCTAGCTGTCCATTGCCTGTCCACAATGTCAAGTGTTGCAAGTTGTGGTAACCATGGAGCTCCACATAGCCCGAGAGAAGCTCGGGGGGGAGGGTTCCTCCTCCACTCCCAGACTGCGGGCCAGGCAGAGTGGGTGGGTGGGTAGGAGGGCTTGTCGTCTCTTCTCCCTGAATCTAATGGACTGCCAGCCAGGAACACTCAATCTGTCACCAGCTGTCTGCCAGTCCCTCCCTGTCACTGCCCACACTCTCTGGCTGAGTCAGGTCACACCCCAAAGGCCAGGGGATGAGCCTCTGTCTACTGGGAAGCCCTACTCCAGGCTAGCTGCCATTACATGGTGGGAAATACTCTCTGATCCCACCCAACTGGGATCAGTCACGCCTACTTACTATAGTTAGGGACGGTTTGCTACTCTTTGTTTGTTTACAAGCACGGTGCATTATGGAGTAGAAGTGCTACCTCTTTATTGAAACTGTTGTAATTTAGGCAGTATGTTGAAATTTGTAGTTGCTCCAAAAACTCAAATCTAAATGAGAATGTTAATTTATCACTTAATCACGCTTGATACTTTATATGTAAAGTTGTGGTACAGGTATCAGATTTGACTTATTCACCCCAAAAATTTTACCAAAAATAAGAGGCATATTTGAGAGGAAAACATGTCTGAAATGTTCCCATTTGCCAAAAAATTACAAGCTTTAATTGGGGTTTTACAGTTGAGAACAGCAGTATGTTTTAATGAGGCAAAAGTCTAAAAAGGTATGGTTTTGTAAGCTTTCCAGAATCCCTTAGATGCTGCTAGGAAATGACAAGTCTGCTTGTATTTATGCCAGTCTTCAAATCAAACTTTGTCACATGCTTCGTAGGTGAAATGCTTACTTACGGGCCCTTCCCAACAATGCAGAGAGAAACTTAAAATGAATAGAAAGATAATAAAACAAGGAATAAATACACAATGAGTAAAGATAACTTGGCTGTATACACAGGGTACCAGTTCTGAGTCAATGGGCAGGGGTACGAGGTAATTGAGGTAGACATGTACAGATAGGTAGGGGTAAAGTGACTAGGCAACAGGATACAGTTGAAGTCGGAAGTGTATATACACATAAGTTGGAGTCATTAAAACTAATTTTTCAACCACTCCACAAATTTCTTGTTAACAAACTATAGTTTTGGCAAGTCGGTTAGGACATCTACTTTGCACATGACACAAGTAATTTTTCCAACAATTGTTTACAGACAGATTATTTAACTTATAATTCACTGTATCACAATTACAGTGGGTCAGAAGTTTACATGTACTAAGTTTACTGTGCCTTTAAACAGCTTGGAAAATTCCAGAAAATACAGTGCCTTGCGAAAGTATTCAGCCCCCTTGAACTTTGCGACCTTTTGCAAACTGAAAAATTGGGCGTGCAAAATTATTAAAATATTAAAATCTCTCCAGAAGTTCAGTGAGGATCTCTGAATGATCCAATGTTGACCTAAATGACTAATGATGATAAATACAATCCACCTGTGTGTAATCAAGTCTCCGTATAAATGCACCTGCACTGTGATAGTCTCAGAGGTCCGTTAAAAGCACAGAGAGCATCATGAAGAACAAGGAACACACCAGGCAGGTCCGAGATACTGTTGTGAAGAAGTTTAAAGTCGGATTTGGATACAAAAAGATTTCCCAAGCTTTAAACATCCCAAGGAGCACTGTGCAAGCGATAATATTGAAATGGAAGGAGTATCAGACCACTGCAAATCTACCAAGACCTGGCCGTCCCTCTAAACTTTCAGCTCATACAAGGAGAAGACTGATCAGAGATGCAGCCAAGAGGCCCATGATCACTCTGGATGAACTGCAGAGATCTACAGCTGAGGTGGGAGACTCTGTCCACCCACCCCAGGACAACAATCATTGATCATTCAGAGATCCTCACTGAACTTCTGGAGAGAGTTTGCTGCACTGAAAGTAAAGGGGCTGAATCATTTTGCACGCCCAATTTTTCAGTTTTTGATTTGTTAAAAAAGTTTGAAATATCCAATAAATGTCGTTCCACTTCATGATTGTGTCCCACTTGTTGTTGATTCTTCACAAAAAAATACAGTTTTATATCTTTATGTTTGAAGCCTGAAATGTGGCAAAAGTTTGCAAAGTTCAAGGGGGCCGAATACTTTCGCAAGGCACTGTATATCCACAGTAGAGTCCTATATCGACATAACCTGAAAAGCCGCTCAGCAAGGAAGAAGCCACTGCTCCTAAACCGCCATATAAAAAGCCAGACTACGGTTTGCAAATGCACATGGGGACAAAGATCGTACTTTTGGAGAAATGTCCTCTGGTCTGATGAAACAAAAATGGAACTGTTTGGCGATAATGACCATCGTTATGCTTGGAGGTTAAAGGGAGAGGCTTGCAAAAATTGAAGAACACCATCCCAACCGTGAAGCACGGGGGTGGCAGCATCATGTTGTGGGGGTGCTTTGCTGCAGGAGGGTCTAGTGTACTTCACAAAATCGATGGTATCAAGAGGAAGGAAACGTATGTGGATATATTGAAGCAACATCTCAAGACATCAGTCAGGAAGTTAAAGCTTGGTTCAAATGGGTCATCCAAATGGACAATGACCCCAAGCATACTTCCAAAGTTGTGGCAAAATGGCTGAAGGACAACAAAGTCAAGGTATTGGAGTGGCCATCACAAAGCCCTGACCTCAATCCTATAGAACATTTGTGGGCAGTACTGAAAAAGTGTGTGCGAGCAAGGAGGCCTACAAACCTGACTCAGTTACACCAGCTCTGTCAGGAGGAATGGGCCAAAATTAATCAACTTATTGTGGGAAGCTTGTGGAAGGCTAAACAATTTAAATGCAATGCTACCAAATACTAATTGAGTGTATGTAAACTTCTGACCCACTGGGAATGTGATGAAAAATATAAAAGCTGAAATAAATCGTTCTCTCTACTATTATTCTGACATTTACATTCTGAAAATAAAGTGGTGATCCTAACTGACCTAAGACAGGGTATTTTTTACTAGGATTAAATGTTAGTAATTGTGAAAAACTGAGTTTAAATGTATTTGGCTAAGGTGTATGTAAACATCCAACTCAACTGTACTGTAGATAATAAGAAGTAGCAGCAATGTATGTGATGAGTCAAAATAGTTAGTGCAAAGGGGGATGAATGCAGATAGTCTGGGAAGCTTTTTGGTTAACTATTTAGCAGTCTTATGGCTTGGGGGTAGAAGCTGTTTAGGGTCCTGTTGGTTCCAGACCGCTAGCCGTACGGTAGCAGAGAGAACAGTTTATGACTTGGGTGGCTGGAGTCTGACAACTTTTAGGGCCTTCCTCGGGCCTTCCTCGGTATAGAGGTCCTGGATTGCAGGGAGCTCGGCCCCAGTGATGTGCCTTGCGATCAGATGCCAAGCAGTTGCCATACCAAGCTGTGATGCAGCCAATGAAGATGCTCGACGCTGCAACTGTAGACCTTATAGAGGATCTGAGGGCCCATGCCAAATCTTTATAGCCTCCTGAGGGGGAAGAGGCATTGTTGTGCCTTCTTCACGACTGTGTTGGTGAGTGTGGATTATGTTAATTCCTTAGTGATGTGGACACCGAGGAACTTTAAGCTCTCGACCCGCTCCACTACAGCCCCGGTGGAGGGACCTTACAGATAATTGTATGTGTGTGCTACAGAGACAAGGTTGTCCATTCAAAAATCATGTTAAACACCATTATTCCAAAGACTGAATCTATCCAATTTAGTGACTTAAGAGCATTTTTACCCCTGAATTTATTCAAGCTTGCCATAACAGAAGGGTTGAATACTTATTGACTCAAGACATTTCAGCTTTTCATTTGTAATTATTTTGTTTAAAAAAATCTAAAAACATAATTCCACTTTGACATTATGAGGTATTATGTTTAGGCCAGTTAAACAAAATGACAATTTAATCCATTTTAAATTCAGGCTGTAAGACAACGTTTGGAAAAAGTCAAGGGGTGTGAATACTTTATGAAGGCACTGTAGATGTTCCTCTTATACAGGTGGGAGAGTGAAATGTGGATTGCAATAGAGATGTGTCATCTGTGGATCTGTTGGGGCGGTATGCGAATTGGAATGGTTCCAGGGTGTCTGGTACAATGGTATTGATGTGATATGACCAGCCTTTCAAAGCTACAGATGTGAGTGCTGTAGAGCGATAGTCATTTAGACAGGTTACCTTGGCGTTCTTGGGCATAGGGACTTTTGGTGGACTGCTTGAAACATGTAGGTATAACAGACATGGTCAGGGAGTGGTTGAAAATGTCAGTGAAGCCACTTGCCAGCTGAGCAGCGCATGCGCCGAGTACATGTTCTGTTATACCATCTGGCACCGTGGCCTTGTGAATGTTGACCTGTTTAAAGGTCTTACTTACGTTGGCTACGGAGAACGAGATCACACAATTGACCGGAACAGCTGGTGCTCTCAGGCATGGTTCAGTGGTGCTTGCCTCAAAGCAAGTATAGAAGGCATTTAGCTTGCCTGGTAGGCTTGTGTCACTGGGCAGCTCACTGCTGGGTTTCCCTTTGTAATCCGTGATAGTCTGCAGGTCCTGCCACATCCAACGAGCGTCAGAGCTGGCGTGGTAGGATTTGATCTTAGTCCTATATTGACGCTTTGTCTGTTTGATGGCTTGTCAGGGGTTGTAGCAGGATTTCTTATAAGCGTCTGGATTAGTGTCTTTCAGAGACGTTTGAGAGACAAATAAAATTGGATAATTCATCTAATGCATCAACACAATTCTCCCTAGGATGTAAACTGGACATACAGTATAATGGTAGACAGAGACCACCTTGTCTCTACTGTCCTAGCAATCTCTATTGCTTTAAAAGCAGAAAACCCAGATCATCCAACTAGAACATCAGCGTAATTACAAACTCAAGCTCAATAACAGGCCAGTAAAAACAAATAGTAATGTTATGAGAACGATGATGTCTTGTTCACAGTATATGAGGTTGAAGGTTAACCAGGAGCCTTGTTCCATTAGGTGCAGCAGTAGGAGAGCAATGGCCTTTTAGCACCCTGGAGAGCATCCCAGTGTCACGCCAATCCAATGACAGTCTGTCCTCAAATGGCAGCAATTAACAAAGACCTCTGATGAACAAAGGCTGGGAGGCTGTTGGGAGGGACAGCCTGGTCTCATAGACTAGACGTAACATAGTAAACTTAAATTTGGATAATCTCAAATGAGTATTATATGTTACATTTGGTATGGTTACATAAGACAGATGTTTGCAAGTTTGAATCTCATCATGGACAACTTTAGCATTTTAGCAACTTTTCAACTACTTACTACTTTTTAGCTACTTAGCAATGGGATGCACAGGAAACAAACATAAGGAGCACTGGATTTAATAAATGAGTTTTGTGGCCAACAGAAATTCCCAATACAGTTCTGTAGTTGTAGGCATTCAGTACATTCGGAAAGTATTCAGACCCCTTCTTTTTTTCCACATTTTGTTACGTTACAACCTAAAATAGAAAATCCAATTGATTGAAAATGGTTTGGAAAGGCACACATCTGTCTATATAAAAGGTCTCACAGTTGACGGTGCATATCAGAGCAAAAACCAAGGCATGAGGTCGAAGAAATTGTCCATAGAGCTCCGAGACAGGATTGTGTCGAGGCACTGATCTGGGGAAGGGTACCAAAACATGTCTGCAGCATTGAAGGTGGAACCACCAAGACTCTTACTAGAGCAGGCTGCCCGACCAAACTGAGCAATTGGGGGAAAAGGGCCTTTGTCAGGGAGGTGACCAAGAACCCGATGGCAACTCTAACAAAGCTCCAGAGTACCTCTGTGGATATGGGAGAACTTTCCAGAAGGACAACCTTCTCTGCTGCACTCCACCAATCAAGCCTTTATGGTAAAGTGGCCAGACAGAAGCCACTCCCCTCAGTAAAAGGCAGTAAAAGCCCGCTTGTGCCAAAAGGCACATAAAGGACTCTCAGACCATGACAAACAAGATTCTCTGGTCTAATGAAACCAAGATTGAACTCTTTGGCCTGAATGCCAAGCATCACGTCTGGAGGAAATCTGGCACCACCCCTACGGTGAAGCATGGTGGTGGCAGGATGATGCTGTGGGGATGTTTTTCAGCGGTAGGGACTGGGAGACTAGTCAGGATCAAGGTAAAGATGAACTGAGTAAAGAGATCTGAGATGAAAACCTGCTCCAGAGTACTCAGGACCTCAGACTGTGGCGAAGGTTCATCTTCCAACAGGACAATGAGTCTTTGTAAACAGCAAAGACAACGCAGGAGTGGCTTCGGGAAATGTTTCTGAATGTCCTTGAGTGGCCCAGCCAGAGCCCAGACTTGAACCCGATCAAACATCTCTGGAGAGACTTGAAAATAGCTGTGCAGCGACGCTCCACATCCAACCTGACAGAGCTTGAGAGGATCTGCAGAGAAGAATGGGAGAAACCCCCCATATACAGATGTACCAAGCTTGTACTATCATACCCAAGAAGACTCGAGGCTGTAATCACTACCAAAGGTGCTTCAACAAAGTACTGAGTTAAGGGTCTGAATACTTATATAAATGTGATATGTTTTTTATAATTGTAATAAACTTGCAAAAAAATCTAAACATGTTTTTGCTTTGTCATTATGGGGTAGTGTGTGTGTGTAGATTGATGATGGAAAAACTATTTAATCAATTTTAGAATAAGGATGTAGCGTAACAAAATGTGGAAAAAGTCACGGGGTCGGAATACTTTCTGAATGCACTGTATGTGATTTCTTTAGAATAAATTAAAACTATGGTGTTCTTCATTTCAGTTCGGAGATCTTATAACAAATGTTTGTTTCAACTTCACCAAAAATGGCACATAGCTGATTAGAGCAGGCTACACTTGCCTACTTCAGAATGCAGTTTGAGTGTCTGTAATAAACTAAAATAATCTAAGGTGAATAACAAGCATAGTTTCTGCTGCCTGAATTTTCTGGTTGCTATAGGACCATGCATGTAGTGGAAACCACTGAAAACCTGAACTTGTAATCATTGTGGGGAATTCTTGCCAGTGTTGTTCCCCAAGTGCCATGCTGAATAAAGATTAAATCTCTTTTTACTTCATGTTCTGCCAGCCGGAAGCATACTGACTTGCTTTTATGTGCCTTTTATGTTCATATAAGACTAGGTGTCACGAGAGAGTCAGATCAAAATGCAGCATGGCTATTGCGATCCATGTTTAATGAAACTGAAGAAACACGAATCACTACAAAATACAATAAACGTAACAAAAACCGAAACAGCCTAATACTGGTGCAAACTAACACACGACAGACCTAAGGACAAAAGGACAATCACCCAACAAAACCCAACACCAAACAGGCTACCTAAATATGGTTCCCAATCAGAGACAATGACTAACACCTGCCTCTGATTGAGAACCATATCAGGCCAAACACAGAAACAGACAAACTAGACACACAACATAGAATGCCCACTCAGATCACACCCTGACCAAACAAAACATATAAACATACAAAGCAAACTATGGTCAGGGTGTGACAATAGAACAGAATATATATTTTTATATACATTTATATAAATATAAACTTATAAAATTGTAAGCTTCTCAATGAGGAAAAAAGTTGCTAAAAAAGTAGCAACGCTCAATGAAAATCTCAATCTTATTGATCTGCATGCAAGAACATATGACCATGAAAGGATCACAATTTAGCCTGTTTTGTTTAACCATCTACAAAGTGTAATATGTACGCATAATTGATCAGCTACTTTCTGTTGATTGGCTGCATAATCTGTCCATGTAGGTTTAGCCCAAGGAGAACTTTCCACAAGCCCTATTGATCGTCCACATATGGCCAACCCCTTCTATCGTCCATCACTCCCACACTTCTGATTTAATCTCAACATCAAATCAAAATCAAATCAAATGTATTTATATAGCCCTTCGTACATCAGCTGATATCTCAAAGTGCTGTACAGAAACCCAGCCTAAAACCCCAAACAGCAAGCAATGCAGGTGTAGAATTTTCTAAATGACTTACCAATAGATGGAAGCACAATGGAAACGGACAAGATCATAACAGAACTGGTACCACCTAAAAAATGTACTGTTTGCATAATCCACATGACGTTCCTCCTGTAATCACAATTCTACATTGTTTAAAATGCTCTTGAGGTCAAATTCTTCCCCTTTATTGCCACACCCTGACCTTAGAGATCCTTTTTATGTCTCTATTTTGGTTTGGTGAGGGCGTGAGTTGGGGTGGGAATTCTATGTTTTGTGTTCTATGTTTTCTATTTCTTTGTGTTTGGCCGGGTATGGTTCTCGATCAGGGACAGCTGTCTATCGTTGTCTCTGATTGGGAATCATACTTAGGTGCCCTTTTTTCCCCACCTGTATTTGTGGGAGGTTGACTCTATTTAAAGCACTTTGCTTTTGAGCGTCACGGTTTGGTTTTGTAGGGTTTAGTTTGGCGTCATTTTGATTCAAATAAAGAAAATGTGCGCTCACAACGCTGCACCTTGGTCCTCTCCTTTGTACAGCCGTGACATTTATTTAATCTCCGAATCACATCTTCTAGTTACATTAACACATCTGTATTTACAATATTATGCAACTTAACTGCAAATAAAGCCTTAATTTCAGTAGCTACTTCAGCATACTACCCACCAGCCTTAGAGAAACCTGACTAGACCCAAAGTACTGATCATACTACCTTCCTTGCATATAATGATTTTCAAGACCAATCGTAGCTGTGTGGCAATATAGATTGGGATGTTAAAATTTCACCCTTAAAGAGTGAATCTCTTTTCACTGACCTACCTGTGCATAAGCACACAGAGCAAACCTGCACATACTCACATCAGCATTCTCTCTGTATCCCCCATATATGGAGAAAGAGCTCTCTCATTCTATCACTAAACTAATGGGGTCGGTCTCTTCTCCCTCACCCTTCTTAATCACCCCATCCCAGATTGAACCTAATTAATGCTGCCCTCCTGCATCATTCACTGGCTCTCTATCTGACAGAAACACCATTTCAGGCCCATTCAGGGATAGCTGCTACTCTACAGCCCTGTCAGGAATGTGTCCTGGCTGAGTGAGAAGGTGGAGAGAGAGATAAGAGTTATTTATCAGTGGAGTTGAGCCCCAGAGTGATCCCAGTGGCAGGGTAAGGAGAGAGGTGGATTGGGGAGAGGAGAAGAGGGATTGGGAAAGTGGATTGAGGAATAAGCAAAGAGAGGGGAAAGGGGCTTACGGGAGACAGCCTGTCCAGGCTTCCTATTCCACCCTCCTGATGCGAGGCTCCATCCCTGCATCCTTGGGCTCATTTGGGCAGCCCCCGCTGCTTTGGCTTTAATGAGAGCGAGAGACAGATGAAAGAGACAGAGCGGTTGAGGCTGCTAACCCAGTCCCCCCTCCCCACTCCAACCCTCACTGCTCTCCTCATCCCTTTTATTATGCTCAGGCTCACAGTGCTAGCCCTCCAGCAGCACTACGTCCAAGAATGTCACTTTTTTAGGGAGCAGAACTACTGCACAGTATACAGTATTGTGCCATAACATTCACAATAGTGTGAATTATGCAAAATGGAATGGAATTAATTTTTTCAGACAGTACCAATCATTTGTGCTCTCTCGTAGAATGTCAATTTCTATTGTGCTTCCATCTATTGCATTGACAAAATGTTGTGCCTTTTTACATCATAAACCACAAAAATGGTATGCTTCTACTTGTGAAAAGAAAGGCAGAGTATACCAAGATTTGCAATAGTACTCCCAAGCTCCAGAAAGAAAAAAAAGAATCGGGACATACATGTCTCAGGTTTAATTGAGCATGAAAAGGTTTGAACCTGGCTTCACAGACATGTTATGCTACTTTGATATTACCTGACTAGATCCACCACAACAGGCTAAAAACAGTAGGAACAGAAAAATACTTATGGGAGCAGAAAAACCCTGTTCTTACAAACATGTCCCCAACACAAGAACACATTTTGGTTGTGCAGTGCATATTGCCTTGTTTGGGAGAAATCTGTACACTTATTTAATGGATACCGGGAATGTATTTATGTTTAATAAAAATGCATTTAATTGAATATTGACCTACATTTTACCAGCAGATAATTTAACAGAAAGAACCCTTGTGAAAAGATAGTCTGGGGTTCCAGCCATGGACATCACACAACAGTCTAATCACTGCAGGATCTCCCACTGAGACCACGATGTCAGAGCAGCCTACTGTCAAACAAGCTGCTTATCAGTCAGTCAACATCATACAGCATTAAACATCACAGTCCTCACAGACAAGCCCAGACTGTATCTGACAGACAGACCATGATTGGCAAGGGAAAGGATTTACATTTTATCAGATGCAATTGCACAATCACATCTTTATTCATTCAAAATTAGGCAAGTGTTAAATGTTTATAATGATAGTGCCTAAAAGATATTACGGAACAAAGAATCCAAATCATTCACACCGTACAAACGCACTGATTGGTCAATTGATTTTTGAAATGAAATAACAAAGCAATGGTTCCCCCTTGTGGTGACTATGGCTCCAGAAAAATGCCTTACATAGATCCAGAGTTAAAGGGGAAGTTCACCCATTTAAACATGTTATTTTCACTCTTTGTGAGCTTGTTGTTGATCCCCCAAACAGTTATTATATTACATATTTTGTTACAGAGAAAATTGTTTGTCACAATTTGATGGGTCATGACTTGCCATTGACTACAATGCACTATATAAATCTGTCTAAAATATGTCATAAAATGCTCCATAACACTTCAAGCCAACTCCTATTACATCAGAATCTCATTATGGATGATGTTCCTGTACAATTGTATTTTCTTTTTTTCTCCCACTGTGGTATAAATGCATGTTTGAATGATGCGGTTTACAACAAAACTATGCAAATATGGATTTATAGGACAAAGTGCAGAGACATTATCCAGAATAAGATTCTGAAATTAGTTAGTTGAGTGTTTCATAACGCAACGTAGTCTATGGCAAGTGATGACTAACAAAGCTTTTTTTTTTTTTTTTTTTACAGTTTGGGGGATCAACTACAAACACAGAAAGAGTGAAAATAAGGCCCCATGTAAAAATGGGTGAACTTCCTCTTTCAGACTGGGAGATTCAAAAAATACTAACAGCTTGAGCCTCTGTTACTATTCAAATATTGTGGATAATATATTTACAATGTATAGAAAGCCATCAAAAAGGAAATACATCAACACAAAGATGATTTTTTTGTTGAAAAAGTGCTCACATTCTTGCCGATAATACTTGGGTCTGACGAATAATTGTTCATACATCCAAAGGCATAGAATTCTATTTGTATCTTATGTTGAACAGGGGGAGCTATTCCAAGTCAGAATGTAATTACACCTGTGACCTCCCTTCTCAAACAACCACTAAGTATTTTACACCATGTGGGTCCATCCCACTGACGAGTCCTCATCCAGTCCTTTTCTTATTGACCTCTCCAATGACAGCCTGCATTTTCTTGACTGATTACATCATCACATGGAAGCTGTCGTGAAAGCTGGCCATTCCCTCCTGCATCCACGCTGCGTGTAGTTCTACAATCCACCTCAGGATTCCATCCAGCTGCTCTTGGACCTCTCTTTGCTCCTCCAGCTCAGCCAGCAAGGCCTGCCTGCCACACACCTCTGCCTGGTACACCAGTTGCAGCCCCGCCAGGGAAGACTCCAGATTAAGAACCTCCTCTAAACGTTGAATGTACTTTCTGTGTGGCTGGTCATCAGGTAACAACACATTAGGCGGGACTGAGAGGACATTGTTGACTAAAACAGTTTCCATGAGACAAGTCAGACGTTTGAAGCGTTCCTGAAGGAATATCTGCAACTTTTGGGAGCATTCTCTTGCCCTTGAACATAGTTGCTCTCCATTGAGCTCAGTCCCGCTTAGTTTTCTCACGAACACCGCTTCTACAACGAGCAGTAATTCGTTCAGGAAGTCCTGAAAGGCGCTGTATACCCTCACCATGCAGGTCTGAGGGGTGAAGCCAAAGAACTATGCCTCATACAGCTTGAGGGAGGAGGGAGACATTGCTTCCTCTAGAAAAAAGGCAGAATATTCTGTTTACATTCGGATAGCTCTACTCTGTATGTATATTGGTTAATACTGCTGTCTGTCTATTCCTTCAAGGACCACATTGGAAATGTGCTCTGGATGTTAGTGTAGCCTACCCGTAAAAATTCACCCAAAATGAAACAATCTACAATTTATTTACACCTGCTCATTCTCTCCTTCCCTCTGGTAACAATGTGTTGTTGCTAAATATGAATGTGTTCTCTGATGTTATGATCTGGTTGGATAATGTTAATGTCAACAATAATACCTTTTTATAGTTAACCTCATGTTTGTGGCAATAAAACAACTGACCAAACATTACTGCTGCTGTAGCGAACTAACGTTAATAACTGTTGTTGCACAAAATATTCCAAAACATGTCACACAAGCCATTTCTAGATGGACACCTTCCTGACCTAGGAAACAACTAGGCTAGCTAGTATAGTCACATATGACTATATTATTATCAATATATATTTGTTAGGCGTGTGCGGGCAAGGATTCCTACAAACCTGCCTCAGTTACACCAGCTCTGTCAGGGGGAATGGGCCAAAATTCACCAACTTATTGTGGGAAGCGTGTGGAAGGCTTTCCAAAATGTTTGACCCAAGTTAAACAATTTAAAGGCAATGCTACCAAATACTAATTGAGTGTATGTGTCACGTTCTGACCATAGTTCTGTTATGGTTCTGGTCAGGTCGTGAGTTGGGTGGGCAGTCTGTTTGTTTTTCTATGTTGGTTTTGGAGTTCGGCCTAGTATGGTTCTCAATCAGAGGTAGCTGTCAATTGTTGTCCCTGATTGAGAATCATACTTAGGTAGCCTGGGTTTCACTGTTGGGTTGTGGGTGTTTGTCTTCCGTGTCAGTGTTTGTCACCACAAGGGACTGTTTCGTTGATGCACGTTATTTTGTTTTGTTCCAGTGTTCTGTTGTTTTTATTAAACATTATGGACACTTACCACGCTGCATTTTGGTCCTCCGATCCTTCTTGCTACTCCTCCTCAGAGGAGGACGAGATCTGTTACAGTATGTAAACTTCTGACCCACTGGGAATGTGATGAAAGAAATAATAGCTGAAATAAATCCTTCTCTCTACTATTAATCTGACATTTCACTTTCTTAATGTCACGGCTTTCGTTGAGGGAAGGAGGAGTGGACCAAAATGCAGCGTAGTTGTGATTCATTTGATTAAATACGGAAACTATACACGATTAAACTAACAAAATGACAAATGTACAAAAACCGAAAACAGCCTTATCTGGTGCAAAACACAGAGACAGGAACAATCACCCACAAACACACAGTGAAACCCAGGCTGCCTAAATATGGTTCCCAATCAGAGACAATGACTAACACCTGCCTCTGATTGAGAACCATATCAGGCCAGACATTGAAATAAACAGACAAGACATCCAACATAGAATACCCACTCCGATCACACCCTGACCAACCAAAACATAGAAACATACAAAGTAAACTATGGCCAGGGTGTGACAGTACCCCCCCCAAGGTGCGGACTCCGGCCGCAAAACCTGAACCTATCGGGGAGGGTTGGAGAGGCGAGGCGCACTGTAGACCTGATGCGTGGTGCTGGCACTGGTGGTACTGGGCCGAGGACACGCACAGGAAGCCTGGTGCGGGGAGCTGCCATCGGAGGGCTGGTGTGTGGAGGTGGCACAGGATGGGCTAGACCGTGAAGGCGTACTGGAGATCTTGAGAGCAGTGCTGGCACAGGACATGCAAGGCTAGGGAGGTGCACAGGAGGCCTGGTGCGTGAGGCTGGCACCAACTTCACCAGCCTCAGGACGAGTATGGAGCGCTGACCCAGGCGCTGACCCGGCGCCTCTCCGCTTTCACCGCCTCCAGTTCTTCCTTGGAACGGCAATATTCTCCAGGCTGAGCCCAGGGTCCTTCTCCGTCTAATTCGTCCTCCCATGTCCATTCCTTCTTTTGTTGCTCCTGCTGTTGCTTTTGCCTGTTACCATGCCGCTTGGTCCTGTTGTGGTGGGTGATTCTGTCACGGCTTTCGTTGTGGGAAGGGGGAGTGGACCAAAATGCAGCGTAGTTGTGATTCATTTTATTAAATACGGAAACTATACACGATAAACTAACGTACGAAAACCGAAAACAGCCCTATCTTTTTTTTTAAATAAAAAATAATTTATTACCTTCAATACCATTCATTCTTTACAACTCATAATTTTCATACATACTCCAATAATGGTATTTTAATTTTAACAAAACAAAAACCCCAAACAACACCTCAGGGGAGCATCTTCCCTCCCCGTCACCCTACAAACTACCTTTCCCTATCTCCCCGTCCCTAATCTATCCCCTTACAAATCTAAATGACACCCAGCCCTAAATCCCCCTTCCACCTCTCCCGAGCAGCGTGCTGCCCCGACTTCCTCTCCTCCCTCTTCATCCTGCCCCTCAAATCTCCTTCCACCCTCCTCACTATCCCTTCCACCCCCCAATCTCTCCCTGTCTTCACCATGTTCTGCCTGGCTTCCCACAGCCCCCGTTTAAAGAGACTCATGAGAAGCCAGAGCAGAAACCTGTCCCTATCCATCACTCTCGCTCTCCCTACACCTCTCTCTAACCTGGCCCACGTCAATACAAAATCCCCCCTTACCAAACCTAACAACACCCGTGCCCTAGCCCATACTACTCCGGCAAAGGCACAGTCCCAAAAGACATGGCGCACAGTCTCCTCCCTGCCACAAGAGGATCTTGGACAGGTGGGGGATTGCACCAAACTATACCGGTACATGATGGAACGTACCGGCAAGCACTTATGGAGGCTCAACCAATTCAGGTCCTTGAGCCTGTTGTCCAGACCCCGCGCCTGCACTCCCTCCCAGACCACTTCCGAGATGCCCACTACAGGCGCTGGACTCCCTGCCTTTCTGACCTCCTCGTACAGGTGCCTGTGATCTAAACCTACTCGGGCAACTTCAACCTCAGGGTGCGCACGCAGCCACTTGGCCGCATGACCAAAGTGCCACGGCAGCTGTTCTGCCCGAGGACCCTTGTTAGACCACACCATTACGCTTCTCGCCTGATACGAGAAGAACACCCGCAGGAGGTAACCGGACGAGTGTATCACTGGATGAGCAAGCTCCGTTAACAAGAAAGAAACAAAAATTGCGTCCAGCTTGAGGGGGAAATGTAGTACCTTCCCTTACCGCCCTCCCCGATGGGACAGAGCATGCGTGCCCTGGCGACCCACTCGCACCTGCCACTCCACATGAACTGAAACACAAGCCTCACTAGAGGCCTCCTCAGACAAGCCGGCAATGGGTAGATGTACGCCAAATACAAAAGAGATGGCAACACATCCACCTTTAGGACCAGGACTTTGCCCATAAAAGACAAATACCTAGCCTTCCACATTGCTAGCTTCCTCTGTACCACTACGATACGCATGTTCCAGTTTAGCGTCGCTGAGCCGGAGGTCTCAAAATGGACCCCGAGAATCCTCAGGGCCCCCTCACAGAGAGATAACCCCCCGGGCACATCCGTTCTACCGCTCCATCTTCCGAAAAACTTGACGGAAGACTTTGCATGGTTCAGAACCGCTCCCGACGCTCGGGTGAAATCCCCAAAGATGGCAAGGGACCTTGTCAGGCACGAGTCCTTGCACAGCAGCAAGGAAGTGTCGTCGGCGTACTGCGTCATCTTAACACGCAGCCCACCACTTCCAGGGATCAACAAGCCTTCCACCCCTGTGTCTGCCCTAATGGCAGCCCCCAGAGGCTCCATGTACAGAACGAAGAGGAGAGCCGAGAGTGGGCACCCCTGCCTGACCCCAGACGAGAGGTCAAAAACATCACCCAAGTGACTATTTACACTAACTCGGCACCCCGCTCCGACATATAATGTACGAATCCATCCTATGAACTTCTCCCCAAATCCTAATTGACCTAACACTCTGAATAAAAAGGATCTATTCACGCGATCAAAGGCTTTCGCCTGATCTAGCGCTGCTACCATTAAAGGCAGTCCTCTATCTTCAACCCAAGCGATAAAGTCCCTGATTAACTGTAGGTTCCATCGAATAGAGCGGCCCTCTACCCCGCACGTCTGATCCTCATGGACGACGTAGGGAAGGGCTGTGCGCAACCGGTCTGCTAAAACCTTTGCAAGTAGCTTGTAATCTACACACAGCATGGTCAACTGCCACCAGTTGCCAAGGTCTGTTACTTCCCCCTTCTTATATAAAAGTGACAGCACACCAACAGCCATTGATCCCCCCCGGGACCCCCGTCTCAAGGATGGCCTTCAAGACTTTGAGGACCGCTGGTCCAAGTATACCCCAAAACTTGAGATAAAACTCAGCCGGCAGCCCATCCATCCCAGGCACCTTCCCTTTTCCCATCCTCCTAAGAGCGCTCTTAACCTCTTCTAGTGAGATCTGGGCCTCCATCACTTCTCTAATGTCCTCCGGCAACTGCCTGGACAAGTGTTCTAAAAACACATTTCCCTGCTCTAAATCTATTTCCCTTTCCTTAAATAAACCTTGGAAATGATCAGTTGTCACCCTGACCATATCCTCTGGTTCTCTAACTATACTACCATTTTCTTCCCTAACACCATGCATTACCTTCCTACTCTGTCTGGCCCTAACCGACTTAAAGAACATAGCAGAACAAGTCTCATTGTGTTCTAGAAAGCCACTATGTGCACGCACCAGGAAAGCTCGAGCCTTCCGCTCCTGCAACTCCCTGAGCTGCGCCTTTAGGGTTGCAGATCCCTCCCAGTCAAACGACCCGCCGAGGTTGCCTGCCTCGTACTCGAGTTCAATTAACCTTTGGATACGATCCACCTCCCTCCTCTCCTCCCTTTTTTTCCTCTTGCAATACCCTATTATAAAAGCCCTAATCCTCACCTTAACTAATTCCCACCACTCTAACACCCCCTCGCACATGGACCGGAGGCCTTCAAGCCTCCAAAAGAAACCAAAAAACCTGTCAACAAAAGCCTGCTCCTCCAGCACATCCCGGTCTAACTTCCAGTACCCCCTACCAAAGAGGCAGAATGGCGACCCCACCTGCAGGAGCATCCCGTCGTGATCCGAAAAGAAAACAGGCAACAGCCACCCAGACAACTTACCCAAAGACCTGGGTACAAAAATATAGTCGAGCCTCCGCGCATCCCCCTGGAGTTGCGCCATGTAGGACCGGCCATTTTCGGAGTAGTGTGCAGGCCACCATCAACCAGACCATGGCAAGCCATTAGCCCGGTGATGGCGCCTGCACTGCTATCCCCCTCTATTCCTAAATCTGTATTAAAGTCCCCCCCTATCACTAATTTCCTATTTGTGACACACAGGGGTGCCAGACAGTCCACCATCTCCCTCCTGTCTGCCACCACCTGTGGCCCATACACCACCACTAATCTAAATTTACAATCCCTTATCGTGACATCCACCCCTATAACCCTCCCCTGCATCACCACAAAAGAACCCTCCACTTTTACCTCCCTATGCCCACACAAAATTTCTTCCCCCGATGAGTGCACCCCCCCAATACCCCAAACCGACTCCCCCTTGTCCCACACCCTCTTAAACCTACTAACATCCCCTCCATCCCTCAGGTGAACCTCCTGTAAAAAACAAAAATCAAACCCCACACCCTCCAGATAACTATAAACTGCCCTCCTCTTAACAAAATCCCTTAAACCCCTTACATTTAAACTAACAAAAGTAAAATTAGACCCCATGAAAAAATAAAATAAAAACATGTAACAAACTCAAATACTAAACCCAGACAGAAAAAAACAAAACCAGGAGACTCACCCGATGCTCCCCTGCTCCATATCTACCGGTGATAACACCATCCGTACTCCCGACGTCTCTTCCTCCATCTCGCCAACCCAGGATGCAGGAATAGTGTTTGGCTCCGGGGTGCCCTGCACCCTGGGTCTACTCCCACACCCCTCCCACTCCCCAGCGCTGCAGCTAGTTTGGAAAAAAATAGGGGAGGCTGAGTCCCCAAACAAAACTCCCCACCTCCTCCTGTACCCAGTCCTGGGTCTTGTTAGGTGTGTCCCCACCCAACAGAAGTTGAGGGCCTGGGGAAACCAGCAGCAACCCAGAGGTTTCTCCCACCTCCATTGCTCTCTTGGCCATCCCCTCTCTCTCACTGTCGGCCAATCGCACCCTCCTCTTCACTCTCTTCTTTGGTGATGGCGGCAGTGGAGAGATACCACCCTCCCCCCCCGCCAGCTCCTCCACCATACCCCTCATCTCTTCCACCAGGGCACTTTCCCTCCACTCCACTTGCTCTTCCACCGTCTTCTTCTCCACCACCCCTCCCTCGCTTTCTTCTCTCTCATGCTCCTCCACTCGGTTGCCTTCTTCCGCCGCTTTTCCTGGTTCTCCTACTCCCGTGCCTTCCGTTTCCTTCTCTCTTCCATCCTCCGCTTCTTGCTCCTCCTCCTTCCTTGCCGCCTTCCCCTCTGGACCTGTACTCTGGTCTTGAGGCATGCTTCCTTCCCCTCCTCTTCTTCCCCCATCCCCCACTCCTGCTCCCCCCCCCCCAGCCGCAGACGCGTATGACCTCTGACGAGCCGGGCACCCCCGCCACAGGTGTGCTGACGAGCCACACCCGTGGCACGTCTTACGCTCGTCACAATCCTTCGCCTCGTGCTCCCCAGATCCACAAAATCTGCATTTTCTTGTGCTGCACGAGGCGAAGATGTGGCTGTAGGCCATACAGCGCCTGCAAAATGGGGGCTGACGTGCTTAAAACAACGTCCCCCTGTCAGCCCCTAGGGAGAACATAGCAGGAGGATGGAGGTAGCCACCGTGTCCCTTTGGGTCCTCCCTGAGGAGGGCCTGGAAGCCTCTCCTCAAATTCCAAAACCCAAGGGAGTCTTTGAGGTGCCTTGCTGAGGAGACATTATCCATGTATCTCCCCAGAAAGGTCCTCACCTCTTCGTCCTTAACGTATGGGTTGTACATGTTGACAGTTACAACCCTAAAGTTGTTCCTCGCCAGGCTTGTTATTTCATAATGGCTCATCGGCCTCTCACCTCCCACTGCTCTTGCTCTTCTCAGGATATCATCATGTTTCTCCTCTGTATTTAGTGCCACATCGTATGCTCCCTCCAACGAGTTGCCTTGGAAGCAAAACACGTCCTTCACCGTCAGCTTTAGAATCCCCATCAAGATTGTCCTTCCAAAAGTTTCCCGTCCTAAAGGCTCCAACTCCTTTTCCTTCCAAACAAACCGAATCGTGTTGGCCAGCCCAATCCCAGGGACTGACCGTGTTGGTGGATTTTGCACCATCTCCGCAAGGAGAATGGCGCACCCGGCTCACGTTCTCTTCCAAAACCAGGAAAAAGAAAATCCAAAGTGACTGAGCCTATCTGGTGCAAACTAACACAGAGACAGGAACAATCACCCACAAACACACAGTCAAACCCAGGCTACCTAAATATGGTTCCCAATCAGAGACAATGACTAACACCTGCCTCTGATTGAGAACCATATCAGGCCAGACATAGAAATAGACAAGCAAGACATCAAACATAGAATGCCCACTCAGATCACACCCTGACCAACCAAAACATAGAAACATACAAAATAAACTATGGTAAGGGTGTGACACTTAACATAAAGTGGTGATCCTAACTGACATAAGACAGGGAATTTTTACTATGATTAAATGTTAGGAATTTTGAAAAACTGAGTTTAAATGTATTTGGTTAAGGTGTATGTAAACCTACCAACTTCAACTCTATATATATACACTACACTCAAAGGAATGCAACATACTCCACTATTTAAATATATTTAGTCCTACTTCAGGCCAACAGCCTGAAAGTATGGGACACCACCACTTAACACACCTTGTAACTCTTCTGACGTCAAATCTCGCACACCCAAATACCTCTATTTTCTTTGTTATGTTCCATCCCTGCAGTACTGGTGATAAGCCTTGCTATAAATGCCAAAAATACAATCTTACTGAAACATACATCACTTGTTGGTTTATCCCTCTGTACTGGTACAGATCTACTACTCACACCACTCCTCTCAGGATCCCTCCTCCTTGACCCATCTTCCTCTACTTTCTTCACTGCCTCAGCATATGACAACTTCTGCACTACTCTAACCCTGAAAACCTCAACCTGCCTCTCTCGCACGGGACATTTCTGATCCCCAGCCCCATGGGCACCCTTACAATTAACACATACCACTACTTTCCCCAATGCTACACATTCCTTTGTCTCATGCCCTTCTGCACACTTCTCACACATAGGAACCACCCTGCTACACACTGTTGCCACATGTCCATAAGCTTGACACCTGTAACAACATAATGTATTTGTACAGGATAACTTATATATCCTAACATCACTTTGTCAGGCAAAGACTCAACATCAAAACTCAAAAGAACAGACAAGCTCTTTTTGTCAGTGGTCGTTTTCTTCTTCTATGGTATATTGGCTTTCACACAATTTAGTGTGCATGTTGCCACCTATTGAAGTCCCAAAAACTTTTCTGCCTCAGCCACAATAATTTCCAGTTTCTTTTAGTTCTTTGACACTTGAGCCGTACAGTTTATAACTGTGGCAATGAATGCCACAAAATCTACCTCTAATCTTCTGACTTGCAGCAAACATTTACTACTGGCTGTGGTGCATCCACTACCATATCTTCAAAATGGTCACTTGTTTTCTCAACTCTTTTAATAGCCTCGGCATAGAAGATTCAATTGACCTCTCTAACTTTTGCCACCTTAATCTTCTTCACCCTTACAGGGCACTCCAGGAACTTGGGATCATGTTCCCCACCACAATTGCAACACCATTGTCATTCTACACACCGTTCTTCAGTTTCTTTGTCCATTTGTACACACTTGAAACATGTCCAAATCTGTAACAATTTTTACACTGCCGTAGTTTGGAAAAAGTTCTTACAGTGTATTTTACATAACCAAGCTTCACATGCACAGCTAGCTGTTCATTACCAAAATATAACAGGACTGACATACTTTCTTATTTTTCTCCATTCACCCAGCGTGTCAGACACCGAGCACCAACCACACCAGGAATTATCTTCAGGTATTCAACCTGAACATCCGTTGCCACCCCTGAGATGACTCCTTTGACGGGCGTTCTGTTCCGAAGTAGGGCTGTTGCTGTGACCGTATTACCACCACACCGACGGTCACGAGTCATGAAGGCAGTCAAATTCCACGTGACCATTTAGTCACCGTAATTAGGCTTCTCCAAGCTCTGATAATGCTGATTGTCATTAGTAGCCTACCAAACTTGCCTGATACTCAGCACTCTAGTTTCGCTAATCACTCTGACATCAATGTAAATGTAAACGAAAATCTAATCAAACACTTCATGTGTCACGACTTCAACCGAAGTCGGCTCCTCTCCTTGTTCAGTCGGCGTTCGGCGGTTGGCGTCACCGGTCTTCTAGCCATCGTCGATCCACTTTTCATTTTCCATTTGTTTTGTCTTGTTTTCCTACACACTTTGTTTTCATTTCCCCCATTAATTGTTATGTATTTAATCTTCTGTTCCCCCCATGTCTTTGTGTGGAATTGTTTGTTGTAAGTGCTTGTGCACATGTTTAATGGTGCATGTCGGGTTTTTGTACCCATGTTGGTTATTTCTTTATGTCGTTGGTTTTGCAATTAAACTGCTCCGGCTATTACCTAGTTCACGTCTGACTTCACTGCCACCAGTTACGTACCCCTTTACAGAATTCCACACCCCTATATGGAGTCAGCAGGAGCAGGTGCCCCTGGTATAAGGGTCGAGGAGCGCATCCAATGATCCACCATCTCGGCGCCGCAATGTACCACGTCGTCCAAACCACGGACCTCTGGGAGAGACAGGGAGTTCCTCCAGCGCCTCCACCAGCACAACCAGGGCCTCCACTACTCACCTTCAATTCACCCGGTTCCAGTGGGATTTGTTACGCCTGGGAGTACAATGGGATGGCTGCACGCTGCCAGGGTTTCCTATTGCAGCTAGATCTCTACCTGGCAACCGTTCACCCGGCTCCTTCGGGCCATGAGAGGGTGTCTGCCCTTGTCTCGTGCCTCTCAGGGAAAGCCCTGAAGTGGGCCAACACCGTGAGTGGAGAAGGAGACGCGGCGCTGGACCATTTTGAGGATTTCACCCGCCGTTTCTGGGCAGTCTTCCACCACCCACCCCGAGGGTAGAGCGGCGGGTGAACATCTCTACCATCTGAGGCAGGGGACGAGGAGCATCCAGGAGTTCGCCATGGACTTACGAACCCTGGCCGCCTGTGCGGGATGGAGCGACAGGGCCCTGATCGACCACTATCGCTGCAGTTTGTGATAGGACATCCGTCGGGACTTGGCCTGCAGGGACACCACCCTCACCTTCGACCAGCTGGTGGACCTGTTCATTCGGTTGGATAACCTCGGACGTCCAGAGCGGGGTCTGTCGGTTCCATCCCCCAGCACCACCGCTCCAAAGCCCATGGAGCTGGGAGGTTCTGTGCGCAGGGAGACCAGAGGAGGTTCCGTCTCATGCACCATCTGTGGCCTCAGAGGTCACATTGCTGGTCGGTGCCGGGTTGGTTCCTCTGGCGATGGAGGCAGCAGGCAGGGCACCCTAGTATCACCCCAGGTGAGCCGTCACCATTCTCACCCAGAGCCCTCTGTTGCACACATGTTTTTGTATGTAACTTTTCCTGAATTTTCCCCGCATTCCCAGCATAAGGCGCTCGTCGATTCAGGCGCGGCTGGGAATTTTATAGACAGATCATTCACCCATAGTTTAGAGATCCCCATTGTTCCCGTGGCTGTGCCCTTCCGCGTTCACGCCTTAGACAGTCGACCATTAGGGTCAGGGTTGATTAGGGAGGCCACCGCTCCCCTGGGCATGGTGACGCAGGGGGATCACAAGGAGAGAATCAGTCTCTTTCTTATTGACTCTCCTGCATTTCCCGTGGTGCTAGGCCTACCCTGGTCAGCCTATCACGACCCCACTGTTTCAGGGCTCTCACGGGGTGGTCGCGGGAGTGCTCGGGAACATGTTTAGGGATTTCCGTTGGTGCTACTACGGTGGAAAGTCCAGACCAGGTTTCCACCGCGCGCATCCCCCCTGAATATTCCGATTTGACTCAATTACCGCCCCATCGACGGGGGAATTGTGCGATAAATCTCTTGGTAGAAGCCGCACTTCCCAGGAGTCACTTGTATCCCCTGCCACAGGCAGAGACAGCGGCTATGGACACATATGTCTCCGAATCCCCGCGTCAGGGGTGAATTCGGTTCTCCACTTCACCCGCCTCCTCAAGTTAATTTTTTTGTGAAGAAGAAGGAGGGAGGTCTGCGCCCGTGTATTGACTATCGAGGTCTAAACCAGATCACTGTGAGGTACAGTTACCCGCTATCTCTCATAGCCACCGCGATTGAGTCAATGCACGGGATGCGCTTCTTCACCAAACTAGATCTCAGGAGCGCTTACAACCTGGTGCGTATCCAGGAGAGAGACGAGTGGAAGACGGGCTTTTAGGCGGACAGGGCTTTTGGTTACCTGAGGGCTCTGTTTACCTCAGCTCCCGTGCTGGCCCATCCGGTTCCCTCTTTGGCGTTCATAGTGGAAGTGGACGAGTCCGAGGCTGGGATATAACATTTCTATTTAACTTTTATTTAACTAGGCAAGTCAGTTAAGAACAAATTCTTATTACAATGAAGACCTACCAAAAGGCAAAAATAAATAATATATATATAGGACACATTACGACAAGAGAGACAACACAACACTACATAAAAAGTGACCTAAGACAACAACATAGCAAGGCTGCAACACATGACAACACAGCATGGTAGCATCACAACATGACAACAACATGGTAGCAACACAACATGGTAGAAGCACAAAACATGGTACAAACATTATTGGGCACAGACAACAGCACAAAGGGCATTAAGGTAGAGGCAACAATACATCACGCACAGTAGCCACAACTGTCAGTAAGAGTCCATGATGGAGTCTTTGAATGAAGAGATTGAGATAAAACTGTCCAGTTTGAGTGTTTGTTGCAGCTCGTTCCAGTCTAAGCAGTCTAAGTTCCAGCTAAGGCTGCAGCGAACTGAAAAGACGAGCAACCCAGGGATGTGTGTGCTTTTGGGACCTTTAACAGAATGTGTCTGGCAGAACGGGTGTTGTATGTGGAGGATGAGGGCTGCAGTAGATATCTCAGATAGGGGGAGTGAGGCCTAAGAGGCTTTTATAAATAAGCATCAACCAGTGGGTCTTGCGACGGGTATACAGAGATGACCAGTTTACAGAGGAGTATAGAGTGCAGTAATGTGTCCTATAAGGAGCATTGGTGGCAAATCTGATGGCCGAATGGTAAAGAACATCTAGCCGCTCGAGAGCACCCTTACCTGTCGATCTATAAATGATGTCTCCGTAATCTAGCATGGGTAGGATGGTCATCTGAATCAGGGTTAGTTTGGCAGCTGGGGTGAAAGAGGAGCGATTATGATACAGGAACCCAAGTCTAGATTTAACTTTAGCCTGCAGCTTTGATGTGTGCTGAGAAAAGGGACAGTGTACCGCCTAGACATACTATCAAGTACTTGTATGAGGTGACTACCTCAAGCTCTAAACCCTCAGAGGTAGTAATCACATCTGTGGGGAGAGGGGCATTCTTCTTACCAAACCACATTACCTTTGTTTTGGAGGTGTCCAGAACAAGGATAAGGATAGGAGATGCCAGGAGATGCTAAATGTGTTTATGTTAATTAACATCAATTACCGTGAGACCGACAGTTATTTGCTTGACAATCACCGTCTGACGGAATTTCTTGACTGTGTTCTTGGAAGAACATTTTAGGGGTAATTTTCAGTGCCAAGAACCCTAAGGTTCTTCTAAGAACTTTGAGGATATTAAAAGAACCCTTCATGAACCCCTAATTTTTAGAGTGTACCACTTGATTGGAGTCCACGTGTGGTAAATCCAATTGATTGGACATGATTTGGAAAGGCACACAGCTGTCAATATAAGGTCCCACAGTTGACAATGCATGTTAGTGCAAAAACCAAGCCATGAGGTTGAAGGAATTGTCTGTAGAGCTCCGAGACAGGATTGTATTGAGGCTCAGTAGCCTCGGTTTTTCTAATGACTGCCTTGCCTGGTTCACCAACTACTTTGCAGACAGAGTTCAGTGTGTCAAATCAGAGGGCATGTTGTCCGGTACTCTGGCAGTCTCTATGGGGGTGCCACAGGGTTCAATTCTCGGGCCGACTCTTTTCTCTGTATATATCCATGATGTTGCTCTTGCTGCAGGCGATTCCCTGATCCACCTCTACTCAGACGATACCATTCTGTATACTTCTGGCCGTTCCTTGGACACTGTGCTATCTAACCTCCAAACGAGCTTCAATGCCATACAACACTCCTTCCGTGGCATCCAACTGCTCTTAAACTAAATGCATCCTTTTCAACCGTTCCCTGCCTGCACCCGCACGCCCCACTAGCATCACCACCCTGGATGGTTCCGACCTAGAATATGTGGACATCTATAAGTACCTAGGTGTCTGGCTAGACTGTAAACTCTCCTTCCAGACTCATATCAAACATCTCCAATCTAAAATAAAATCTAGAGTCTGCGTTCTATTCTGCAACAAAGCCTCCTTCATTCACGCCGCCAAACTTACCCTAGTAAAACTGACTATCCTACCGATCCTCGACTTCGGCGATGTCATCTACAAAATAGCTTCCAATACTCTACTCAGCAAACTGGATGCAGTTTATCACAGTGCCATCCGTTTTGTTACTAAAGCACCTTATACCACCCACCACTGCGACCTGTATGCTCTTGTCGGCTGGCCCTCGCTACATATTCGTCGCCAGACCCACTGGCTCCAGGTCATATACAAGTCCATGCTAGGTAAACCTCTGCCTTATCTCAGTTCACTGGTCACGATGGCAACACCCACCCGTAGCACGCGCTCCAGCAGGTGTATCTCACTGATCATCCCTAAAGCCAACACCTCATTTGGCCGCCTTTCCTTCCAGTTCTCTGCTGCCTGTGACTGGAATGAATTGAAAAAATCGCTAAAGTTGGAGACTTTTATCTCCCTCACCAGCTTTAAACATCTGCTATCTGAGCAGCTAACCAATCACTGCAGCTGTACATAGTCCATCGGTAAATAGACCACCCAATTTACCTACCTCATCCCCATACTGTTTTTATTTATTTATTTTTCTGCTCTTTTGCACACCAGTATCTCTACCTGCACATGACCATCTGATCATTTATCACTCCAGTGTTAATCTGCAAAATTGTAATTATTCGCCTACCTCCTCATGCCTTTTGCACACAATGTATTTAGACTCTTTTTCTTTTTTTCTACTGTGTTATTGACTTGTTTATTGTTTACTCCATGTGTAACTCTGTGTTGTTGTCTGTTCACACTGCTATGCTTTGTCTTGGCCAGGTCACAGTTGTAAATGAGAACTTGTTCTCAACTAGCCTACCTGGTTAAATAAAGGTGAAATAAAAAAAATAAAAAGAATGTCTGCAGCATTGAAGATACCCAAGAACACAGTGGTCTTCATCAATCTTAAATGGAAGAAGTTTGGAACCACCAAGACTCTTCCTAGAGGCGGCTGTCCGGCCAAACTGAGCAATCGAGAGAGAAGGGCCTTGGTCAGGCAGATGACCAAGAACCCGATGGTCAGTCTGACAGAGCTCCAGAGTAACTCTGTGGAGATGGGAGAACCTTCCAGAAGGACAACCATCTCTGCAGCACTCCACCAATCAAGCCTTCATGGAAGCCACTCCTCAGTAAAAGACACATGACAGCCCGCTTGGAGTTTGCCAAAAAGCATCTAAAGGGCTCTCAGACCATGATTAACAAGATTCTCTCGTCTGATGAAACCAACATGGAACTCTTTGGCCTGAATGCCAAGTGTCATATCTCACCATCCCTACGGTGAAGCATGGTGGTGGCAGCATCATGCTGTGGGGATGTTTTTTCACGGCAGGGAGACTAGTCAGGATCGAGGGAAAGAGGAACGGATCAAAGTACAGAGAGATTTTTTATGAAAACCTGCTCCAGAGCGCTCAGGACCTCACACTGGGGCGATGGTTCACCTTCCAACAGGACAACAACCCTAAGCACACAGCCAAGACAATGCAGGAGTTGCTTCGGGACAAGTCTCTGAATGTCCATGAGTGGCCCAGCCAGAGCCCAGATTTGAACCTGATCAAACATCTCTGGAGAGAACTTTAAAATAGCTGTGCAGCGATGCTCCACATCCAACCTGACAGAGCTTTAGAGGATCAACAGAGAAGAATGGGAGAAACACTCCAAATACAGGTGTGCCAAGCTGGTAGTGTCATACCTAAGAAGACTTGACGCGGTAATCACTGTCAAAGGTGCTTCAACAAAGTACTGAGTAAAGGGTCTGAATATTTACGTAAATGTATTTTTTATTTATTATTATCAGTTTTTCTTTGTCGTTATGGGGTATTGTGTGTAGATTGATGAGGGGGGGGGGGAAATATTTAATCAATTTTAGAATAAGGCTGTAACGTAACAAAATGTGGGAATAGTCAAGGGGTCTGATTATTTTCAGATGATCCATCAATGTAAAGGTATGGAAACTAGAAGTGCCCAGAGAGAGGGCAAAGCAGGAGAAAAAGGAGAGGAAAGAAAGAAAGATGGAGAGGAAAGAAAGAAAGATGGAGAGATGTTGGATAAGAACAAAGTAAAAGAGCCGCTCAGAGCTAAAACAGCAGAGAGAATGATAGAAGTGAGGAAAAATAAGGAGAGGGTGAAAGCGATGAAATATAACGAAAGAAAACAGAGAAAGAAACAGAAAAGGTGTTGAAAAAGACAACAACGAACTTCTTGATGGATGAAATATACATGAAAGAAAATGCGGTCCCATGTATACAAAATCTCACTCCCCCTTCATCCTATTCGCTGTAGAGACATACGCGGCCCAATCAAATATTGCCATTGTTTGTTCTACCATATGATTGACAGGTTTGTGGTTCGCTCAAACAAAATAAACAAACCAATGACAGATAACAGAAACTCACAGAAACTCCCCTTTATCACACCCTGTGATGACGTGTCAAGAAAGTGCCGGAAGCGTTCAGTTGTGCCAAAATGGCTTATCAGACTGTTCAACAGGAATATTTACAGATTCCTTTTGTGACTCGGGCATACACAACTGCCTGTGTTCTGACTACCGCTGCTGTGGTAAGATATTTTAATTTAATCTAAAACACGTTCTTGTCGGCAATGTAGATGGGGTAAGGGCTTGGCCGTGGATGTCAGTCTGCTAAGGTTAGCTGGTAGCTAACGCCGTCTCGTTGGCAAAACACTAGGAACCAAACGGGGAGGGACCTACCTGGATTTGTCCAATAGAAACTTTAGTTTTTGTTGCGAAATTAAACGTTTGATACCTGCTTGGACTAATGATTACATCCCAACAGTGTACGTCAATTAGCTACTGTAGACAGCTGTGTTAGTGTCGCCAAATGAACGTTCTTGTTTGGACTGTAACCGACCTTGATATAATTGATCAAATTTGCAAGGGTCAGTAACTAGCGCAGGTCTCCAACCTTTTTCTAGCATGAATTATACTTTTAGAAAATGAAACATGTCGTGAGCTACTCATTTACTTTCTATCTTTCAAACGGCATATTGTTCTCTTCACTCCCCTGCAACTCTTCGTCTTTAGTGTACAAGAGAAAGGAGTGCACTGTTTGTCAATATACCTGGTAAAATAATGGTTAATGGGGGCCCTATAAAATCTGTAATTGTTTTCCCCCATTCTGTTATATATTTTCCCAAATTGTTATCTTAGTTTTATTTGATCTGTTTTTAGATTTTTGAGGGGGGCTTCACTCTCAAAATTAGAATTGTTCATAGTGAAACAATGAGGGGGGGGGGTCGAATAAAATGAGCACAATTTCATTTGAGTGTAATTACTCTTTAATTGCACATCTTGTGTGCTTTCAAATGTGCCAGTCTAGTGATGGTACTGTACTGCTTCTGCTCATTTCATGGCAAAGTTTGCAAATAATATATACAAATATACTTTCTCATCATAGACTAATGCCAGGTAAGCCTACTTTGCAGTTAACATTCAATTGAAGGTTTTTGTGAAAGTATTTCTGTCAACCCACCAGACTGTTATCCCGACCCGACAACTTGCTTCTAGTGATGAACATTCCGTGTCTTTTCTGTGAAGCGGATCATTTGGCTCTGTTCACATAAAGGAAACCTTCATTTGGCTCCCAAACGGCTTAGTTCAGTAAATCTTAAAAGTTATTTTTATTTAACTAGGAAAGTCAGTTAAGAACAAATTCTTATTTACAATGACAGCCTGCCCCGACCAATCCCGGACGACGCTGGGCCAATTGTGTGCCACCCTATGGGACTCCCAGTCACAGCCAGATGTGATACAGTCTGGATTCGAACCAGGGACTGTGTAGTGACGCCTCTTGCACTGAGATGCACTGCACCACTTGGGAGCCCGATTGACCTAAAACCATGAACAAAAAAAAGTAAATTCTAATTGAAAGCCTACAGTTGCCTACCATTGTCAGATTGTGAAATGTGAGTAAAAATACATTAGATGACCTGCAAAAAAAGACTCAATTTAACACACTGAAAAAGTGACTGGACCAGAATGAGGCTCTCCTCACTACAGTGCATTCGGGAACTATTAAGAACCTTAACTTTTTCCACATTTTGTTACGTTATACTTATTCTAAAATGGGTTACATTTTTTTTATTCTCATCAGTCTACACACAATACCCCATAATGACATAGCAAAAACAGGTAAGCATATTAAAAATAAACAGAAATTGCATTTACATGGCCTCCCGCGTGGCACGGTCTAAGGCACTGCATCGCAGTTTTAGCTGTGCCACTAGAGATTCTGGGTTCGAGTCCCGGTCGTGACCGGGAGACCCATGGGGCGGTGCACAATTGGCCCAGCCTCATCCAGGTTAGGGGAGGGTTTGGCCGGCAGGGATGTCCTTGTCCCATCGCGCACTAGAGACTCTTGTGGCGGACCGGGTGCAGTGCACGCGGTCGCCAGGTGTACGGTGTTTCCTCCAACACATTGGTGCGGCTGGCTTCTGGGTTAAGCAGGCATTGTGTCAAGAAGCAGTGCGGCTTGTCTGGGTTGTTTCGGCAGATGCACGGCTCTCTGCCTTTGCCTCTCCCGAGTCCGTACGGGAGTTGCAGCGACGGGACGAGACTAACTACCAATTGGATACCACGAAAATGGGTAAAAATATATATACATACACAGTGAGGGGGAAAAAGTATTTGATCACCCGCTGATTTTGTACATTTGCCCACTGACAAAGAAATGATCAGTCTATAATTTTAATGGTAGGTTTATTTGAACAGTGAGACAGAATAACAAAAAAGCATGTCAAACATGTTATAAATTGATTTGCATTTTAATGAGGGAAATAAGTATTTGGCCCCCTTCAAATAAACCTACCATTTAAAATTATAGACGAATAAAATTATAGACAGATTTCTTGGTCAGTGGGCAAACGTACAAAATCAGCAGGGGATCAAATAGTTTTCCCTCATATCTCAGCCTTGAGTCTTCTTGGGTATGACGCTACAAGCTTGGCACACCTGTATTTGGGGAGTTTCCCCCACTCTTCTCTGCAGATCCTCTTAAGGTTGGAAGGGAAGCATCGCTGCACAGCTGTTTTCAGGTCTCTCCAGAGATGTTAGATCGGGTTCAAGTCCGAGCTCTGGCTGGGCCAGTCAAGAACATTCAGAGACTGGTCCTGAAGGCACTCCTGCGTTGTCTTGGCTGTGTGCTTAGGGTTGTTGTCCTGTTGGAAGATGAACCGTTGCTCCAGTCTGAGGTTCTGAGCGCTCTGGAGCAGGTTTTCATCAAGGATCTCTACTTTGTTCCGTTCATCTTTTCCTTGGTCCTGACTAGTCTCACAGTTCCTGCCGCTGAAAAACATCCCCACAGCATGATGCTGCCACCATCATGCTTCACTGTAGGGATAGTGCCAGGTTTCCTCCAGATGTGACACTTAGTATTCAGGCCACTGAGTTCAATCTTGGTTTCATCCGTTTCATTCATTCTCCTGGTCTGCGAGTCCTCCAAGAGGGCTGTCGTGCCCTTTTAGAGGAGTGGCTTCCGTCGGGCCACTCTACCATAAAGGCCTGATTGGTGGAGTGCTGCAGAGAAGATTGTCCTTCTGGAAGGTTCTCCCATCTCCACAGAGGAACTCTGGAGCTCTTTCAGAATGACCATTGGGTTCTTGGTCACCTCCCTGACAAGGTCCCTTCTCCCCCGATTGCTCGGTTTGGCCGGGCGGCCAACTCTAGGACGAGTCTTGGTGGGTTCAAACTTCTTCCATTTCAGAACGATGGAGGCCACTGTGTTCTTGGGGACCTTCAATGCTGCAGACATTTTTTGGTCCCCTATCCCAGATCTGTGCCTCGACACAATCCTGTCTGAACTCTACGGGCAATTCCTTCGACCTCATTGCTTGGTTTTTGCTCTGAGATGTACTGTCAACTGTGGGACCTTTTTGTATAGACAGGTGAGTGCCTTTCCAAATCATGTCCAATCAATTCAATTTACCACAGGTGGACTCCAATCAAGTTTTAAAAACCTCTCAAGGATCAATGGAAATGAGATACACCTGAGCTCAATTTCAATTTGTCTTTATGGGGTATTGTGTGTAGATTGAGGATTTTTTAAATTTAATCAATTTTAGAATAAGGCTTGTAACATGACTGTGGGGAAGGGTTCTGAATATTTCTGAATGCACTGAACGTCCATTATCTTTTCTACATACTTTTATAGCTGGTTTTAAGTTAACACTGAAAGCGTTTTTCCATCTCCAATGCATTAACATAATTGTTAAAAAAACATTTATTTTACATTTTTTGGCCCGCCCAACGATTTCAGTGGCAGAAAAATCCCTGTTATTGCCTACCTTTTACTTAACTACCATTTTGTACGCCAGATATGTCTTAATTGTGCGTTACCAGAAAGGTCTATACAAGGGCCCAAAAAATCTTTCAATTGTTTGCCTGATTCAGTTTAATAGAAAGAATATCACATTTAGTTTAAGTCCACAACACTGCTTAAACCATGTCTGGACGCCACTTTTGAAATTTGGGTGGGGGGGTGTGAATGAATTTCATTTTGGATGTAGTTACCCTTTCAACTGAGCTGCACTGGGGTCGAAGCGCCATCATGGTTAGATTAAGACACTGTGGAGCCGGCGCAAGATATGGGTTTGAAAACGTTTAATTGAACAACAATTAAGGCTATTGATTGGCTTACACTGCCATTCCAAAATGGCTGTGGTGTCTACTGCTGGCTGGCATGAGGATGAGAAGGGCATTTTTCCAGATAAACTAGCAGTATTTCAATCTTCTCAATGTATCAGTTTGGATAAAGGTCACATTTGGAGTACCGAGGCATATCCCATTGCTGCATCGAGGTACGTTTTCCGCCTCCTCCGTGGCGTCTTAATTTAACCATGATGGCGTTCTGACTCCAGTGCAGCTCAGTAGCGGCAGGGTAGCCTCGAGCTGACAAGGTACAAATCTGTCGTTCTGCCCCTGAACAGGCAGTTAACCCACTGTTCCTGGGCCGTCATTGAAAATAAGAATTTGTTCTTAACTGACTTGCCTGGTTAAATAAAGGTAAAATACATTTAAAAAAGTATAAACAAACGTAACGAGTTGGAATTTGCTGGCTATTGTAAGTCTGAAGTATGCAAATCATATCATTCTACCAGGTAGGCATAGGCTACTTTGTAGTTAGCATTTAATTGAAGGTTTTTGGGAAAGCCTTTCCATCTCTACCAGAAGGTTATCATAAGCATCATCGCTAACAGCTACACGAAGTGTAGACATACAGTACGCGCGCACCACACACAGACAAGGGCATTCCTGTGCCGAAAATACGAATCACTGATTCATATCAAATCAAGTTTTATTTGTCACAAGCCGAATTCAACATGAGTATACCTTACCGTGAAATGCTTACTACGTGCCCTTAAACAATGACACTTTGTTCTTGTCTTATGATTAATTTGGGCAAGTTAATGCATTTTTTAATAAGTTCAATACGTGTAATTGATTTCCTACCAAATTCAATAGCAATTAAAAATATATATATTGTTGAATTCCGTGATTCTGTCCGCGTTCTCTGCAACAGATTCTATAGGGCCCTACTATACAAAGCGCCACAATAGATTTTTCAACTACCTTGTTCTTGGCAATTGACTTTCTTTATTCACGATTCCTTGGAAAAAGTGTCTTTGAAATGTCAGTGTGCAGGTTGGTCTACAAAAATTTAAAACTCAAGCGATATTAAATCCATGTTTTGAGAGATGCCCCCTGAATGTGTATCGATATTTATTTTGGACGTACTGTGTGGTGCGCTGTCATCTACTGGCAGCTAAAATGACGAGGGAACTCCTCACTCTGAAACTTGGATTGAATATCTTTGAGTTTTTGTAGAGCCACCTACAACTTGAGACTTTTCTAATATACTTTCTTAGTTCTAGATTCAGTAAAACATTTATCGGCGACTACGGGTTAGTAGAAAAATCTATGGCAGTTTTTGTATAGGGCTTTCCTGTAACACCAAGTACGGAAACATGGTTATCACATCAGGCGTACAAACTGGTAGCTACTTTTGACCTTAGTTAACCTCCGCATGCAAACCATAAAGTTGCAGTTTATTAACTGCTATTAAAAAGAATGCCAATAATTCCAAGATTGGTTGTTCATGGTTGACTTTACTTTGAATTTTCAGACGAGGTGTATAATCAGACCAGGTGAACTACTGATTGATGTTTTCTTTGCTCCCACCCTCAGCAATTAGAACTCATCACACCTTTCCAACTATACTTCAATCCTGATTTGATACTAAGGAATTATCAGGTAAGTACATGCAATCATCTGCTGTTTAGCTACTGTATCAGGTAAGATTTTTTTTTGTTTAGAGTTTTTAATCTTAGGCCTTTTGTGTAAATGTAGCAGTTTTTTTTTTTTTTTTTTTAACTATGAGATGCAAGGTTGACTGATTTCTCTGTTCTGTCTTGTAGGTATGGAGACTCATAACCAACTTTTTATTTTTCGGTCCAGTTGGCTTCAACTTCCTTTTCAATATGATTTTTTTGTATCCTTTTTCCACTGCACATGTCTTGCTCTGAGTTTACTTGTGAAATTGATGTTTGCATATTTATTTTCATCCCCTTTGATTGGAAGCACTATGCTACTCATAAAATGCTTGTCTTGAACAAGACTAGCCATGTTTCATCAATTTGTAATCATGATGCATCTGTCTAATTATAGGTTAAGTGTTTGCTTTGCACTTGCCAGATTTCCTTAACTGTTGGCTTCCAGGTACCGATACTGTCGTATGCTGGAGGAGGGCTCTTTCAGGGGCCGCACCGCTGACTTTGTCTTTATGTTCCTCTTTGGTGGACTTTTGATGACTGTATCCTTGTTCTGTTACTGTCATGGTCTTAGTTTATACTGCAGGAGTCAAGACATGTTCAATACCACATAGACTTAATTTATTTGTCACATTCTTAGCAAGCTTCTGATTGAGCTCTTACTTGGGCCTACTGTTGTACAATGCTGTATGTGTGTACATTAAATATCTACAGGTGCCCCTATGAGAAGCTCTTGAGAAACAGTCACACACCTTGCCCGCTGATTTCTTTTCAGCTGTGTTTAGGCTAGTTGTCATAATTATCATTAACTGGTTGGCTGCAGTTAATAGCAGCATAACCTAAGTAAAGAGAAAATCAACTAAAATAATTCTGACTGTTTATGGACTGCAAAACACCCACTGTATGCCAATTCAATCCACCAATAACTTTTTTTTTCTCAGTAAGCACATAGATATTTGGCACCTTTGTGAGTCTGGTGTTCTTGGGCCAAGCCTTCACCATCATGCTGGTGTACGTGTGGAGCAGGCGCAACCCCAATGTTCGCATGAACTTCTTTGGTCTGCTGAACTTTCAGGCGCCTTTTCTCCCGTGGGTGCTCATGGGGTTCTCTCTGCTGCTGGGCAACTCCATCATTGTGGATTTACTAGGTACAAGTCACCCTAACCACCATGAATAATTTCTGTAATGCATCAACGTTATTAATGGCTTTAAGATCCACAAGGGCATTGCCTTATTGACCATTGAGGAGTGGGACCGGTACGATACCAGTATTGCGATACTCGTAAGTATTGTGGCAAGGGAAAAAACCACAGTGGATTTAACTCTTCAGGAAAACAGCCCTAATGTTGTCATCCAGAGTCACATTTATTTATTTCCCAAGCTATAGCACACTATTTTACATACAGCAGTTTTTTTAAAGCACCAAAGAGTTTGTTTTGCTTTGTCTTTTCATTTTTGCCATGGAAAGAATATCGCGATACTGATGTAGTCACATCCCTAGTGAATTAACTGGTCAATGTACTCCCTTCCCTAAGGTATCGCTGTGGGTCATGTCTACTTCTTTCTTGAGGATGTATTCCCAAACCAGCCAGGTGGTGGCAGATGGCTCAAGACTCCTTTTTTTCTGTAAGTTTGGCCATTTATAAGTCTGATATGGTTCTAGTACAGTCCAGGAATGAATGCATTATTCTTACGTCTAAAACTGCAGTGTTTAGGCCATGAGTCTGCTGAGAGATGGTAATGTTGCTGGAGAGACAGGGGCATGTTAGAGTAAGCAATATTTATTCTTATATGGATATTGCCAACATTAACAATGTTATAATAACCAATGTTTGGGCATGGTCTTAAGGTAAGCTGTCCTTGGAAAAGGCCATAAATGGTTTGTTGATTGGTATGATGATTCTAGAAAACGAAAGGCACATCAATAGCTAAAAGTAGAAACATACCATTCATTTATCAGATCAGCAATAGCGTTGGGGGAAATAAATTTATAGGTACATGTCGCAATATTATTTGGATGATTATTTTGGACGATGAAGTATTGATACTTTCACTCCAAGTATTGATTTGTAATAAATCTTATTTTTAAATAGTGAGCCAACATGTTTTCAGCCCTTTTATTTCCATGACTGATCAAAACTAATTTCTCATGCTCTCTCTGCAGCAGTCATGGTGAGCAAAATGTTTGGAATTTCAAAGCACAACAAAATCACAGTATAGAATCGTGATACTTAGGTGCCAATTCAATTTGTATCGTGATAATATCATATCGTGAGGTCCATGGCAATTCCCAGCCCTAATGAGCAACATACAGTGCATTTGGAAAGTATTCAGACCCCTTGACGTTGTCCACATTTTATGTTACAGCCTTATTCTGAAATTGATTAAATTGTTTTACTTCCTCATCAATCTACACACAATACCCTAAAATGACAAAGCAAAAACAGGTTTTTAGAAACTGAAATATCACATTTACGTAAGTATTCAGACCCTTTACGCAATACTTTGTTGAAGCGTCTTTGACAGTGATTACAGCTTTGAGTCTCTTTGGGTATGACACTACAAGCTTGGCACACCTGTATTTGTGGAGTGTCTCCCATTCTTCTCTGCAGATCTTCTCAAGCTCTCTCAGGTTGGATGTGGAGCGACTCTGCACAGCTATTTTCAGGGCTCTCCAGAGATGTTCGATCGGGTTCTAGTCCGGGCTCTGGCTGCGCCACTCAATGACATTCAGACTTCTCCCGAAGCCACTTCTGCTTGTCCTGTTGGAAGGTGAACCCTCATCCCATTCTGAGAACCTGCCCCAGAGTGCGTAGGACTTCAAGGCTTTTACTGTAATTTGCTCTGTCCTGACTACTTTACCGTAGGGATGGTGCCATATTTCCTCCAGACGTGACGCTTGGCTTCATCAAACCAGATAATCTTGTTTCTCATGGTCTGAGAGTCCTTTAGGTGCCTTTTGGCAAACTCCAAATGGGATGTCATATGCCTTTTACTGAGGAGTGTCTTCTGTCAGACCACTCTACCATAAAGGACTGATTGGTGGAGTGCTGCAGAGATGATTGTCCTTCTGGGAGCTTCTCTGATCTCCACAGAGGAACTCTGGAACTCTGTCAGAGTGACCATTGGGTCCTTGGTCACCTTCCTGACCAGGGCCCTTCTCCATCGATTGCTCGGTTTGGCCGGGCGGCCAACTCGAGGACGAGTCTTGGTGTTTCCAAACTTCTTCCATTTCAGAATGATGGAGGCCACTGTGTTCTTGGGGACCTTCAATGCTGCAGACATTTTTTTGGTACCCTTTCCCAGATCTGTGCCTCGACACAATCCTGTCTGAGCTCTACGGACAATTCCTTCGACCTCATGGCTTGGTTTTTGCTCTGAGATGCACTGTCAACTGTGGGATCTTTTTGTATAGACAGGTGAGTGCCTTTCCAAATCATGTCCAATCAATTGAATTTACCACAGGTGGACTCCAAGTTGTAGAAACGTCTCAAGGATGATCATTGGAAGCGGGATGCACCTCGGCTCAATTTCCAATCTCATAGCAAAGGGTCTGAATACTTATGTGACTTGTTAAGCAACATTTTGAACCTGTTTAGGCTTGCCATAAGGGTTGAATATTTATTGAATCAAGACATTTCAGCTGTTTATTTTGGATAAATTAGCAAACATGTCTAAACTTCATAATTATGTGGTATTTTGTGTAAAATTATGTATTTAATAAATTTTAAAATAAGAAATGTTTTTTGTGTGGAAAAAGTCAAGGGAGACCCCTTGATTTTTTTTTCTCCACATTTTGTCACAGCCTGAATTTAAAATCGATGAAATTGAGATTTTGTGGCATTATGTTTTTAGAAATGTTTACAAATTAATAAAAAATGAAAAGCTGGATTCTCTTGACTCAAGTATTCAACCCTTTTGTTATGGCAAGACTAAATACAGTTGTATGAAACAGTTTGGGCACCCCTGACAATTTCCATGATTTCCATTTATAAATAATTGGGTGTTTGGATCAGCAATTTCATTTTAATCTATCAAATAACTGATGGACACAGTAATATTTCAGTAGTGAAATTAGGTTTATTGGATTAACAGAAAGTGCAATATGCATCAAAACAAAATTAGACCGGTGCATAAATTGGGCTCACCAATAGAAAAATCACATTAATATTTAGTAGAGCCTCCTTTTGCTAAAATAACAGCCTCTAGACGCTTCCCATAGCCTCTAATGAGTGTCTGGATACTGGATGAAGGTATTTTGGCCCATTCCTCCTTACAAAACATCTCCAGTTGAGTTCGGTTTGATGGTTGCCGAGCATGGACAGCCCGCTTCAAATCATCCCACAGATTCTCAATGATATTCATATCTGGGGACTGGGATGGCCATTCCAGAACATTGTACTTGTTCCTCTGCATAAATGCACGGGTAGATTTTTGAGCAGTGTTTTGGGTCATTGTCTTGTTGAAATGTCCAGCCCCGGCGTAACTTCAACTTTGTGACTGATTCTTCAACATTATTCCCAAGAATCTGCTGATATTGAGTGGAATCCATGTGACCCTCAACTTTAACAAGATTCCCAGTACTGGCACTGGCCACAGCCCCAGCCCCACAGCATGATGGAACCACCACCGAATTGTTGAACGATGCACAGTGACACCATCTGCAACAAGATGTTGTCAGTCTTTGGAGGTGGTCTGTGGGCTGTTTGACCGTTCTCACCATCCTTCGCCTTTCCCTCCGATATTTTACTTGGCCTGCAACTTCTGGCCTTAACAAGAACTGTGCCTGTGGTCTTCCATTTCCTCACAGTGGACACTGACAGCTTAAATCTCTGTGATAGCTTTTTGTAGCCTTCCACTAAACTATAATGTTGGACAATATTTGTTTTCAGGTCATTTGAGAGTTGTTTTGAGGCCCCCATGTTGCCACTCTTCAGAGGAGTCAGAGAACAACTTGCAATCGGCCACCTTAAATAACATTTCTCATGATTGGATGTACTTGTCTATGAAATTCAAGGCTTAATGAGCTCACCAAACCAATTGTGTGTTCCAATTAATCAGTGCTAAGTAGTTAGGTATTCAAATCAACAGAATGACAAGGGTGCCCACATTTTTGCATAGCCTATTTTTCACATCTGATTTAATTTCATACAACTTAATATTGCTACACTAAAAATCTTTGTCTGGACAATACTCCAGTACTCGGCTTTTATTAGAAAATGAATGGCATGCCACTGGTCATTTTCTGTGACGACAGAGTAAATTATTATGCAGCCTCAGGGGTGCCCAAACCTTTTCATATGACTAAGTTTAGGAGTGAAAATGTGCTTAAGTTGCATGGACTCACCGTGTGCAATAATGGTGTTTAACATGATTTGTAAATGAGTACCCCATCTCTGTACCCAACACATCAAATAAAATGGTATTAGTGACATGTTCCGAATAGAACAGGTACTGTGAAATGCTTACTTACAAGCCCTTAACCAACAATGCAGTTCAAGAAAGAGTTAAGAAAAGATTTCCTAAATAAAGTAACACAATAACGAGGCTATATACAGGTTAGTCAAGTTATTTTGTACATATAGGTAGGGGTAAAGTGACTATGCATAGATGATAACGAGCGACTAGCAGCTGTGTAAAATCAAAGGGAGGGTCCTAGACTTGGCGCTCTGGTACCGCTTGCCATGCGATAGCCTAGAGAACTGCCTATGACTTGGGAAACTGGAGTCTTTGACAACTTTTGGGCCTTCCTCTGACACTGCCTAGTATATAGGTCCTGGATTAGAGGTCGACCGATTATGATTTTTCAATGCCGATACCGATTTATTGGAGGACCAAAAAAGCAATTTGGTTTAAATAATGCAAAAACAGTGTAGGAGAAGGAAGTAGAAGTGTAATATGTGCCATGTAAGAAAGCTAACGTTTCAGTTCCTTGCTCAGAACATGAGAACATATGAAAGCTGGTGGTTCCTTTTAACATGAGACTTCAATATTCCAAGGTAAGAAGTTTTAGGTTGTAGTTATTATAGGAATTATAGGACTATTTGTCTCTATACCATTTATTTCATATACCTTTGACTAATGGATGTTCTTATAGGCACTTTAGTATTGCCAGTGTAACCGTTCCATATTTTATCTAACAGATGGCATCCATAAGTCTAAATATTCCTGTTACATTGCACAACCTTCAATGTTATGTCATAATTACGTAAAATTCTGGCAAATTAGGCGGCCTGAACTGTTGCATGTACCCTCTGCGTGCAATGAACGCAAGATAAGTGACACAATTTCACCTGGTTAATATTGCCCGCTAACCTGGATTTCTTTTAGCTAAATATGCAGGTTTAAAAATATATACTACTGTGTATTGATTTTAAGAAAGGCAATGATGTTTATGGTTAGGTACACATTGGCGCAACGATACGCACCGCATCGATTATATGCAACGCAGGACACGCTAGATTAACTAGTAATATCATCAACCATGTGTAATTAACTAGTGATTATGATTGTTTTTTACAAGATACGTTTAATGCTAGCTAGCAACTTACCTTGGCTTAGTGCATTCGCATAACAGGCAGTCTCCTCGTGGAGTGCAATGTAATCAGGTGGTTAGAGCATTGGACTAGTTAACTGTAAGGTTGCAAGATTGAATCCCCCGAGCTGACAAGGCAGTTAACCCAACGTTCCTTGGCCGTCATTGAAAATAAGAATGTGTTCTTAACTGATTTGCCCAGTTAAATAAAGATTAAATAAACGTGTTTAAAATGTTAAAAAATCTGTTGAAAAAGCAGCACTAAGGTCTAGGAGCACGAGGACAGATGCAGAGCCTTGGTCTGTTGCCAATAAAAGGTAATTTACCACCTTCACAAGTGCAGTCTCAGTGCTATGATGGGGTCTAAAACGAGACTGAAGCATTTAGCGTATACAATGTTTGTCTTAAGGGAGACAGTGAGTTGCTGCGCAACAGCCTTTTCTAAAATTGAGAGGAATGGAAGATTCGATATAGGCCGATAGTTTTTTAAATATTTTCTGGGTCAGGGTTTGGCTTTTTCAAGAGAGGCTTTTATTACTGCCACTTTTAGTACACATCCGGTGACTAGAGAGCCGTTTATTATGTTCAACATAATAGGGCTAAGCACAGGGAGCAGCTCTTTCAGTAGTTTAGTTGGAATAGGGTCCAGTATGCAGCTTGACGGTTTAGAGGCCATGATTATTTTCATCATTGTGTCGTTGTATAGTCCTAAAACACTTGAGTGTCTCTCTTGATCCTAGGTCCTGGCCGAGTTGTGCATACTCGGGACAACTGAGCTCTGATGGAATACGCAGATTTAAAGAGGAGTCCGTAATTTGCTTTGATATTTTCCTCAAAGAAGTTAATGAATTTATTACTGCTGAAGTGAAAGCCATCCTCACTTGGGGAATGCTGCTTTTTAGTTAGCTTTGCAACAGTATCAAAAATAAATTTTGGATTGTTCCTATTTTCCTCAATTAAGTTGGAAAATAGGATGATCGAGTAGCAGTAAGGGCTCTTCGATACTGCACGGTACTGTCTTTCCAAGCTCGTCGGAAGACTTCCAGTTTGGTGTGGCGCATTTTCCGTTCCAATTTTCTGGAGCTTGCTGCAGAGCTCTGTTTTTTTCTGTATACCAGGGAGCTAATTTCTTATGAGAAATGTTTTTAGGGGTGCAACTGCATCTAGGTTATTGCGCAAGGTTAAATTGAGTTCCTCAGGTGGTTAACTGATTTTTGTCCTCTGACTTCCTTGGGTAGGCATTGGGAGTCTGGAAGGGCATCAAGGAATCTTTGTTGTTTGTGAATTTATAGCACGACTTTTGATGCTCCTTGGTCAGGGTTTGAGCAGATTATTTGTTGCAATTGCAAACGTAATAAAATGGTGGTCCGAGAGTCCAGGATTATGAGGAAAAACATTAAGATCCACAACATTTATTCCATGGGACAAAACTAGGTCCAGAGTATGACTGTGACAGTGAGTAGGTCCAGAGACATGTTGGACAACACCCACTGAGTCGATGATGGCTCCGAAAGCCTTTTGGAGTGGGTCTGTGGACTTTTCCATGTGAATATTAAAGTCACCAAAAATTAGAATATTATCTGCTATGACTACAAGGTCCGATAGGAATTCAGGGAACTCAATGAGGAACGCTGTATACGGTCCAGGAGGCCTGTAAACAGTAGCTATAAAAAGTGATGGCGTAGGCTACATAGATTTCATGACTAGAAGCTCAAATTTCAAATTTCATCAAAGCTCTTTTTTTTTTTTTGTAAATTGAAATTTGCTATCGTAAATACCTCTGCCTTTGCAGGATTCACGGGGGATATGGTCACTAGTGTAACCAGGAGGTGAGGCCTCATTTAACACAGTAAATTCATCAGGCTTAAGCCATGTTTCAGTCAGGCCAATCACATCAAGATTATCATCATTGATTAGTTAATTGACTATAATTGCCTTTGAAGTAAGGGATCTAACATTAAGTAGCTCTATTTTGAGATGTGAGGTATCACGATCTCTTTCAATAATGACAGGAATGGAGGAGGTCTTTATCCTAGTGAGATTGCTAAGGCGAACACGGCCTTGTTTAGTTTTGCCCAACCCAGGTCGAGGCACAGACATGGTCTCAATGGGGATAGCTGAGCTGACTACACTGACTGTGCTAGTGGCAGACTCCACTAAGCTGGCAGGCTGGCTAACAGCCTGCTGCCTGGCCTGCATCCTATTTCATTGTAGCGCTAGAGGAGTTAGAGCCCTGTCTATGTTGGTAGATAAGATGAGAGCACCCCTCCAGCTAGGATGGAGTCTGTCACTCCTCAAAGGCGGGGCGGCAGTGTAGCCTAGTGGTTAGAGCATTGGACTAGTAACCGGAAGGTTGCAAGTTCAAATCCCCGAGCTAAACAGGCAGTTAACCCACTGTTCCTAGGCCGTCATTGAAAATAAGAATTTGTTCTTAACTGACTTGCCTAGTTAAATAAAGGTGTAAAAAAAAAAAGGCCAGGCTTGGTCCAGTTTGTGGGTGAGTCCCAGAAAGAGGGCCAATTATCTACAAATTGTATCTTTTGGGACGGGCAGAAAACTGTTTTCAACCAGGGATTGAGTTGAGACTCTGCTGTAGAGCTCATCACTCCCCCTAACTGGGAGGGGGCCAGAGACAATTACTCGATGCCGACACATCTTTCTAGCTGATTTACACGCTGAAGCTATGTTGCGCTTGGTGACCTCTGACTGTTTCATCCTAACATCGTTGGTGCCGACGTGGACAACAATATCTCTCTACACTCGCCAGTTTTAGCTTTAGCCAGCACCATCTTCAGATTAGCCTTAACGTCGGTAGCCCTGTCCCCCGGTAAACAGTGTATGATCGCTGGATGATTCGTTTTAAGTCTAATACTGCGGGTAATGGAGTCGCCAATGACTAGGGTGTTCAATTTGTCAGAGCTAATGGTGGGAAGCTTCGGCGTCTCAGACCCCGTAACGGGAGGAGTAGAGACGAGAAGGCTTGGCCTCAGACTCCGACTCGCTGCTTAATGGGGAAAACCGGTTGAAAGTTTCTGTCGGCTGAATGAGCAACACCGGTTGAGCATTCCTACAGCATTTCCCTCCACAAACCATGAGAAAGTTGTCCGGCTGCGGGGACCATGCGAGTGGATTTATACTATCTGTACTTACTGGTGGCACAGACGCTGTTTCAGCCTTTCCTACACTGCCTAACGATTGCGTCTGAAGCTGGGCTTGCAGCACAGCTATCTTCGCCGTAGGCGATCGTTCTCCTGTATATTGTGAGTACAGCGACTGCAATTAGAAGGCATCATGTTAATGTTACTACTTCGCTTCGGCTGTTGGAGGTCCTGACGAACCATGTCCAGATAAAGCGTCCGGAGTGAAAAAGTTGAATGAAAAATAGGTGCGTGAGGGGGAAAAAATATAAATGGTAATTAAAAAGTAAAAACCGTAAAGTTGTCAGGTAGCAAAGTAAGGTTGGCAACAAAACGCACAGCAACACTTAAACAAGTCTGCAAGTTGTGACCGGAAATGGCGTCAGCAATGCAGCAGCAATATATTGGGGACTATTTCAACAGGAGGTAGCTATCACTCACCGCCACATTGTAATCTTTGAGTCCTTGAACATTTGGTTGTTTACATATAATTTATCAACCACTAGATGAATGTTCTGTTACTCTGCTCGGAGCCTTTTGAAAGTGGGGTACAGGGCACGTCGTCTCTCCACTATTTCATGAGGAAATTGTTCATTAATAGAGAATGGGGTGTTCAATTCCCTACCCTGTTGTAACAAGGCAATTTTCATTTTGTAGTGGGTTAGCATAACTACGATCGGACGGGGCCATCCCTCTGCTCTGCCACCGACACGGTGAGCTCTTTGAAAATCAATTGTTTCCACATGTTCGTCTGACATCTTGAGATTATGTTTCATGAACACCTTGACTTTTTCCCTCTGTTGACTGATAGTTTTCGTTTTTGTTCTCCTTTATTCCCATTTAACATTTTTCATAATTATGCACGTTAGATATAGTAATTCAGCTTTTATTGTTTTATCATACCGTAGCCTCTCTGAAGTGTCTTTAAGGGAGTCCACGGTAGTTTTCAATATCTTATTTTCAACTCGTATTTCTCCCATTTTATTCCTGTAATCCATTCCTGTTTTTGAGGCCTCAACCTCCCCCAGTACCCCAGGCAATAGATCCAGTTTAACTGCTCGCTCATGCTTGTAAGTAATGCTCTATCTTCTGGAGACCGTTATAAAAACGTCCCCACCAATGTTAAATTTAGAATTTTAGACTGCGGCTTCCTTCCGGTTTCATTCGCAAAACTCGAGGAAAGGTCTTCCCTTGTTCGCTTCGATGTATCTTTTTCGAGCAAATCAAAATTCTGATCAATATATGGTTCCAGATTCTCTATATATCCATAATGTTTGTTTTGTAGTTATCAGCTAATCATTTTGTGTGATTTAATTCATGGAACAAGCTGTGCTAGTTTACCACGCTGCCACGTTATCAACACCTGTTTTAGTACTTAAGCTTCCCCTCCTACCCGACAGTCTCCAGATTTCCATCTAACTAAAGGCAATTTTAAAGTAAAGTATCATCTAACTTGGCATTTCAGCGGTGGGGCGCACAACAACGAGACGTGCACTTAAATCCCATACAATAATCTGGAAATATAAACAACTTTATTCTCAATGTATTTTGTTTATTCTCAAAATATTGCCACTTTATTCACCAAATGTTATTTACTTTTCTCTAAATATTGACACCTTTTTAAAGTACTATCATGCAAAAAAATAATAATCCAAGTACCACCACCCATGCTGTTTACAATTCAAGCCATTGTAATGTCACTTTGTTATGCAATAAAATTTGGGAAAAGTCCAGGGGTGTGAATACTTTCTGAAGGTACTGTATTATTAAAATTATCTTAAGCATATTGTACCTCGTTTTGGTTTGTGTATATATAACCTGTCTCTGTTATTTTGTCTCTACCACAGTAAGATGCTGTTTGACACTCCAGAAGAAGATGCCAACTACAATCCCCTTCCCGAGGAGCGTCCAGGGGGGTTCGCATGGGGAGAGGGACAGCGCCTCGGGGGTTAACCTAGCCCCCCACCACAGGATCACTTTATGGACATTCCCTTAGCGAGACAGAGGGACAAACTTGGTCTTTTTTTTTCTTGACTTATTTCTCTAGTTCTGAATGGAGAACGCCAGTATCCAACCAGAGCTTTTCTGAGATTGGTGTGTGGCTTACATCTCCCTCAAACTATTCTATAAGCCAGACTGTCACTTTAAGACCACATGAGGACGTTACAACAGCAAGGGACTTTTGATGGGGAACCTTTGGCTGTGTTGATGTTTGGCTTTATCTCTGGGGGAATATTGTCAATATGGGAAACGGAGGCAAAAATCTGAATTAATTCAGATCTGGAGTTTTTTCTCATTTTACTTCAATAAATATATATAATTAACGTGTGGCATATTGCTGGATATATTTTCTTTGTCAGTTTTTTTATAAAGCGTTCCATATTTGATTTATTTCATTAATGTGATTTCAGACCCAAAAGAGTGCTTGGATGCACTAGGCATCAACAATGTGAACTCTTGCATAACTTACATATTGAATAAAAGCACACATTTTGTTTATTGCAACTGTAGAAACAATTATTACTGTAACTGCAAACAAATCAAACTGCATACATTGCTTACCCTCCTCTGGTAGAAGACATTGCAGTGTATGGAAGGTTTCAGAACACTTTAGTTCAAAGGGGCAATCTGCAATTGGTACACCCATTTTGGACTTTGTATTCTAATTGATTCTAAAGAATAAAACTTGTAAATCCCTCAAGAGCATAGTTCAACTGTCAGAACCTAAAATATAGAGTATAAAATGTACACAATGGTCAATATGCATATTGAAACTACACAGCTTCTCTTTTTTTTCTATACCTTCTCACGACAGCACAATAAGTTTCAATTACAAAGTATACCCTGAAACACAATTAAATTGTGTTGAATTCTTGGTTGTAAGAAAGTACACATTGTAATGAGATCTTCTTGGTAAATACCAGGCAGCTATACCAGTTGGCAGAGGACTGAAGTAAAGCATTACCAAATAAATTAGTAAACATTAAAGCTGTATCAGATGAGGCTAGTTGTACAGAACATCTATTTTGGTCTAGCAGGAGTATACATTATGTGCCACCACAGTGTCTTTAAAGTAGGCTCTGTTGCTTCTGGCCTTATCCCACATCATCATAGTCCTCCTCACCCTGAGAGTCTGTTCCAATGTCATCGTAATCCTCTGAGATGCTGTCATGACACACGTCCTGACACACCTCTGTCTCTGTGTGATGGTACGGTGGAGGAGTGGCCTCGTTATCTACTTTCACATTGTAGGGTAGCTCTGCAAGGTTCTCACAGTTTTTGATCTCTGGAAAGCAAAGACACATTGACAGTTGAAGCTGCCCAAAATATGTTTTCTTACTGTGGGCTTAAAGGTTCCTATTGTGAATGTTATACACAACAGCTTATCCTAATATTACTCCCATTGTGTGCTCATGATTGCATTTCAATGCTCATCCCATGAAACCTGATGCTTACCGGGGTAAGATGTGAGAAACTGTGTCCTGGGTGGTAAAGGAGTCAAATCATCCTTCAGATCTTTGGGATGATATTTGCTGCTCCTGGATAAGGGAGAAACCCAAGAAATTAGGTGTCCACCTTGGAAAATGCTTTTGACAAGCCCCCTCTCACGTCCCCGGACTACTGAAAATCCCTAAAACAAATGGCCCTATATTGTTGATTAAAAGGTTTGAGGGGAATACAGGACCAAAATGGTGGTTTTGTGTTAATGAATGATGAGTCAACAAAATCACTCTATAAATATCCATTGAAATGTTAAGTTACATCAACTGAATAGTGCAAGACACTTACTGGGCATAATACTCAGGCATTGTGTGACTTGGCGAATTTGTATTGTATTGTTCAGCAGCTGTAAAAAAGATGATAGTTGTTGAGACAATGTGCACAGACTTTGAAAAAGATAGTTCATATCAACAGTGTCTAGTATTGTCTCTGTTGCCTCTGGCCTTATCCCACATCATCATAGTCCTCCTCACTCTGACAGTCTGCTCCGATGTCATCATAGTCCTCTGAAATGCTGTCATGAGACACGTCCTGACACACCTCTGTCTCAGTGTGATGGTACGGCGGAGGAGGGGCCTCGTTATCTACTTTCACATTGTAGGGTAGCTCTGCAAGGTTCTCATAGCTTTCGCTCTCTGGAAAGCAGACACAGATTAACCATTGAAGCTGACATTGAACACCCAAAAGGTGTTTTCTTACTGTGGGCTTAAAGGTTCCTATTGTGAATGTTATAACACAACAGCTTTATCCTTGTGTAATATTACTCTCATTGTGTGCTGATGATTGCATTTCAATGCTCATCCCATGAAACCTGATGCTTACCGGGGTAGGATGTGAGAAACTGTGTCCTGGGTGGTAAAGGAGGCAAATCATTCTCCAGATCTTTGGGATGATATTTGCTGCTCCTGGATAAGGGAGAAACCATGGGGAGAAACCTGAGAAATTAGGTGTCCACCTTGGAAAATGCTTTTGACAAGCACCCTCTCCCTCCCCCGGACTACTGAGAATTCCTAAAACAACTGGCCCTATATTGATTTAAAGGTTTGAGGGAAATTGAGGACTAAAGGTATGGTTTTAATTGTGTTAATGAACAACAAAACCAATCTCTATATAATGTCAATAAAATGTAGGTTACATTTTCATCAGCTGAAAACGGAATAGTGCAAGAGACTTACTGGGCATAAGACTCGGGGATTGTGTGACTTGGCCTATTTGTATTGTATTGTTCAGCAGCTGTAAAAAATATGATAGTTGTTGAGACAATGCACAGACATTTAAATAGACTGTTCATATAAGTAGTGATGAAAATGGACCTGGAATTCCAACAATAGTGCTTTTAGTGATGTACACTGAACAAAAATATAAACCCAACATGCAACAATTTCAAGATTTTTATGAGTTACAGTTCATGTAAGGAAATCAGTCGATTGCAATAAATTGATTAGGCCCTAATCTATGGCTTTCACATGACGGGGAATACTGGTATGCATATGTTGGTCACAGATACCTTAAAGAAAAGGTAGCGGCGTGGATCAGAAAACCAGTCAGTATCTGGTGTGACCACCATTTGCCTCAAGCAGCATGACACATCTCCTTCACATAGAGTTGATCAGGCTGTTGATTGTGGCCTGTGGAATGTTGTCCCACCCCTCTTCAATGGATGTGCGAAGTTGCTGGATATTGGCGTAAACTGGAACACGCAGTTGTGCGTGTCGATCCAGAGCATCCCAAACATGCTCAATTAGTGACATGTCTAGTGAGTATGCAGTCCATAGAAGAACTTGGACATTTTCAGCTTTCAGGAATTGTGTACAGATCCTTGCTACATGGGGCTGTGCATTATCATGCTGAAACATGAGTTGATGGTGGTGGATGAGTGGCATGACAATGGGTCTTATCACGATATCTCTGTGGATTCAAATTGTCATCGATAAAATGCAGTTGTGTTCGTTGTCCGTAGCTTATGCCTGCCCATACCATAACCCCACTCCCACCATGGGGCACTTTGTTCACAAAGTTGACATCAGCAAACTCCTCACCCACATGATGCCAGACACGCTGTCTGCCATCGGCCTGGTACAGCTGAAACAGGGATTCATCCATGGCCATCGACGGTGAACATTTGCCCACTGTAGTTGGTTACAACACCGAACTGCAGTCAGGTCAAGACCCTGAAGAGGATGACAAGCGCACAGATGAGCTTCCCTGAGAGGGTTTCTGACAGTCTGACAGTCAGAAATTCTTCATTTGTGCAAACCCGGCCTCCTGGGTGGCGCAGTGGTTAAGGGTGCTGTACTGCAGCGCCAGCTGTGCCATCAGAGACTCTGGGTTCGCGCCCAGGCTCTGTCATAACTGGCCGCGACCGGGAGGTCCGTGGGGCGACGCACAATTGGCCTAGCGTCGTCCGGGTGAGGGAGGGCTTGGTCGGTAGAGATGTCCTTGCCTCATCGCGCACCAGCGACTCCTGTGACGGGCCGGGCGCAGTGCGCGCTAACCAAGGTTGCCAGGTGCATGGTGTTTCCTCCGACACATTGGTGTGGATGGCTTCCGGGTTGGATGCTCGCTGTGTTACGAAGCAGTGCGGCTTGGTCGGGTTGTGTATCGGAGGACGCATGACTTTCAACCTTCGTCTCTCCCGAGCCCGTACGGGAGTTGTAGCGATGAGACAAGATAGTAGCTACTAAAACAATTGGATCTCACGAAATTGGAGAGAAAAAGGGGTAAAATTAAAAATAAAAAAAATGTGCAAACCCACAATTTCATCAGCTGTCCGGGTGGCTGGTCTCAGACAATCATGCAGGTGAAGAAGCCAGGTGTGGAGGTCCTGGGCTGGTGTGGTTACACGTGGTCTGCGGTTGTGAGGCCGTTTGGACGTACTGACACATTTTCTAAAATGACGTTGGAGGCTTATTGTAGTGAAATTAACATTAAATTATTGGTAACAGCTCTAGTGGACATTCCTGTCGTCAGCATGCCAATTGCACTCCCCTCAACTTGAGACATCTGTGGTGGCATTGTGTTGTGTGACAAAACTGCACATTTTAAAGTAACCTTTTATTGCTCACAGCACAAGGTGCACCTGGGTAATGAGCATGCTGTTTAATCAGCTTATTGATATGCCACACCTGTCAGGTGGATGGATTATCTTGGCAAAGGAGAAATGCTCACTAACAGGGATGTAAGCAAATGTGTGCACAAAATTTGGGAGAAATAAACATTTTGTTTGTATGGAACATTTCTGGGATCTTTTATTTCAGCTCATGAAAGATGGGACCAACACTTTACATGTTGCATTTATATTTTTGTTCAGTGTAATAGCATCATTGAAAAAACATACCTTTCTTGGAGATACACTTGTTGATAAAGACAAAGATGAGGCCTATTACCAAGGATACAAAAATCATTCCAAGAACCACCCACAGCAAGAACTCTCGTAAAAGTGCCATTGGTGATCTAGTCCACTGCAAACAAAAGTGCCAAAATATACATGTAAGTAACTGATTATGAACTTCAGATGAATTTGAGGACCTCATGAATTCCACAGCAATGGCTACTTGAAATATTTTGCAAGGAAAGTAAATCAACATTGTTCTGCATTTCAACTTTTCAATTCAGTGGTTCAGTGATTTATTGGAAACATGAGGACTTTGAACATTTAAGTTTGGTTCTGAATCTCCATTGTATGTCACTTCCCCTTTTCTGAGCTGACCAGGTCATGTGGTTATTTTAGACTGCACTGTATATGAGCAGACAATTGTACTACATCAAAGGTGTAAGGCAAAAAGTGATTAGATTTTTACATAATATATTGTTGTGACATCTCTGATTCTTCAGCTTTTTTGACTGTCAAGCTCAACCCTGAGCACCCTTACATATACACTACTGTTCAAAAGTTTGAGGTCACTTAGAAATGTCCTTGTTTTTGAAAGAAAAACTTTTTTTTGTCCATTACAATAACAACAAATTGATCAGAAATACAGTGTAGACATTGTTAATGTTGTAAATGACTATTGTAACATAAAACGGCATATTTTTTCATGGAATATCTACATAGGCGTACAGAGGCCCCTTATCAGCAACCATCACTCCTGTGTTCCAATTGCACGTTTTTAGCTAATCCAAGTGTGTTTAAAATGTTATCATTTTAAAAGGCTAATTGATCTGTCACGAGTCCGACCGAGGGTGGCTCCCTTTCCCGGTCGGGTGGCGCTCGGCGGTTGTCGTCGCCGGCCTATGAGCTACCACTGATTGTTTTTTCCTCCCCCTCCTTGTATGTTTATTGTTAGCACCTGTTGGGGAGTCATTAGTTGGGCTTTATTAGACAGCCGGCCCGCCTGGTTCTTTGTGTGGGATTAATTATTGTGACCTTCGGTTATGTACTAGAGGAACGTGTTTGTTCCCGGTCGTGTTGCTGTTGTACTGTTTTCGTCCCCGTGTTTGGGGCATTTGGTTTTGGAACACCCTGTGTTGTGTGAGTGCATTAAAGAGCACAGTATTGCAATCTCTGTTTCCTATGTCTGACTCCACACCCACGACACCCGGAGCGTTATATGATCATTACAAAACCCTTTTGCGTCGTGCCTAAGAACAGTCCTAGTCGTGGTATATTGGCCATACACAATCGTCGGGCCTTAATGCTTAATTATATAATTGAAAAATAAGTTACATATAATTTACATATAATACAAATTGACATTTTTACTATAATTAATGTTAAGTTTTAAAATGTCTCATTAACCGTGTTTGCCACAGACACAGCTGGTAAATGGTACTAATTCACACTTAACTCTGTGACCAGAGCTTGATGTAAATTACCTCAGTTTATCAGACAACATCCTTTCACAGCTGCATATGATTTTATAGAACAATGTGTCTAAATAACTTTCAACAATATCATTTTTTATACACAATACAAAGATGTTGCAGAGTAGGCTATTGTTAAATTTGTATGTATTTATTGTACTTTAACAGTTGATCTCAGCATACATGATAAATTAGTCCTTTATTATCTTATTATAAACTACCATCACCAACAGTAATTATCATACAAAATAAACCTCAGCTTGGTCTGTAGTTTATTCTTATGCAATTTCAGTTATTTTATCAACACTTAATCAAATAATAACAATATCACCTATTGTATTTATTTTACAATAATGTTCTATGGTCAGCACGGTTTTATAGTACACTAGAATAAAATATTTTGAATACAAAGAAGCATTTTCTTGTTCTTATGACAATAGAATACACTCAAAATGATAGCATATGCCTTACCTTACAAGGAAAGTCAAACAGCTGAAAACTAGGGTTGTGTGGGTCAATGATATTCTCACTTCTAAGCTGTGTACAGAAGATAGGGAAACTCTTATGGTGGCACAATGCATTTCTGAGATCTGCAGCCGACTCATTTCCTCTCAACCATATTTAAGGAACTCCCAGCTACTTCCCCCACCCATCACTCCGCTCCACTGGTTCAGATACTTTTATAGACCCTGTTGAGCTGTTGAGACCATGCAGAGTGTGAGGATGGGTGAGGCAGTGAGGGAGAAGGGGGGGGGGGTGTATGTGGCTGTTAATATTTGTTAGCTAGTTTGTATGGATAGTTCAACAAGTAGTTTGAGTCAAAGTAATATTGTCTTGGGTGAAAGCACCACATACTGAATGGCATCACAACATTTTAGATGTGATCTCTCGACTGGTGGTGCGTAGAAATGCCGCATTTGCGTCCATTTGGCAACTCGTAAATACGACCTTCCTACTGGGAAAAATGCGTGTGAACGCCCCTCCAATCTTTAATTATGACTAGGAAAATTGGGAATGATCTCTTGACCACCGATCATTCCCACATGCTGAACTTTGAGATCACGCACCACTGAAAAAGGCAACAAACACAGTGGTCAATGGTGAGAATGTTTATTGCGTTCCTTCCAAGCTCTGAGCATGTGAATGCCCAAATCGTTCCTCTGAAGTAAGCAAGACGTTCCTCCGATCACTCCGACATGATATGAATGCGGAAAAAGAGTTTCCCCACTTGGAAATGATCAGAAGCAGCCAATAGGAAGCTCTATGCCAGGGGTGTCAAATGCATTCGGTCTTCAATATATGGTTTATTTTATAAAATAGAAGTTTCGTAAGGCTTTGATTGTTAAGAGTGTACTGATACGAGTAGGACACGTGACATCCTAGCAAAATTGAGAAAGTCATAAACCCCGCCTATTTCTACATTGTGTCTTCTTAAAATGTGATTTTAAACCTAACCACACGGTTAACCTTATGCCCAACCCTAATCTTTAAATAAAAAAAGTACATTTTTGTTTTCAGGAATTTTTACTATAGGCAAATGTTCATTTTGTGGCTATGGTAACTAGTGGAAACCATTGTGTGTGTCAGTGTGTGTGTTGTTCACACGCGTATCTGCCCTCATAATCCCACTTGATCTTGCCTCCGACCGACTGCCTTCCATTTTTGAATAAATGCATTTTCGTTGTTAGAGCGGCCACGAGAGTATATTGTCAATATAATGGATAATCTGGGATATAGCCATTTGTGACTGTGGTAACTAGCGGAAACTCCGGATTATTTATGTGGTAGTGTTCACACATGCGTAGTGTGCTGTTTCCCCCAATGACGTTGTCTTCAATGTAGCAAGCACTTTCAAGCAGGCTGTTTTCTTGGACACGCCTAGCGAGCTAGCTTTCCTCCAACACCGCGCCGGTTATTGCAATTCCATCCCCTGGAAACCATGGCCGACCAGGCCTCGGGATCCGCCCGGCAGCCCCAGCATGACGGTAAAGATTTGTTATTTTTTGATAGTCTTCATGTGGTATAGTCTCGATTTAATACAGATAATTAAACGGCCTGTGAATAATCGGGCTCAGCAAGCACCATCACCCGACGTGTCACTCCCTCTCCCTGGACATTATTCCAATGTTCTCACTACTGGATATATTCATACATAGCGAGCTACACAGGCCCAAAACTAGATTTCCATACGTTGTTGGAAAATAAATACACCCATCTTGGTGTTAGTTAGCTAGTCGAACGGTGTTGATGTTACCTAACTAGCTAGTTAGCTACCACTATACCTGTCATTGTTGTTTTGAAGCCATTGACAGTAGGCGAGACCATCGACGCAGTGGAAACTGGAAAGGGATAATGCTGGCAGTCACATTTGTACAAGTATCAAACGTTTTCGAACAGTGTTTATTTAAACATGAATATTGTAACATTTAGCTAACGTTAGTTTTCCATCCCCTTGTTTGCTAAATGTAGTTAGCTGCATAGCTTTTGTCTACTCTAACTAACAGGGGACTATCCCATTCATAGACTAAGTGCTATAGCTTCTATTGCCCGGGGGAGTTTTCATTAGAGCCCGACGCTTGCTCTAAACGTTATTAACGCACATCGGTTGTGGTAAGTTTTTGGAAACGCAGTGAGAAATAATAAATAAAAAAAACACAAGGTTAAATTACCTTGTGTTCCTGTGTCAACAATAGACTAACGAAACAAATACCAAAATATAGTTTTCGGATGGAATTTTTCTTTAACAACGTTTGACTATGAAAGAAACTGGGGAGGAAGTGTGTCTCCATCAACTGGAGGCACACACAACATGTTGATCTGTGCAAAACGGCTACAGTAAGTGTTTTTTTTTTTAATTTGAAATATTTCTCGCAGATATGAAAGATAAGGGGCATATGTTTAAAAAAACGGTTTGAGTATTGACTATTCTACATGTTAAAATACCTGAATTTGTAGTTAACATGGAGCCAAATGCGGGCGAATGTACATGGAGAAGGGTTTTCGAGAGCTAGCAGGGGACATGGACCAATTTTGAGTTTCAGACCCTAGCTAGTTTGCTAGTAGTAGCCACGCAGATACATCGTTGGCCAAAATGTATTGATAAATTCAGCCTATGACTGAATTCAATTTACAGGATTCTTGCAGATTTTGTCGAACTATCTACACCAGATCTTGCAATGGAGATAATGAGTTGTGTCAATGGTTGGAATGTTACTGATGTCATCCCACTCTGAAATATGTCATGCTCTGCAATATGCACAAGCTGACATTGTCACACCTCTGTTCATTTTAATGGCCTCTGACTTGTATGCCATTTCTAGGAGTTGTCCAAAGTAGAGGTGCTCCATATCCGTCCTCAGTTTAGCATAATGTTTTTGGTTCAGTGTGTGTTTATAGCGACTTTGAGATTCTACTTCTAATGAAAAGTGCTATCTATATAAAATACTATTATTATTGAGGCTACATTCACCAGGTGCTAAATGAGTGCAATAACACATTTAATTGACTAAAGACAGGCTTTGCAAAAGGCAACACTGATCTGATGATTTTACTGCTTAGTATGGCAAATGCGCCTCTATAGACCGCAAAGCGCTACAGAGGGTTGTGCGGACGGCCCAGTACATCACTGGGGCAGAGCTCCCTGCCATCCAGGACCTCTATATCAGGCGGTGTCAGGAAGGCCTGAAAAATTGCCAAAGACTTCAGCCACCCATGCCATAGACTGTTCTCTCTGCTATCGTCCGGCAAACGTTACTGGAGCATAGGCTTTCGAACCAACAGGCTCCGAGATAGCTTCTACCCCAAGCCATAAGACTGCTAAATAGTTAATTACCTGGACAATCTACATTGACCTTATCTTGCACTGATTCTATGCACACTCACAAGACTATATTCTGTTTATACACATTTACATACACTACTGTACAGACACACACACGCATACACACATGCAGACACATTCACACTCATCCTATGCTGCTACGCTATTCTTTATTTTAATTTTACTATTATATATCCTGATGTCTTGTCACTTGACCCTGCCATTATGTACATAGCTACCTCAAATACCCCAGCACATTGTTATGGTACTGGTACTCCCTAGATATATCTTAATTCTTGTCTATTTTATTCCTTGTGTGTTTCTATTTGTCTTATTAACTCTGCATCATTGGGAAGGCCTCATAACAAGAATTTCAATGTAAAGTCTACACCCGTTGTATTCGGTGCATGTGACAAATACATTTTTATTTGAATGGGAAAAGCTGTACAGTACGTAGCCTAAAGCTAGTGGAGAGCTATTCCCAGAGTAGGCCAAAAAACCCAAATCAAAGACTGGAACTGGCAACTAGTGTACTTTTTGAGCTGGAGATTGACTCTAAAAAGTAAATTATATTACTATGCCATTTATATAACCATTATGTTGGACACAAGGGATATCGGGCAACTCTTGCTGTTTTATATGCAATGAAGTTGAATATTTTACCAATTTGGACACCCCCTAGAGTTTGTTGATGATCAGGCCTACGTCAAAGTCTTTGTTTTGAGCATGTCTTTCTTGTCAAACATCTTGCTTACACAGTCACTATGCTAATACAGTCATTAAATACTCATTTGATTCTAGCCCCAGAATGCTGCTTGGTATTTTGTACGGCATAGGTATTGTCCTTTTGGATCGGCTACAATTAGTGAGATTGATTTGTTTCTGAGCTGGTCATGGGTGCACCTCAGCCACGCTCAAGGTCCTAAACAATATCATAATTGCCATCGACAAAAGACTATACTGTGCAGCCGTATTCATCGACCTGGCCAAGGCTTTCAACTCTGTCAATCACCGCATTCTTATCGGCAGACTCAAAAGCCTTGGTTTCTCTAATGACTGCCTCACCTGGTTCACCAACTACTAGTTCAGTGTGTCAAATCGAAGGGCCTGTTGTCTGGACCTCTGGCAGTCTCTATGGGGGTTGCCATAGGGTTCAATTCTCGGGCCGACTCTTTTCTCTGTGTACATCAATGATGTCGCTCTTGCAGCTGGTGATTCTCTGATCCACCTTTACGCAGACGACACCATTCTGTATACTTCTGGCCCTTCTTTGGACACTGTGTTAAGGCTGCTGGTTATGGCTTCAATGTCATACAACTCTCCTTCTGCGGCCTCCAACTGCTCTTTAATGCAAGTAATGCTAAATGCTCTTCAACCGATCGCTGCCCCACCTGCCCGCCCGCCTAGCATCACTACTCTGGATGTTTCTCACAAAGAATATGTGTACAACTACAAATACCTAGTTTAGACTGTAAACTCTCCTTCCGGACTCACATCAAACATCTCCAATCCAAAGTTAAATCTAGAATCGGCTTCCTATTTCGAAACAAAGCATCCTTCACTCATGTTGCCAAACATACCCTCGTAAAACTGACTATCCTACTGATCCCTGACTTCGGCGATATCATTTACAAAATAGACTAGGCTATCACAGTGCCATCCGTTTTGTCACCAAAGCCCCATATACCACCCACCATTGCGACCTGTATGCTCTCGTTGGCTGGCCCTCGCTTCATATGTGTCACCAAACCCACTGGCTCCAGGTCATCTGTAAGGTAAAGCCCCGCCTTATGTCAGCTCACTGGTCACCATAGCGGCATCCACCCGTAGCACACGCTCCAGCAGGTACAGTTGAAGTCGGAAGTTTACATACACTTATGTTGGAGTCATTAAAACTCGTTTTTAAACCACTCCACAGATATATTGTTAACAAACTATAGTTTTGGCACGTCTGTTAGGACACTTACTTTGTGCATGACACAAGTAATTTTTCCTAAAATTGTTTAGACAGATTATTTCACTTATAATTCACTGTATCACAATTTTACTGGGTCAGAAGTTTATATACAGTAAGTTGACTGTGCCTTTTAAACAGCTTGAAAAATTCCATTAAATTATGTCATGGCTTTAGAAGCTTCTGTTAAGATAATTGACATCATTTGAGTCAATTGGAGGTGTAAATCCTTGGGAGCAATTTCCAAACGCCTGAAGGTACCATGTTCATCTGTACAAACAATTGTACACAAGTATATACACCATGGGACCACGCAGCTGTCATACCACTCAGGAAGGAGACGCATTCTGTCTCCTAGAGATGAACGTACTTTGGTGCGAAAAGTGAAAATCAATCCCAGAACAACAGCAAAGGAACTTGTGAAGATGCTGGAGGAAACGGGTACAGAAGTATCTATATTCACAGTAAAACGAGTCCTGTATCGACATAACCTGAGAGGCCGCTCGGCAAGGAAGAAGCCACTGCTCTAAAACCGCCATAAAGCCAGACTACGGTTTGCAAATGGGGACAAAGATGGTACTTTTTGGAGAAATGTCCTCTGGTCTGATGAAACAAAAATAGAACAGTTTGGCCATAATGACCACCGTTATGTTTGGAGGAAAAAGGGGGAGGCTGCAAGTTGAAGAACACCATCCCAACTGTGAAACACGGGGGTGGCAGCATCACGTTTTGGGGGGTGCTTTGCTGCAGGAGGGACTGGTGCACTTCACAAAATAGATGGCAACTTGAGGAAGGAAAATTATTTGGATATATTGAAGCAACATCTCAAGACATCAGTTAGGAAGTTAAAGCTTGGTCCAAATGGGTCATCCAAATGGACAATGACCCCAAGCGTACTTCCAAAGTTGTGGCAAAATGGCTTAAGGACAACAAAGTAAAGGTATTGGAGTGGCCATCACAAAGCACTGACCTCAAGCCTATAGAACATTTGTGGGCAGAACTGAAAAAGCGTGTGTGAGCAAGGAGGCCTACAATCCTGCCCCAGTTACACCAGCTCTGTCAGGAGGAATGGGCCAAAATTCACCAACTTATTGTGGGAAGCATGTGGAAGTCTACCAAAGTATGTTTGACCCAAGTTAAACAATTTAAAGGCAATGCTACCAAATACTAATTGAGTGTATGTAAACTTCTGACCCACTGGGAATGTGATGAAAGACATAAATCACTTTTATTTCAGCTCTACTATTATTCTGACATTTCACATTCTTAAAATAAAGTGGTGATCCTAACTGACCTAAGACAGGGAATTTTTACAAGGATTAAATGTCAGGAATTGTGAAAAATTTAGTTTAAATGTATTTGGCTAAGGTGTATGCAAACTTCCGTCTTAAACTGTACATTTCACTGCCCCCCCCCCCAAAGATAATTCCTCCTTTGGCTGCCTTTCCTTCATGTTCTCTGCTGCCAGTGACTGGAACGAATTGCAAAAATCACTGAAGCCAGAGACCCATATCTCCCTCACTAACTTTAAGCATCAGTTATCAGAGCAGCTTACAGATAATTGAACCTGTACATAGCCCATCTGTAAATAGCCCATCCAACTACCTCATTCCCATATTTTTATTTATTTTTATTTAAATATATATTTTTGCTCCTTTGCATCTCTACTTGTGCAGAAGATTAATGCACATCTATCACTCGTGTTTATTTGCCTAATTGTAATTATTTTGCCACTGGCCTATTTATTGCCTTACCTCCCTAATCTTACTTCATTTGCACACACTGTATATAGACTTTTCTATTGTGTTATTGACTACGTTTGTTTATTCCATGTGTAACTCTGTTTGTTTATCTTGGCCAAGTCGCAGTTGTAAATGAGAACTTTTTCTCAACTGGCCAACCTGGTGAAATAATCTGTCCACCAGTTAGACCTCCATTTATTGTATTATAAACAACACCAACAGGGATTATTGTTGAAGTGAAGACCAAGTGACCCTCCCACTGAGTCCTGCCTTGGCAATACCAAAAATGTAGTTATGGATTGCCCCTCGCAAAGCTCTGACGAAGGCCTTGAGGCCGATGCGTAAAGCTTATTAAAGAGCAGTGATACTATCAAGAACAGTGCAGGTTTCTTCTTTTTTCTTATCTTATTCAACTGTTACCGTGCACCTGCAACAAAGATAGCTCAGATGTACGAGTGCCTTTTGAATTTTCCCTTTAAATAAATGAAATCACTGCTTTCAGGCTGGTTGTATTGCAGTGTGTAGACGAATACCCTTTTTTCCCCTGGAAGTTTCTTTAGTGTTCTTGTTTTGTAATTTCCCTTAGCGGTGCTCCAGCAGCGAGTGGCAGCCCTGGAGCAGGAGAGAGCTGAGTTTGTCAAGCGCAAACAGCAACTGGAGTCTGAGTTCAACCAGAAACGGGCCAAGTTCAAAGAGCTCTACCTGTCCAAAGAAGGTGACTGTTCAATCTGCTGTCCGCATTATGCCATGTTGCTAATGGTAAACTTGTGTAGTTAGCTTCATGAATATGGACCCTGGTCTCCTGGAACATATCCAACCTTATCATGGGTTACCTCCTATATTTTCCTCACCGTTCCTCTCTTTCCTCCCAGAGGAACTGAAGTGCCAGGCAGCGTCTCTGGAGGGGGCCCAGTCGGAGCTGAGTCGTGTACAGGCCCAGCTGGAACAGGCCCAAGCTGACATGGAGAACATCAAGGCGGTGGCCACTGTGTCAGAGAGCACCAAGCAGGAGGCCATTGACCAAGTCAAGGGACAGTGGCAGGAGGAGGTGGCCTCCCTACAGGCCATCATGAAAGGTACTGTAGCTAGGCTAACTCTACATTGCCTCCTCTGGCCCTAATTTTGCCATTCAGTATCTAGTTGGTGACTCTGTTGGAAGGATTCCAGTAGCTGTAAATAACCCATGTAACATTTCCTCTAGACTAGGCCTGCATGAAAGGCAGTCATTTTGATCCCATGTCATTGCCATGCTTCTGTTACAGAAGTAGCATCTTAGCTTGATACGCAGAAATTAACATAGAATACATTTACATTTACATTTAAGTCATTTAGCAGACGCTCTTATCCAGAGCGACTTACAAATTGGTGAATTCACCTTCTGACATCCAGTGGAACAGCCACTTTACAATAGTGCATCTAAATCATTAAGGGGGGGTGGTGAGAAGGATTACTTCTCCTATCCTAGGTATTCCTTGAAGAGGTGGGGTTTCAGGTGTCTCCGGAAGGTAGTGATTGACTCCGCTGTCCTGGCGTCGTGAGGGAGTTTGTTCCACCATTGGGGGGCCAGAGCAGCGAACAGTTTTGACTGGGCTGAGCGGGAACTGTACTTCCTCAATGGTAGGGAGGCGAGCAGGCCAGAGGTGGATGAACGCAGTGCCCTTGCTTGGGTGTAGGGCCTGATCAGAGCCTGGAGGTACTGCGGTGCCGTTCCCCTCACAGCTCCGTAGGCAAGCACCATGGTCTTGTAGCGGATGCGAGCTTCAACTGGAAGCCAGTGGAGAGAGCGGAGGAGCGGGGTGACGTGAGAGAACTTGGGAAGGTTGAACACCAGACGGGCTGCGGCGTTCTGGATGAGTTGTAGGGGTTTAATGGCACAGGCAGGGAGCCCAGCCAGCAGCGAGTTGCAGTAATCCAGACGGGAGATGACAAGTGCCTGGATTAGGACCTGCGCCGCTTCCTGTGTGAGGCAGGGTCGTACTCTGCGGATGTTGTAGAGCATGAACCTACAGGAACGGGCCACCGCCATGATGTTGGTTGAGAACGACAGGGTGTTGTCCAGGATCACGCCAAGGTTCTTAGCGCTCTGGGAGGAGGACACAATGGAGTTGTCAACCGTGATGGCGAGATCATGGAACGGGCAGTCCTTCCCCGGGAGGAAGAGCAGCTCCGTCTTGCCGAGGTTCAGCTTGAGGTGGTGATCCGTCATCCACACTGATATGTCTGCCAGACATGCAGAGATGCGATTCGCCGCCTGGTCATCAGAAGGGGAAAGGAGAAGATTAATTGTGTGTCGTCTGCATAGCAATGATAGGAGAGACCATGTGAGGTTATGACAGAGCCAAGTGACTTGGTGTATAGCGAGAATAGGAGAGGGCCTAGAACAGAGCCCTGGGGGACACCAGTGGTGAGAGCGCGTGGCGAGGAGACAGATTCTCGCCACGCCACCTGGTAGGAGCGACCTGTCAGGTAGGACGCAATCCAAGCGTGGGCCGCGCCGGAGATGCCCAACTCGGAGAGGGTGGAGAGGAGGATCTGATGGTTCACAGTATCGAAGGCAGCCGATAGGTCTAGAAGGATGAGAGCAGAGGAGAGAGAGTTAGCTTTAGCAGTGCGGAGCGCCTCCGTGATGCAGAGAAGAGCAGTCTCAGTTGAATGACTAGTCTTGAAACCTGACTGATTTGGATCAAGAAGGTCATTCTGAGAGAGATAGCGGGAGAGCTGGCCAAGGACGGCACGTTCAAGAGTTTTGGAGAGAAAAGAAAGAAGGGATACTGGTCTGTAGTTGTTGACATCGGAGGGATCGAGTGTAGGTTTCTTCAGAAGGGTGCAACTCTCGCTCTCTTGAAGACGGAAGGGACGTAGCCAGCGGTCAGGGATGAGTTGATGAGCGAGGTGAGGTAAGGGAGAAGGTCCCCGGAAATGGTCTGGAGGAGAGAGGAGGGGATAGGGTCGAGCGGGCAGGTTGTTGGGCGGCCGGCCGTCACAAGAAGCGAGATTTCATCTGGAGAGAGAGGGAGAAAGAGGTCAGAGCACAGGGTAGGGCAGTGTGAGCAGAACCAGCGGTGTCGTTTGACTTAGCAAACGAGGATCGGATGTCGTCGACCTTCTTTTCAAAATGGTTGACGAAGTCATCTGCAGAGAGGGAGGAGGGGGGAGGGGGAGGAGGATTCAGGAGGGAGGAGAAGGTGGCAAAGAGCTTCCTAGGGTTAGAGGCAGATGCTTGGAATTTAGAGTGGTAGAAAGTGGCTTTAGCAGCAGAGACAGAGGAGGAAAATGTAGAGAGGAGGGAGTGAAAGGATGCCAGGTCCGCAGGGAGGCGAGTTTTCCTCCATTTCCGCTCGGCTGCCCGGAGCTCTGTTCTGTGAGCTCGCAATGAGTCATCGAGCCACGGAGCGGGAGGGGAGGACCGAGCCGGCCTGGAGGATAGGGGACATAGAGAGTCAAAGGATGCAGAAAGGGAAGAGAGGAGGGTTGAGGAGGCAGAGTCAGGAGAAAGGTTGGAGAAGGTATGAGCAGAGGGAAGAGATGAAAGGATGGAAGAGGAAAGAGTAGCGGGGGAGAGAGAGCGAAGGTTGGGACGGCGCGATACCATCCGAGTAGGGGCAGTGTGGGAAGTGTTGGATGAGAGCGAGAGGGAAAAGGATACAAGGTAGTGGTCGGAGACTTGGAGGGGAGTTGCAGTGAGGTTAGTGGAAGAACAGCATCTAGTAAAGATGAGGTCGAGCGTATTGCCTGCCTTGTGAGTAGGGGGGAAGGTGAGAGGGTGAGGTCAAAAGAGGAGAGGAGTGGAAAGAAGGAGGCAGAGAGGAATGAGTCAAAGGTAGACGTGGGGAGGTTAAAGTCGCCCAGGACTGTGAGAGGTGAGCCGTCCTCAGGAAAGGAGCTTATCAAGGCATCAAGCTCATTGATGAACTCTCCGAGGGAACCTGGAGGGCGATAAATGATAAGAATGTTAAGCTTGAAAGGGCTGGTAACTGTGACAGCATGGAATTCAAAGGAGGCGATAGATAGATGGGTAAGGGAGAGAGAGAGAATGACCACTTGGGAGAGATGAGGATCCCGGTGCCACCACCCCGCTGACCAGAAGCTCTCGGGGTGTGCGAGAACACGTGGGCGGACGAAGAGAGAGCAGTAGGAGTAGCAGTGTTATCTGTGGTGATCCATGTTTCCGTCAGTGCCAGGAAGTCGAGGGACTGGAGGGAGGCATAGGCTGAGATGAACTCTGCCTTGTTGGCCGCAGATCGGCAGTTCCAGAGGCTACCGGAGACCAGGAACTCCACGTGGGTCGTGCGCGCTGGGACCACCAGATTAGGGTGGCCGCGACCACGCGGTGTGGAGCGTTTGTATGGTCTGTGCAGAGAGGAGAGAACAGGGATAGATAGACACATAGTTAACAGGGTACAGAAGAGGCTACGCTAATGCAAAGGAGATTGGAATGACAAGTGGACTACACGTCTCGAATGTTCAGAAAGTTAAGCTTACGTAGCAAGAATCTTATTGACTAAAATGATTGAAATGAAACAGTACTGCTGGAGTAGGCTAGCTGGTAGTGGCTGCGATGTTGACACTACACTAATCAAGTCGTTCCGTCGAGTGTAATAGTTTCTACAGTGCTGCTATTCGGGGGCTAGCTGGCTAGCTAGCAAGGTTGATTGCGGTTCCGTTACAATAAAAAATTGTCAGCAAATAAAGTTTGTTAAAATTGAGTTGAGTAGGTATCTAGTAATGAGCCTGATTTAAAAATCCACTGCTACTCTTTACACTGAGGATCAGTTATGAGCACATTGACTGGTACTGTGTTATCTCCCCTCCCCCTTCAGACACAGTGCGTGAGTATGAGGTGCAGTTCCACCAGCGCCTTGAGCAGGAGCGTGCCCAATGGAACCAGTACAGGGAGGTGGTGGAGAGGGAGATGGGTGAGCTGAGACACCGCCTCTCTGAGGGCGGCCAGGAGGAGGAGAACCTGGAGAACGACATGAAGAAGGTTGGCTGGTTTCACACCGGGGGGGGGGGGTCATCAAAGTACATTAATCCTTTCATCAGTGTTGGGGTCAATTCCATTGCAATTCAATCAATTTAATAAAAACAGAAAATCTCCATAGAGACGCCTTGAAGAGAATTGGAATGTGACTCGATTTGAATGTGTTTTCCCCCAGGCCCAGGAAGATGCAGAGAAGCTACGGTCAGTGGTAATGCCTATGGAGCAGGAGATAGCAGCTCTGAAAGTCAAACTTACTGTGGCAGGGGACAGGGTGAAGGAGCTGGAGGCCTCGAAGGTTAGTCAAAAGGGTCTGGAAAGGAGAACAAAAACTTTTACAACACAGACAAGATCTCCATGCTTATTTTATTAACAAAACAATCTTATCCATCCAAGATGTCAATTGCAGTATGGGTTATATCTAGACGACGGTAGGCTAGATTCAGCCGTGGGTCGATTTGACGGCGTGGATGGTCAGGGGGCCGGAACCTAATTATAATTTGTACACTGCAAATTGACCACAACTAAGCCTAAAAAGAGATTTGTATTTGAAAATTACAATGAGACACGATCACATGTGTCTCTAGGGAACAGATTTCCTAAATTAAACACATTTTTTGCTGAATTCCTGGTTATTCATTTTATTTATTTTTTGCCCAAAACTAAAATAATAAAAATATCCCTTGCGGGCCGGTTTTGCCACGCAGGCCGCCATTTGCCAACCCCTAATTTAGACCATTTGCAGAGGACCATGAATTTAGGATCATTATTTATGACATTTATAGACAAATAATCTAGGCAAAACTGTCTGAAGTGATACAGTGGAAGAAATACTTCCTAAAAATGGCTTTCAGTTTAAAAATGTAATTTGAGTTACTGATAAATGACTTGTTTTCGTTCTGTAGGTAAAGGAGCTCAATCATGTCCTGGAAGCAGAGAAATCCTGCCGCACAGACCTGGAGATGTACGTGGCGGTGCTCAACACTCAGAAGTCAGTCCTTCAGGAGGACGCAGAGAAACTACGAAAAGAGCTCCACGAAGGTGACACACTCGTAAAGCTTTTTTTTTAAGCAAGCTGTTAGTAGTTTATGTTATTCTTTAATAACACAGACCCCAAAGCAAATCAAGGGGAGGAAAATAGGTTTATTCAAGTAGGACAAATCATGTTTGGAAGTAGATTGTCATTCTCCCCTGTCCTCAGTGATGCTCTCCAGTGATTCTCCCCACAGAACAAAGGGACAGCATGTAGTTTTATAACCCAGCCCTAGCCTGTGGTTGACCAATTAGAATTCCTTGCAATAAAACTGGGCCAATGGCCAAATACAAGTATCCTATTTCAGGCTCACTGTATAGACAAATTCCTCCCATTAATCCCCTATTACAGAAAAAACACTATTTCCATTCATCTTTAGTACTCTATTGACTTTTAATCCTTTGTCTCTCGTACTCTAATGACCTCTTGTCCTCTCTCTGTGTTGTGTATTTCTTTCAAATTTTCTTATACTGTCAAACATAAGGATAAGAGATGTAAGACATTTCAATACAAAAGTACAGCACAGTATTGTCCCTTTTTTTCCCCTCTATCTCTCGCTATATATATCTGTCTGTCATGTTTTTTTTCTTCCATGGTCAGTGTGTCACCTCTTGGAGCTGGAGCGGCAGCAGCACAACCAGCTGAAGCACACTTGGCAGCGGGCCAACGACCAGTTCCTGGAGTCACAGAGGCTGCTGATGAGGGACATGCAGAGGATCGAGAACGTGCTCTCTTCTGAGCAGCTCCGGCAGGTGGAAGAAATTAAGAAGAGGGACCAGGTGCGCACACCTGGAGTCAGAAAGGGGGGTTAGTGGCCTGGGGTGTGTCTGGCCGTGCAAGATTGAATGAGACAATATATGAGGAATAGAGTAAATACTGACAGTGTAATGACAGACAATTTGACGTGATATTGTGTGTGCATGTGCTCTTATGGGAATGCCAGTCAGTTAAAAAGGTGTAAATACCCTGTCAAAGTGTAGTCCATTTATTGACATTGTTTCCCTCAGGAGGAGGATGAGAAGGAAAGGATCAGCCAGGCCAAGGAGCAGAACGAGGAAGACGGGACAGAAACCGAACCTTTAGAAGACTCATTCCTTGGGCTCAGTATTGAAGAGGTATGGATATGAGGTCACCAACACCTTACAGAGAGCACATGCCTCAGACACATGTGATCTTCTCTCTTTAAAACATCTAATTTCATATTGAATATGAAATAGCCATAAAATCTGGACATTAACTCCACATCTTTACAATGACTTTGGGTCTCGTTGAATGTATAAGGTAACCTCTCCACCTAATCCGCTGTGACAAGCATGGTCAATTGTGGTCTAAAATGCCATCTCCTTAAATATCTTGGAGAATTTCTTTAATGGCACTAACATAAGTATTCCAGAAATTGGTCTAAAGCATGTGATTTTGTTCAAAGCACTATTCTCTGACAATGTACCTCTCATTTCCAGTTTTGACATCGCACTCACAACAAAAGCACATCCCCACCCATTTTCTTTCTTTTGCTCTCTGTCATTCTGAGTCTCTGAGGCTGTGTTTATACAGCCACCCTAAGAACCCAAATCTGATTTTCTTTCTATATCAATTTTTTTTTCTGACTTGCACTATTTTACATGTGACCCATATTAGATTTGCACATTCACACTGATGCAATGCTTATTTCCTGTCACTGGTTGTCATGGTAATGTCATGACGTGAAAAATACATATCAGACAGGTCGCATATGGAGGATTGGGTTTGTATCAGGATTCAGATCCACATGTGGAGGTGGTATAAATGGGAAGTCAAAAGATAAAAGTTCCACGTGTTTTTTTTTTTTTTTTAGCTGTTTACACATTAGGGAAAAGATCCGATGGGAATGGGATATGTAAATAATTGGCAAAAGATCTGAATGGGCTGACTGTGAACGCAGCCTGAAGTGCTACTCATTTACTTCTGATCATTAAAACCATTCTCTCCCTCCCTCTTCTCTCCACCAGCCCCACAGTGCCCACGGCTCCATGCACTCCTTAGACTCTGACCTGGTGGCAGGGGGCCCTATGGACCTCTACAAAGACGGCCTTCGGAGGGTCCAGTCCACAGACAGCCTGGGTTCCTCTCCTGGTCTCCAGGGCCTGGGGGGCTACAACCATAAGGCCAAGTCAGCCAGCCACCTAGATGAGTCCGACTTCGGACCCCTGGTGGGGGCGGACTGCGGGGCCCCTGAGGGCCTGGCGGGCTTTGGGGACACACTATCGGTCAGCTCCATCCAGCTGACGGCCGGCCACTTCCTGCTCACCAAGGTCTTAAATCAACTTTTTTTTAGACTTTCATGTATTGTGTCTGTAAAACGATTGATCTTTTTAAATGCAGTTTTAAATAATGATTTGTTCTGATCCAGGACCAGGAGAAGGCTATAAAGGCCATGACGCCGGAGCAGGAGGAGACTGCCTCGCTGATGTCCAGCATCTCCCACGCCCACGACACCACCTTCCTGACCCCGTCAGGCTACCGCCTGGTCAGTGACCAGGAGTGGAACCTGCTTCAGCAAGAGGTCAGACAGTTTCATACAGTGTTTTGGTTCATTTAAATTGTTTGATGTTTTGGTTGGGCTTTGTTTTGCAGTACAATATTGTCCGCTATACGTTGTTTGCATGGTAACCGTTGTTGGCTTGTAATCCCTTAACCACTTTGGTTCAAAAGCAGCTCAAAAGCAGCAATAAGTATAATTTAGTACTAAGTACTGTATTTGTTACTATTAGGAAAATACAATGTAGCCTAGGTGTTGAAATAAAGTAAACAAAGTAAACATTCTTTACACTGCTATGAATTGTGTAAAGTTTAGTCTGCACACATGGACAGCCTGGGGTTTCCATATAAATATTTTGTATTTACCATGTGGTATTCCTCCTAACTTCATTCTTGGCTGTCTGTCACTAGGTGAAGAACGCAGGAAGGAAGTTGGGACGGCGGTGTGACATGTGCTCTAACTACGAAAAACAGCTGCAGGTCATCCAGGGCCAGGAGGCAGAGACACGCGATCAGGTAACGCCCTCTTTCATTCCCTGTGACACTTTATTACAGCTTAACTTTCTGTGATGTATACACCTATGTCAAGGATACTTAAAGGGAAAGTTCCTCCCAAGATCAAAGTCATCTTTAGTGATATTTAGTCTTTCTGTATTCCATGTCATATGTTTGGCTCCCACTAAGCTACATGCATTAGAAGATATCTGACCACAAGAATCCTAAATTAATGGGGTGAAAGAAAAAGTGCAAGTTAGCTGGTGCCAATCTTTCTCATTCATTTGTCTCCGTCTCTTTGATCTCTCAGGTAAAGAAGCTCCAGGTGATGCTGCGGCAGGCCAACGACCAGCTAGAGAGAACCATGAGTGAAAAACAGGAGTTGGAGGACTCTGTGAAACAGGGCAACGAGGAAACCACTGCAAAGGTCTGTCCTCCTTCAGCGCCAGCTGTGCCACCAGAGACTCTGGGTTCGTGCCCAGGCTCGCGACCGGGAGGTCCGTGGGGCGACGCACAATTGGCCTAGCGTCGCCCGGGTTAGGGAGGGTTTGGCCGGTAGGGAAATCCTTGTCTCATCGCGCACCAGCGACTCCTGTGGCGGGCTGGGCGCAGTGCGTGCTAACCAAGGTTGCCAGGTGCACAGTGTTTCCTCCGACACATTGGTGTGGCTGGCTTCCGGGTTGGATGGCGCTGTGTTAAGAAGCAGTGCGGCTTGGTTGGGTTGTGTATCGGAGGACGCAGGACTCTCGACCTTCGTCTCTCCCGAGCCCGTACGGGAGTTGTAGCAATGAGACAAGATAGTAGCTACTAAACAATTGCATACCACGAAATTGGGGACAAAAAGGGGTCAAATTAAAAAGAAAAAAAAAGTCTTACACACATTAACACACTTCAGAATCCAAAAAGTGTCAAGGATAGTAAAGTGTCAGGTAATCTTTATGCTTAGCTCTTTTGTTGTTTGAGGAGTTATTTCTAATCTTCAAAGAATGTACAGTTGTGGCCAAAAGTTTTGAGAATGACACGCATATTAATTTCCACAATGTTTGTTGCTTCAGTGTCTTTAGATATTTTTGTCAGATGTTACTATGGAATACTGAAGTATAATTACAATCATTTCAGAAGTGTCAAAGTCTTTTATTGACAATTACATGAAGTTGATGCAAAGAGTCAATATTTCCAGTGTTGACCCTTCTTTTTCAAGACCTCTGCAATCTGCCCTGGCATGCTGTAAATGAACTTCTGGGCCATATCCTGACTGATGGTAGCCCATTCATTCTTGCATAATCAATGTTTGGAGTTTGTCAGAATTTGTGTTTGTTTTTTTTGTCCCCCCGGACTGATGGTAGCGCACGCACATCAGGACTGATGGTAGCGCACGCACATCAGGACTGATGGTAGCGCACACTGTCTTCTCCGGACAAGCTTTTTCCCAGATGCCCCAAACAATCAGAAAGGGGATTCATCAGAGAAAATTACTTTACCCCTATCCCTTTTGCAGAATATCAGTCTGTCCCTGATGTTTTTCCTGGAGAGAAGTGGCTTCTTTGCTGCCCTTCTTGACACCAGGCCATCCTCCAAAAGTCTTCACCTCACTGTGCGTGCAGATGCACTCACACCTGCCAGCTGCCATTCCTGAGCAAGCTCTGTACTAGTTGTACCCCGATCCCGCAGCTGAATCAACGTTAGGAGACAGTCCTGGCACTTGCTGGACTTTCTTGGGCGTCCTGAAGCCTTCTTCACATAATTTGAACCGCTCTCCTTGAAATTCTTGATGTTCCGATAAATGGTTGATTTAGATGCAGTCTCACTGGCAGCAATTTCCTTGCCTGTGAAGCACTTTTTGTGCAAAGCAATTATGACGGCATGTGTTTCCTTGCATGTAACCATGTTTGACAGAGGAAGAACAATGATTCCAAGCACCACCCTCCTTTTGAAGCTTCCAGTCTGTTATTCAAAGTCAATCAGCATGACAGAGTGATCTCCAGCCTTGTCCTCGTCAACACTTGCACCTGTGTTAACGAGAGAATCACTGACATGATGTCAGCTGGTCCTTTTGTGGCAGGGCTGAAATGCAGTGCAAACATTTTTTGGGGGGGATTCAGTTCATTTGCATGGCAAAGAGGGACATTGCAATTCATCTGATCACTCTTCATAACAATCTGGAGTATATGCAAATTGCCCTCATACAAACTGAGGCAGCAGACTTCATTAATATTTGTGTCATTCTCAACTTTTGTACAATGCTTATGGTTGGAATGTGGATAAATCAGGATACGTCATACTTTTTCTGTGGATTGTATGTTCAGTTATCCTCTGGAGCATGTGGATTTCTTGCTTTTTCCCAGGTTGCTGCTCTCATGCACAGAGTCCAGGAGTCCGAGTCACTGCTTAAAACACTACAAGAGGCCTTCAGTCAAGCCAAGAGGAACACACAGGAACAGATGGTGAGCAGCACTTTTCTGCTACAGCCTCTCAATACAGCCTCTGTTTGGGCCTCCGGTGTCTCAATAGTGTCAGTCTGTGCCAGAAGGCCTGTGTAAATAAAGTTAGCAGCAAAAGCATTTGAACATGCCATCGCTGCGTGTGCCTTTTTTGATTTGGTGATTCAACCAGCTTCTTACTGTAATTAAGAAGGATGTTTATCTTGCTGAAGAGAGAGCTAGTGGAAATGTGATGGAATGTTCTGCCTGATAGACGTTTGACCTCTAATCACACTTGTGGTCTCTGTCCTTCAGTCCGGCAGTTCCATTTGACAGTACATTGAAACACCAGGAGGAAACAGGATGATGCCACATGATTTGACTGAGTGCTGTTTTTGCCATAATCAGGCTGTGCTGATGCAGTCCAGGGAGCAGGTTGCGGAGGAACTGAGCAGACTGCAGAGGGACAACGACAGCCTAACAGGCAAACACCGACTCCACTTATCTCTCCAGCAGCAGGAGGACTTCAAACTACCCACCATGGTGCAAGTACGAGACAATCATTCACAGCCACCATTTTGAGAATTGCTCTCAGGCGCATCTCAATAGTCTAAAGGAGAGCCCTCTTCTTTTTTTCACACTAATTCATAGATTTACAGAAGAATGTCTCTTGACATCTGAATAATAAACAAGAGTTCATTGCAAGGACCATCCAGGCTCTTCATTTTTTCCCCCTGTGCTTACATGGCATTGACAAAGATGAAAACGTCAGTAATATTCCACATTTAAATCCAAGATGGATAAGGTGATATGTATTTTATTCCTAGATTTAGTCAGGTCATTTTCTAAGACTTTGTGTTCCAAATACATAGATTCTGCACAAATTATAGGAGTGTCATGTTAATGTTGTAGAAAACCAAAACACCTGAAATTGTAAAGATCTAGTAATGTTAGCAGACCTGCACAGAATCTGTCGTTCAGAACTGAAACCATCACCTTGACTGACCACGTACTATTTCACTGACTGGTTAATGAACTGGCAGGGAGAACATACTAGGGCCCTTCAGGCTGTTAAGGATTCTATAGTGTACTTGTTGACTGCTTTAACATGAACAAGTCTTTAGAGTGAAACCAAAACTTGGTGAAAATGCAGTATCTAAACTCTCGTAACCACCATAATGGTTATTGGCGTATTTTCCTTCCATATAAACTCATATCTCAGTATTCAATTACATTTTTTTTTTAAATGAGGTATTGAAATAGGAATACGTTGGAGTAAATGAAGAAAACAATTACATCTTGGAAGAACTGATTGTAACAAGTATGAAAGGGATGGAACAACTTGGTCTGAAATGTATGAGTAAGTCACCATACACATCTCCAAGTGCACGGTCCCCAGAAGCAGACGGCCGTCTGGTTCACACCATCGAGCGCTTTACATGTTCATCAGGTACTTCTTTCACCATTCACATACCCATTGACTCACTTAAATTGGTACGTGCAACTATTTCTGCTCCCCTCTAGGAACTACAAGCCCTGGTGCTGCAGTTGCGGGAGGACATAGTTGTGGTGCGCACGGCTGCAGACCACCTGGAAGAGAAGCTGAAGGCGGAGATCCTGTTCCTGAAGGAGCAGCTCCAGGCAGAGCAGTGCCTCAAAGAGAACCTGGAGGACACACTACAGCTGGAGATAGATGGCTGCAAGGAGGAGATAGGTGAGGCTCACCTTCTCATTCCTTAGGCTTGACACACAAGGATAGATAGAGAAGAACCATAGATGTATATTTGACATACAGCTCTGGGAAAGATTAAGAGACCACTGCAAAATTATTTGTTTTTCTGGTTTTACAATTTATAGGTATGTGTTTGGGTAAAAATGTTAATTATAGTTTTATTCTATACTACTGACATTTCTCCCAAATTCTAAATAAAAATATTGTTATTTAGAGCATTTATTTGCAGAAAATGACAACTGGTCAAAATAATGAAGATGCAGTGTTGTCAGACCTCAAATAATGCAAAGAAAATAAAGTTCATATTCATTTTTAAACATCAATACTAATGTTTTAACAGTGTTCATAAATCAATATTTGGCAAAACTCTGGGTTATTCATGCGTCTTAGCACAATCTCCACCAGTCTTTCACATTGATGTTGGATGACTTTATGCCACCCCTGGCACAAAAAAATATTTGTTTGATGGCTCGTGACCATCAATCTTCCTCTTGATCACATTCCAGAGGTTTTCAATGGGGTTCAGGTCTGGAGACTGGGCTGGCCATGACAGGGTCTTGATCTGGTGGTCCTCCATCCACACCTAGATTGTTTTGGCTGTGTGGCATGGAGCATTGTCCTGCTCGAAAAAACAATCCTCATAGGCTGGGGAACATTGTCAGAGCAGAAGGAAGCAGGGTTTCTTTCAGGACAATCTTATACGTGGCTTGATTCATGCATCCTTCACAAAGACAAATCTGCCTGATTCCAGCCTTGCTGAAGCACCCCCAGATCATCACCAATCCTCCACAAAATTTCACGAGACCTGTAGAGCCCTACAAGCTACAGTGTCTCACACCTACTGTGTGAGACACTGTCACTTTGTTGTGCTATAATCCTCATGCTCATTAATCAAGATATCTATTGATTAATGTACCAGATTTATTGAAAGTTAACATTCCGTCTGTATGTCCTGGGCAGGTGTAGATGTTTATCTATGGCTCTGAGTTGAGCTATCTGGATACCTGTTGATTAACTGCTGGTGCAGAGTGAATATGTGCAATAAAGAATCTTGAGTTGCATTTAATAAGAGCCAGAGATGCTAAATATGATGCTTAGCCGTCAGCTCAAACTTGTATGGCTTACAGTAGTTTCAGCGGTACAAATTACAGCAGAGTTAAGGGATAAAACATGTGCTGAGCAAGTGTTCAGCTTCACGGTCACATACTGAACCCATCAGCGCAACTGAACTCAGCTTCTCCACCATGAAATTGCCTGTCTTTTCCTTTGAATTTCATCAAAGACCCTCGTTCTCTGAAGATTTCCCCTGTACCCTCTCAAACATTTTTCTCCTTTCCTTTTTTCTTGGTTGGTGACTGTTGTTCAGACATCTTGGAAGTTACGAAACACACTGACAAATCTTCTTTAGGCTGTTTGTGTGTTAATGCTGTAAATGTTGGATTAATGACCGTATGACACGGAAACTCACTCACTGCAGTAATGTTTTTGAAAATGTGGCATGCCAGATTGGTATGGGAATGCGAGGATTATGGACATAGCACCTGTTATATGCTAGCATAGTCCAGTCATAGCCATTCACTTCAGTTAGCATGGTTATGACTAACCATGTAATACCATTTAATATGGCATAACATCATAGCTTTCTTTTTTGTTTCTTTGTCTTCAGAAATGTTAATCAAACACACTGCTTAAAGTGCGGAAAAGTTGTTGAATTCTGGCCCAAGTTATGAACACTTGATTGCTCTGTGTGTCAGTCTAATAGCAGGGAGGAGTATTTTGTTTGCTTGTGTGTGTGTTACTAAGCCTCACACACCACTCTCCTTGGCAGAGGAGATTCGCCCCCTTTAAGACTAGCCACACAGCACTAATGCATTATTCATGAATTGACAACTCATTTTCCAGGACCAGCATTAGAATTCTAGAACGCATGTCTTGGGTTGATGTTCTGATTACCATCATAATGACACTTTATGTATCTGTTTTTTCTTTTCCCCAGCGTCATTATCCAGTCTGAAAACTGAGCTGGAGCGAGTGAAAGCTGAGAAAGAACAGGTACATGAACTGTAGGGAGACTGCATGAGTCACGCCTCTGAATGTGAAGTAAGATTGTCTTGAGTGGCTGCCTTCAATAATGTAATCCCAGCTAAGGCCTAAAACCACTAGCTTGTTGGATTAGTAGTTGCTGTTTGAAATGTATGGAACAATATGTACAAATGTAGGTGTGAGTGATTTATTTACCATCACCAATGTGTTATGTGAAAGCTGTTGTAAATTTAATGAGGTTATCAGTTTTCACCAACCATTGTTCCGGAGAGCTACAGGGGTGCAGGCTTTTGCTCAAGCCTCGCACGTACACACCTGAATTAACCAAGGTCTTGATGTTTAGTTGATTACTTGAATTGGGTGTTTGAGTACTGAGCTGGAACAAAGGCCTGTGCATCTAACTTTCTACCAGGACCAGGGTTGGAGACCATTGGCTTAACCTAATTGTTTTGCTCTGCATCGTAGTCTGTCTGTAGCCTAGCTGACGCACAGATCACGTGAAACAGCGAGAGCTGAGTCCCACTGGTCTGAGCAGGAGGCTGTTATAATTCCATATTCCGCTCTTATCAAGAGCTGACACATTGATTGTTGTTTTCCCCCATGGGGGTTTGAGACCTCTCGTTTGGATTTGTAAATCAAACAGTTGTAATGGAAGGAGGTGACACTCCGTGTTTGAGTGAGAAAGACACAGAGGAGAATCTACCAGTAAGGCACAGCCCCCTTCATTATCAACACATCGTCCCAACAATATCAAACAGCCTCCCCAGACTGTGAAATCAGGACTTTGAGTTTGGTTGTAGACTGTTTATGCCAGTAGTTGATAATAACTGTGATGTGCTCATTTCCCAGCTGGAGAGCAGCCTGGCAGAAAAGAGGAAGACATTAGCGAGTGTCCAGGGTCTGAAGAGCAGTCTGGAGGAGCAGCTCAGAGAGCTCACCACAACCAAGGTCAGAGGTCATTCACTACTCAGACATATCACAGGAGGTTGGTGGCACTCTAATTGGGGAGGACGGGCTTGTGGTAATGGCTGGAGTGGAATAGGTGGAATGGTATTAAATACACAAACACGTTTCCGTGTGTTTGATGCCATTCCATTGGCTCTGTTCCAGCAATTATTAGTCATCCTCCCCACAGCAGACTCCACTGGCCTGTATGTTACAACTGGCCACTGCTGCTGTTTCTTTCTCAACTATCTGTGATAAGTCTCAGCATCGAGTGGGAGTAGTGATACTCAGTGTGCTGTGTGTGGTGACAGACGGCCCTGGAGGCTCAGGCATTGGATGAGAAGGACAAAGCCCTGCGGTTGCAGACGGAGCTGGATGTTAGTGAGCAGGTGCAGAGGGACTTTGTCAAGCTCTCCCAGACACTCCAGGTATGGACAGTACTGCTGCTGGGTTACCATGGCCACTAGGCTCTCTGAGATGACAAACGGTGGTTACTCTTCTGCTTGGGGTGTTTAACATTCATTAGAAAATGCGCCTCCAAAATGTGTCCTAGGTTATGTATGACCGTGCCTCTGTCTATTGGTAGGCAATGCATGCCTTCCCCTAGAATTGGAAGAACACTTACTTGCTTGTAAAATGCATAATAGTATACAATCAACATTTGATGTAGATCTTAGCCATACCTTTCTCTTTGACAAATGGATCTGTACCTTGTCTGACCCATAGAAATAGAGTGAATTCATTCTATTTCTATAGTCTGACCTTACACTTGATAGGTGAGTCTGCATGATAGTGGTGTTACTATGGCAACATTACTCCAACTCTTATAGTATACCTCTTACCATGGCAACCATATACAGCACCTCATCAGTGCTCATTACACTATTTGAGTGACTTATTTTACTGTATCTGATGTGCGCCATCTACATGGCTGTATGTGTATTTCTAGATCTAGTATATTCAATATAAATTATTCACTCTTCCCCCTCAGGTCCAGTTGGAGCGGATCAGACAGGCTGACTCTTTAGACCGTATCCGAGCCATCCTCAACAACACCAACTTGACTGACATCAGCCAGCTCCCAGAGACATGATACCCTTGGCTGAAACTCCATTCTCCCTCCTGCCCCTCATTTCCCTCCATCTCACTGACCTAATGACATTCTCCCACCTTTACAGGCCACTCCCCCACTTCTACCACCCAATTGAAGGGCTCCGGAGGGATAAGAGGAGTGTGGGTGTTTTTAAATGAAGTCTAAATCCAAGATGGAGGTTATCTATCATTACAGGAGAAAAGGCCTTTTCTGTATAGGATTTGAAGCACACAAGGCAGGAGTGAAGGTGAACACTACTACTAAGAGGTTGTAAATAACTAAATGACTGTTTTCTGCAGAGTGGTAATTCTTGTATCTTTCCTGTGGTTCTACTGTAGACATTGGACTGGCCATATTAGCCCAACCAAAGGAGGAGTTTGTAGTCTTCTTCTAAGTCACTTTCATCTACAACTTCTCTTTCAGGTAAAGGGAACAAATGGATCCATACAATTTCTGCAAGTGGTTAATAAAATGTTCTCGCTCCCACTTAGTTTCTTACTTAGTCTTGCCCCCTTATGTTTACTGTTAATCTCCTTTTCTCTCTCCATGCAAGGGTTTTTCTGTATTTTTACTATTTAGACTTCAATTTTCCAATTGACTGACCTTCATGTCTTAAAGTAATGATGGTCATTTCTCTTTGCTTATTTGAGCTGTTCTTGCCATAATATGGACTTGGTCTTTTTCCAAATAGGGCTATCTTCTGTATACCACCCCTACCATGTCACAACACAACTGATTGGCTCAAACACATTAAGGAAAGAAATTCTACAAATGTACTTTTAACAAGGGAAAAGGGGATACCTAGTCAGTTGCACATCCGAAGGCACACCTGTTAATTGAAAAGCATTCCAGGTGACTATCTCAGTGGAATGGATAATCCATAGAACTAACTAATTGACTAATTCTTCTGAAGGGTGGATTTTTCATGGTCTGGGATCACCGTTGACAATGTTCCTTTGATTACATTTTCACTGTCATGCCTGAATGTTAATGGTAACTCATTGATGAAAAGTTTCTCTGACTTTTGTCCCTCTCTTGCTGAGAAAATGCACTCTTGTCTCTACTTTTTCCTATGTATTTCATATTTCACTCGTATAGTTTTGTTTCTGGCTGCACCACAAATACTCTTTTGAAATGAGGGGGCTTTGACCAGGATATGTCATTTGTAAAGTATGTCCACATTGAACACTACCTGATTCATCAACACTGTCCCTAGTGTCATGGAGTTCCTGGCACAACTTCTTGAGCACATTCTGAAGTTGCTTAAAGGCCCAGTGCTGTCAAATGTGATTTCTACCCTGTTTTTATGTCATATTGTACAACAGCTGATGAAACTAACACTGTGAAAAGTGTTATTTCCTGATGGTTGCTGGTTGAAAATACAATCTACACAGGACCTTCTAATCAGCAGGTTTGCATGGGTGGGGGTTTTGGCTTTCTGTAGTGACATCAGCATGTGTTAAATTGGTCAATAGACCAATAAAGAGTTGTAAACCTCTGTCAATTACAGCTGGTGTTCAGTTTTCCCCTCCCCACTCAGACCACTGCCAGACAGCCCATCAAAATTCTTGCTTGAGTTTTTCCTAAAAAAGTCATTTTTACCAATTTGAATGGAAATCTATTATAGTAAGGTACCTTATTGTTACCCAGAAATGATTTGATATTAATATAAAAATGGTTCATTTGAGCCTTAAGTGTAGGTGTCATGTCTCATTGGAAATGATGAATAATGTGAAATCTGACTCATGGTCAGGTTTTACTAGGTTTCCATGGAACTGGTTGAGTACTCTTCCTGTTTAAATTAGATCCATGTTGGTTTCATGTCCCTTTTTCTTGGACAGAACTGTCAAATTCATCCTGACAGATAATCACTGAACCCTAAGTGGGCACTAGGAGATGGAATTATTGAATCAGAATGAATATGGTTTTGGCAATGAAGGCTATGATCATTACTAATAGCAAGAGCTGTACAAAATAGAGGTCTCTAGGATCAGGAAAGTTCACCAATATAATAACATATTTTTCAATATCGTTTGTCACTCATGCAATCCCATCAGGCAGTTCACACGAAAGAGAATGGTTGGCTTTGGGGAGAAACTTTCCACATTTGAATAACCTACTTAATACAGCCTTTTAGAAACGCGTAATGCACCGTGAAGTATTTGCATTTTAATTTCTCTAAAGGAATGAACCTCTAGGCAAGGATTTTAAATGGTGGTAGTGATGGACTTAACAGTTTGGATTTAATTGTGTGTGGTGGGTAAAATGCATTTTCATTCATTAGCTGAGGTGACCGCGGTGCTTACAGCACTTAGGGTTGCTCTATGGAAAATGTTTAGACATGACCGCATGATTTATTGCTTTTAACTGTTGTAAAACAATCATCCTTATAGGAAATGTTTCCTTAACACTGAACATAATTCGACAATGTGATTTTTAAGGATACATTGAGATCATTGAATCTTTGACTTGCATGTACTACATCTGTATCAATTGGATAAATCTGTAAATGTCTTGAGTTTATCAGAATCTTGCTATGTTTTGAGAGGATATGAGTAAGGAAGTCAGATGAACTTGTGCTGAAAGAAATGAATGTTTATGGCTTGTAAAATGATTGATTCTGTGTAATATTGTGAATTCGGTTTAGACATGGGTTCAAATACATGTGTTTATAAGTATCAAAGCTCTATCATTATAGTGATAATCACTAGTCACTACAACATGTTCACAGTACCCCATTCATTTCGAAGGAGTTGAATATCTGTCTATTTCAAATTGAATCCGTAACAGTCAGCATTAACAAGGCTTTTTGGTTCTATCATTTCTATGGAATAACTTGTCTACCCTTCCCTTGAATAGTGCTGCTGTGTGTAATTGTCTTAAGGTCCTCAAACAACCCCTTTATTTGGGCTTTGCATAAACAAATTTCTTGTGCTCCTACAGTTACTGAAATTCCAATGAAAAATGACAGTAGCTTTCAGTTAAGACGTTTTAATTTAGGATTTCACTGTGGCGTAATGTTTCCTGCAGAACAGTCATTCTGATAATGGTGGGAGGAATCTTTGCAAAAAAGTTATTTTTGCATGCTTTGATTCTTCTGCTAGGGCCTCTTGCAAATGTGTATATACAGTACTGTGTACATTTCTGTATATACCTAATAAACCAAATTGTACTTTATAGAACGTGTGACTCTCTCAAACACAATGGACCATTGGAGGGCAATCTTGTAAAAGGCTCTTAGGTAGAACCCATAAAAAACACTGGACAGCACAGCCTGTGAATTTCAGATACTTAGTGACTAAAATAAAATGGGAAATTAATCTTGTTCAGAAAGCTCTTCATGTTTGCTATGGAAAACTATTACTTGCAATAAATGAAATTACCTTTTTTATAAACATTTTCCAACTTTTATTGCCCAGGTACCTGACTGTCAAGATTTTATTTGGTTATTTCTCAGATGGGATTAAATATTTTCAGCATGCTTTCTGGTTTAAGTCGACACTGAAGCACTTTTTCCAACCTGAAAATTACCACTACCAGAAAAAGCTGGCATGCTAACCTCCTGTCAATGTCATTGCGCTAACGTTAATTAGCATTGGCTTGTGAAACCTCAAACTTTCTTCATACTGAATGCAGAGACAATGGTATCCACGATGGTATTGTTGCAAAAATACCCCAAAATATTTTACTTGTGTACCCCCAGTTTTAAAAGATCACGAGTAGAGTTTGCTACAGTTGATGTAAACTCAATGCATCAAAGAATGTATGGAGATTAAAAACTGCTGTCACACTTGAACCATGAGACCAACTCCCCTCCAAGCTGATAGCCCTGTAAATCGGCGAAGCTGAAGAAAAGATCTCCACCCAGACCAGTATGTGGGGCTAACTGTTCAGTTAAAATGAACACATTTGAAAAATAGGTAGTACTGTACATGCATTACTTTTATTCTCCAGATACCATTCATGTATATTTGTCTGTGTATAAAACCTTATGAAGACTCATACAACATTTTCCCATTTCAATGACTGGTTCCAAAAATCTGACATTATGGCTGACAATGCCTTATGAGTCAGAGTTGACATGTCATGAGACAGACTATTTTAGCAAGCGTTGACTAAGTATTCACAATAGTGCTTCATTATTATTTTGGTTGTTTGGAAAGCAGTGGGATAGCTGTATATGAAGGATGGCTCCCTTAACGGTCTCAGAAATTGAAATGGTTATTGATGTCCTTGATCTGTTTCATAATTTCTCCTATGTGACATATTAAACAAGACTGAGGACCAACATTAAACATTTGGGACCATATCCAAACAACGGGTCAATGGGTATCATACAGCCAGCAGGCTGGCATAACACCCAGGGAAGAGCTGCTCATACTCACTGTTCTTTTATAACCTCCTGGACACACTTCCTCTGGTGCAAGTTGAGGGCGATAGTAGCCCTGGCCGGAGACACCCCTTTGTCCATCTGTTTCTTCTGGTACTCCTTCTTCATATTTACCTGGGAGAAGATAAGACACTAGCCCAGTTATTACTGTGAACCAGTACGAGGCTCCATGAGGATGAAGGAGACCCCAAGAGGTCAGCTCACCTGTTAGATGCCGTTGTCCAGGTGACGCAGCTGGTCGTTGATAGTCTGGAGCTCTTTCTTCATGTCTTTCTCACTGTCAGACAGAACAGGCAGCTGACTGCGCAGACTGCCCAGAACCTGCTTCACCCTGGAATAGTTGATGTAATAGAAGCTCTGAAGCAGATAGCTTTTTTTGAGAGAGAGTTAGTCAGTTCTTATGTTGCTTGGGTGTCTGACTGTTTTGAAGACTTTAAAAACAAAATGTATAAACAAATGTACACTTCTGAAACAAGCCATGAAGATTAGATTAGATTTGAAAGAGGAGCGTAGAGTGACGGGTGTAACTAGCTACCTGTTCATGGTGGCCTCCTGGCGATACTTGGCATCCCCGTACTTATCAGCCAGACGCTCTGCAGACTCTCGCAGTCTTTTCCTATTGATAGAAAAGGAAACACAAGATGAAGAATAGCTCCAAAGTATATGAAATGCATGGTAAAGCTCATGAAGCCTCAGTACTTCCATCACTGTAATTCAAAGAGTTATGTTTGGCCTCTAATTGCATTATCAACCCCAGACTGCCAGTAAAACCAAATCAGTCACATCACATTCAATTACATATGAATGTGACCTCATTGAATAATCATATTATATGTACACTGGGAGCAAACAGGATAACAAATACACATGAGCACATTTCTACCAATGCTGATATCTGATGCACTGTAAGATGCACTGTAAGAAGCCTTTTCCAAATCTGCAGCTACCACTACCTATTCTTCATGCAATACATGTCCCTGTCTTTACCTCATTCTGTAAATAGAAAAAACATAGCATAAGTAAAAATGCATTAGTATTACAATGTTTCATTATTATTTTAAGTGCTTTCATTTGTTATAGCACAATTCTGAGTTGCTGTAAGCCTTGGGAGTGCATAGCTATGGCCATCAAGCACTAAGTTTATTTGGAAACACTATTTACATCTCCTCTCTGCACAAGGCCAGGTCCTCAAGCTGCTTGTTCCTCTGTCCTGTCAGCAATTTCACCCTGAAGAAGAAAAACCCATCAACAACATGCTTCCTGACATGGCCGTGTCCATGGCCGTGCCCAATTACCCATACTTGAGTTCTAAATAGTACGCTTTTTGGGTATGCCTGAAATGTTTAATAGTATGTGACATTTTGAAAGTTTTGTATGCTTTAAATGACAGGATGTCATACTCAGCATACTTTTCATCAAGTAGAATTCACTGAACACATTGAGGAAGAGAATAGTCTTTTCACATTCACGTGTTTGGCAGAGCTGATAGTGTTTGACACAGCTGATAATTAGAATAGGGGAAGCGGTCTACAAAAATGTACGATTGGCGGGGAACTAACACGATTGAAATTTAGATGACGCCTTCTCAGTGTGGATGAGTAGTATGTTGATATGTGTTGCTTACTGCAAACGTTTTTACACAAAGTATGTTATAAATAGTATGTAATAATATTAGTACACAGTATTGAGTTTTAGTAAAAAGTAAGCAAGAAAGATTTTGTACACGGCATGTGTGTGTGTGTGAGTGTGTATCAGAACTACAACTACAAGTGATCATGTGTGTTGTTGATTAAATGTGTGTGTATTTATCTGTTAACGAGTGACATTGACATTCTCTGCATCTCCTCGCGGGCCATATCCTGTTTGAGGATGTACTCCTCTCTGAACACCTGAGTGGCTCTGCTCAGCAGCTGGAGACACTCTGGAGGAGGGGACGATGTGTCCTTGTCCCCTGCTCTAAAAGCACAGGACAACACGACTGAGTCCACACAATAAACTAAGCATAATAGGGGTCTTTTTGTTTATCGTGGAAGCTGGGCATTCTGTAAAATGTGATCTAACCGTTATCAAGCCAGTTCATTGAGAATAAATTGTCATTCCAAAAACAGCCACAAGGGAGGATACTACATGTCAAAATGGCTCAGCATGATGCCAAAGCATGTTGCTATGGAGTCTAAATAAGCATCTGTACAAATCCAAGATCATCCTACAGGGCTGTTTTCAATGTACTGTGGTGAGTGTGTTACCTCAGCATGAGAGGATTGGTGGAGCTTCGGGCTAGGATGTTTCAAATGTGCTGCTCAAAGTAGTCGTTGTGCAATCCACGCAGAGGAGAGCTAGCTGAGCCGACCCCTGGGTAGTAACACAGCAGGAGAGGAGAGGAAGGCCGGATGGAACTCCTAGGACACACATGGACATGCACCATCAGCCTGTGACACACTTTCCTAGCTATATATATATTTTAATGTTTGGACTGATAATGCTCCCTATATAGGGTTGCATATTTTGGGGAATATTCAGAGGCGGAAACTTTCTGTGGGAATTAACGGGAATATATGCAAATTAACATGAATACCATTTAAACGTAGATTTTTTTTGCATTGGATATATTTACCATATCATATGGACAGAAACAAACCTTTTACCTTATCATAAGTAGACATAATTGCAAATGATTAAATCCTTCCAATATAATTTAAAACAATTTTTTTAGTTATGAATTGAACTTGAATTAAATGAGTTGACTCTTCACATGGGATGATTTCACTGAACAACAAAAGGGAATATTGAATGATCCATTATATCTCCCAAAAACATTTTTAACATACATCAGTAAAATTTTAGTCTAGAAACAAAAGCTTTGGTTATCTTCCTCTCAGGCTTCAATGTCTTATCCCTGGACATCCTCAATGTCCACCCCTTGAACATCAGACTCTGAGGCCTCATCTTCACTGTCACTTTCCAACCTTGTTGAGGATGGCTCGTTGTCAGGCTCAAAAAGCATAAAATTTGCCCAGATGGCCACCAATTTTTCAACCCTTGGTCAGCCTGTTGCATGCTTTTGTGAGTGTGCTCCCAAACAAGGACTAGTTGCGCTCTGATGTGGCTGATGTTGGAGGGATTTTGAGGATGATGGAGGCAACAGGGGAAAGAGCCTCAGATCCACAAAGTCCTTTCCACCAGGTGGCTGATGAAATATGTTGGCACGACTGCCATATTGCATCTCCATCCCAAAGCCCTTGCATGGAAATGTACTTCGCCAGACTGCCAAGAACCATGCATTCATCCAGGCCAAGGTGGCGAGACATGGTAGTGATAACACCATAGGCCTTGTTGATCTCTGCACTAGACAGGATACTCTTGCCAGCATACTTGGGGTCCAACACGTACGTTGCGGTATGTATGGGCTTCAGGCAGAAGTCTTCACGCTTTTTTGATGCATTTCAGAACTGCGGTGTCCTCTGCTTGGAGGAACAGTGAAGTTGGCAGGGCAGTACGGATTTCTTATCTGTCATCTGCAAGCAGAGTCTGAACATCAGACAGGATGGCATTGTCTCCCTCAATCTGTGCAATGGCTACTGCTATAGGTTTCAGGAGTTTCAGGCTGCTTACCACTCTCTCCCAAAATACATCATCCAGGAGGATCCTCTTGATGGAGCTGTCCATATCGGCAGACTGTGATATGGTAATTTCTTGGGAAGACTCCTTCCCCTCCAGGAGACTGTCAAACATGATGACAACACCACCCCAATGGGTGTTGCTGGGCAGCTTCATTGTGGTGCTCTTATTCTCACTTTGCTTGGTGAGGTAGATTGCTGCTATACCTTGATGACCCTTCACATACATAACCATTTCCTTGGCTCTCTTGTAGAGTATATCCATTGTTTTCAGTGCCATGATGTCCTTGAGGAGCAGATTCAATGCATGAGCAGCACAGCCAATGGGTGTGATGTAAGGGTAGGACTCCCCCACTTTAGATCAAACAGCCTTCATGTTCGCAGCATTGTCTGTCACCAGTGCAAATACCTTATGTGGTCCAAGGTCATTGATGACTGCCTTCAGCTCATCTGCAATGTAGAAACCGGTGTGTCTGTGCTCTTGTAGAATATTGGTTGAGGGGTGGAGATGATGTAGTTAATTATTCCTTGCCCACAAACATTCGACCACCCATCAGAGATGCTTGCAATGCAGTCTGCTTCCTCTATGAATTGCTTGACCTTCACTTGAACTCTGCATCCAGCAAATGAGTAGATAAGTCCTGAGGAGAATAAATGAGGTGTGTTACAGGTTACAACTTTCTAGGTATTATCGTATTAACCCCTCGTTTCATGTGTCTCTCCTCAGGCCGGTGGTGGCTGGTCCCCTGCAAGAAGGTGAGGTGCCCGAGGTCCCTCTGCCCCCTCTGGACATCGAGGGGTCCCCGGCGTACACGGTTCGTGGCATTCTGGATTCGAGACGCCGGGTGGGGGGCCTACAGTACCTCGTGGACTGGGAGGGGTACGGTCCGGAGGAGAGATGCTGGGTTCCGGTGGGGGACATTTTGGACCCAGTATTGTAATCAAAACTTCCCAGAAAGCATGTCGTCCTTGGCTCAGACAGTGTAGTAGTGTGGGCTCAATAGCATCTCATTTGTCACGTTCCGACCATCGTTCGTGTGTGTTTTCCTTGTTTTAGTGTTGGCCAGGACGTGAGCTGGGTGGGCATTCTATGTTGTGTGTCTGGTTTGTCCATTTCTATGTTAGGCCTGATATGGTTCTCAATCAGAGGCAGGTGTTAGTCATTGTCTCTGATTGGGAACCATATTTAGGTACCTGTTTTGTGTTGGGTTTTGTGGGTGATTGTTCCTGTCTTTGTGTTTGTGGCACCAGATAGGACTGTTTTGGTTTTTGCACGTTCCTTGTTTTGTAGATTGTCGTACTTTCATCTTTATTAAAGATGCACAAAACTAACCACGCTGCATTTTGGTCCGCCTCTCTTTCCCCACAAGAAAACCATTACATCATTAGTGTGCAAGATCTTGAGAATCAGCTGTACATGGGATAGAGGAGTGCACTGTACATGCAGAGGGTTGTAATTCCATTGAATTGAGGATAGTTTAACCAAAATATGCCACAAGACCTAGAATTGCCTTATGTGTATCCCACAAAAAAGGTTCACTGTTATAAGCTAACTTTTTTGATGAATTTAAGCAAAAATTCCAGGCTTAAGTTTCCATGGAAAACTTCCGGAAATTTAGCGGAAAGTTCCCGACCCTTTGCATCCCTACCCCTATATAATGAAATAAAAAATAATAGTCTTTTGAACTGTACAGGAACCGTAGAGGAGAGGCAGTAGTAGACACTCATAGGTGCTTGTAATGCAGATTATGGTGGCACCCAAAGACAGGTCAGACACAATCCAGAAGCCCCGTACTGGAGCTGACACACTGTGGCCAAAGAGCGAGAGCGATGTTTTTTACATTTTGAGAAAACAACATTTACTGCCACGTTGACAATCTATGACAACAGTCCCAAGTTGGTACTTATGACTAAGGAGTGCCAAGCAGAATCTCAATCTATTCAATGACGTCATATTAATATCTGGTGCCTTAATAGTTGTAGTGCTACCTTCTACTAAGAGGCCTGGTACAGAGGATGTGCTCTACGACGCAGCAGTGTTCAGCAGCCAGCTCCTGAAGACTATCCTTGTCCTCCTCATCTGTGGAGAGAGCATTATGGCACATCAGTCAAATTAATGCACTAACATGCACTAACCACCTCCGATTTACGTGGTAAACAATGCAATTGAATTGACACCCCATCTGGACATGAATCTGCTATCTGAGCAGCTAACCGATCGCTGCAGCTGTACATAGTCTATCGGTAAATAGCCCATCCAATTTTACCTACCTCATCCCCATACTGTTTTTATTTATTTACTTTTCTGCTCTTTTGCACACCAATATCTCTACCTGTACATGACCATCTGATCATTTTATCACTCCAGTGTTAATCTGCAAAATTGTAATTATTTGCCTACCTCCTCATGCCTTTTGCACACAATGTATATAGACTCTCTTTTTTTCTACTGTGTTATTGACTTGTTTATTGTTTACTCCATGTGTAACTCTGTGTTGTCAGTTCACACTGCTATGCTTTATCTTGGCCAGGTCGCAGTTGCAAATGAGAACTTGTTCTCAACTAGCCTACCTGGTTAAATAAAGGTGAAATAAAAAATAAAATAAAAAATAAATAAAAATGAAGGCCTCACCTGATTGGAGGAACTTGTGCAGTTTGTTGAACCAAGTGAGGCCTACACTGTGCACTCCTGTCTCATGCCTGCAGTGGTATCTGTGCTGGCACAGGGGGTCTGCAATAGGGCATGAAGCAAGTTTCAATGAAACATAAAGAACACCACAGAAGAAAAAAGATCACATTCAAAGTACATTTGACAAACATGATGATGGGGTGTGGACTTTGATACACCGAGACCTGGTGAGAAGCATCAATGGATCCCATTATAGAATTCAACTATATCAACCAATCAGCATGACTCACTCACCACTGTGCAGTCTGATTGGGCAGGTGAAGTCAGACTCCACAGGCGCCTCATCATCCCCAGCGGCCAGTTTGAAGGTGAGCTCCAGCTCCACACACTCAAACACATAGAGAGAGGGCAACACCTCCCCAGCCCCGCATCCACCTCTCAACTGCCTGTCAATCACACACAGAGAAGAAAATTCCTCCATGGACATAGCGTGAGGTGAAATGTTCAGAATTGTACAGATATATGTAACGAATAGAGCCAACACGATTCCCTGTTCTACTGGATAGACAATCATATCTGTTTATCACAGAACATTTCTATCTAAATATTCTGTAACGTTGTACTGTCTGTACAGTACTTACTCCTGTCTCCTCCTCCTCTGCTTCCAGTACCGCGCAGTGATACAGTGTGCCCATTTCTGTGGCGATGACCAGGATGTTGGGCACGCAGGGCAGGCAGAGCACGGCACAGTTATCCTCTGCCGCGGGGTACATGGGTAAGGGCCCACTGGGCCTACTGAGGCTACCTGAACTGAAAGACAGAAAAATAGGGTCTAGGAATGAGATTCAAATGAGATTCCTATTATGGATGATATTTTATTACATTTTCCTCAAACAGTAGCATAATATACTGAACAAAAATATAAATGCAACATATAAAATCTCCCATCCGCACAACAGGCGTATTTCTCTCAAATGTGCACAAATTTGTTTACATCCCTGTTAGTGAGCATTTCTCCTTAATAATCCCTCCACCTGACAGGTGTGGCATATCAAGAAACTGATTAAACAGCATGATAATTACAAAGTTGCACCTTGTGCTGGGGACAATAAAATGCCACTAAAATGTGCAGTTTTGTCACAACACAATGCCACAGATGTCTCAAGTTGAGGAAGCGTACAATTGGCATGCTCACTGCAGGAATGTCCACCAGAGCTGTTGCCAGAGAATTGAATGTGAATTTCTCTACCATAAGCCGCCTCCAACTTCGTTTTAGAGAATTTGGCAGTACGTCGAAACGGCCTCACAACCGCAGACCATGTGTAACCACGCCAGCCCAGGACTCCACTCCACATCCGGCTTCTTCACCTGCCGGATCATCTGGGAACAGCCACCTGGACAGCCGATGAAACTGGGGGGTATTTATGTCTGTAATAAAGCCCTTTTGTGAGGAAAGACTCATTCTGATTGGCTGAGCCTGGCTCCCATGTGGGTGGGCCTAAGCCCTCCCAGGCCCAACCATGGCTGCGCCCCTGCCCAGTCAATGTTGAAATCCATAGAATAGGGCCTAATTCATTTATTTAAATGGACTGATTTCCATATATGAACTGTAATTCAGTAAAATCGTTGAAATTGTTGCATGTTGTGTTTATATTTTTGTTCAGTATATATTTATAAGGTCGACTAAATAAGCCTCACCCTGTTTTATTAATTGGAATTCAATCAGACCAAGCCAGAGAACACAACTAACTGGAAGCCGACTCTGGCTTTCCCAGCCTCATACAAATTTTGGTCGACCGAGTCATCTGTTCTTTCAACCAATTGACTGTTCAAAATGTTAAAACGTGCATACCTCCATACATTCAGTGCATTCGGAAAGTTTTCAGACCCCTTGACTTTTTCCACATTTTGTTACTTTACAGCCTTACTCTAAAACCGATTAAACATTATTATTTTTTATCAACTTATACACAATACCCAATAACAACAAAATGAAAACAGGTTTATACATTTTTGCAAACTGAAATAGCTTATTTACATAAGTATTCAGACCCTTTGCTATGAGACTCGAAATTGAGCTCAGGTGCATCCTGTTTCCATTGATCATCCTTGATTCTACAACTTGATTGGAGTCCACCTGTGGTCAATTCAATTGAATGGAAATGATTTGGAAAGGCACTCACCTGTCTAAATAAGGTCCCACAGAACAAAAACCAAGCCATAATGTCAAATGAATTGTCCGTAGAGCTCCAAGACAGGATTGTGTTGAGGCACAGATCTGGGGAAGGGTACCAAAAAAAGTCTGCATCATTGAAGGTCCCCAAGAACACAGCCTCCATAATTTTTAAATGGAAGAAGTTTGGAACCACCAAGACTCTTCCTAGAGCTTGGGGGGAGAAGGGCCTTGGAGGAAGCAGGGCTTATGTCAGGGAGGTGACCAAGAACCCAATGGTCACTTTGACAAAGCTCCAGAGTTCCTCTGTGGAGATGGGAGAACCATCCAGAAGGACAACCTTCTCTGGAGCACTCCAATCAGGCCTTTATGGTAGAGTGACCAGACGGAAACCACTCCCCAGTAAAAGGCACATGACAGCCCGCTTGGAGTTTGCCAAAAGGCACCTAAAGAACTCTCAGACCATGAGAAGCAAGACACTCTGGTCTGATGAAACCAAGATGGAACTCTTTGGCCTGAATGACAAGTTTCACAACTGGAGGAAACCTGGCACCATCCCTACGGTGAAGCACTGTGGTGGCAGCATCATGCTGTAGGGATGTTTTTCCAAACGCCAGGGACTGGGAGACTAGTCATGATTGAGGAAAAGAACGGTGCAAAGTACAGAGAGATCCTTGATGAAAACCTGCTCCAAAGTGCTCAGGACCTCAGACTGAGGTGAAAGTTCACATTCCAACAGGACAACAATCCTATGCACACAGCCAAGACAATGCAGGAGTGCCTTTGGGACAAGTCTCTGAATGTCCTTGAGTGGCCCAGCCAGAGCCCGGTCTTGAACCCTATCGAAGACCTGCAAATAGATGTGCAGCAACGCTCCCCATCCAACCTGACAGCGCTTGAGAGGATCTGCAGAGAATAATGGGAGAAACTCCCCAAATATAGGTGTGCCACGCTTGTAGAGTGATACCCAAGACTCGAGACTGTAATCACTGCCAAAGGGGCTTTAACAAAGTACTAAGTAAAGGGTCTGAATACTTGTGTAAATGTCACAAAATTCTTAACCAGTTTTTTCTTTGGTATTATGGGGTATTGTGTAGATTGATGAGGGTAAAAAGTAAATAATAATAATTTTATCCATTTTAGAATATGGCTTTAACGTAACAAAATGTGGAAATAGTCAAGGGATCTGAGTCCTATGGCCTATTTATTGCCTACCTCCTCGTCTTATGCACACACTGTATATAAACTTTATTTTTTCTACTGTGTCATTGACTAGTTTATTGTGTTATTGGCTTGTTTATTGTTTACTCCATGTGTAACTGTGTTGTTGTCTGTGTCAAACTGCTTTGCTTCATCTTGGCCAGGTCGCAGTTGCAAATGAGAACTTGTTCTCAACTAGCCTACCTGGTTGAATAAAGGTGAAATAAAAAAAATAAAAAATCCTCTTTTGGACTGCTCATTGGCCAGCTCATCCTCCACGGGAGTAGGGCATCATACTTTATGAATAAATGGCAAGTATTTTATAGTTTAAGGAGGAGTTTAAGTAGTTTTTCCCTATTTATGATTTGGCCATAAAAATACAGCACGAGTCAACAGCATTATTTGGGTAGGAGTTAACGGAACATGAACTTTCAAAAGTTAGATTTTCACTGGACAGTTACTTTAAAAAAAATTCTCATCTCTATGACAAAATGTGTAGAATTGCAACTCTAAATGCATTCTGCAAACTTTGCCACCGCTGCTGGAAAAAATATATAGGAAACATTGGGTTCAGACAAGGTCAACGTGAAAGTGATTGCATATTGTGCCAGGAATTAATGGGAGTGGCAACTGACTGTAATTACACTGCAAAGACTAGTCTATCTAATATAATTCGTTTAAAAAAAACTTGTCAGAAAGTAGCTAGCTAGATGAACAACCAACCTTTAAACACGTGATCTAGTAATTTAACGTTACTCACCTGGTATATCACACTCTCAAAGCTGTCCTCTGAATTGAGCTGCCTCAGGTTTGTCGTGTAAAAAACACTGTCTGCGTCATCCCACAAGAATATGTCGCCATTGGGGTAAAATGTAAGACTCTTTGCAGTTCTTCTGCAATTAGCTTTGGGTTCCAAATCGAGTTCCTCTCGTAATTTATAAAAAATATCAGCTCGCTTCGCCGTCGCTCTCCAGCAAACGCAGCCATTTTTCCTGTCGTCTGAATATTACGATTTTAGAATCCTACCAATGAAAACCAACGAAAACTTCAGGATTCGTTCAACTCAATAATCCAATCAGATCCAGAGGCAAGCTGAATATGTAAAACAAATGGGAATTTGAGTTTTTACAACCACTGATATTGAAACGAAAGTTAGCTCAAGAGTTGATACTTAGTAACAGCATAGTTGCTACAAAATGATGCTATGTAACAACAGTCAAGGAAGTGAAAATGGTTGCAATATTCAATTTGCCAGACACACAGCATAACTGCACACTTGCCTACATACATTGAAAATGCTTTCAAATGTAAGGTACACCATGCATTTGTATTATTATTACTACACATTTTGGGGTATTTGGGAAATACAGGACTTCAGTAGGCAATTATAAAATACTGCCAAACAAAATTGTGGTAGAGGTTTATTACTGTTTATAACATTTGCTTATAAACGACAATGCCTTCCTGTGGTTGTCAGTGGCATTACATTAGCTGCAGACGTGTTAAGTATGTGTCCCTGCATCTTGTATTGTCTCCGCCAACAGAAACGTTCGGTTCTCGCTACACGGTCTGCTTCAACACAACACGCGCGTGCGGCTGTGCTATTCACTGCGAACAACATGGAACCAAATGGGCTTACAAACGAAGTCGTCTGAACTGCTTGTGAATGAATACAATGTCCAATTTTAAGGACACGAACTCTATCCCAGATGGGTACAGGGCTCTAAACACCAGTGAATTGCAGGAGCTTTTACAAGATGAAGAAAAAATGGACCAGATCGTCCGACTCAATGAGAAGGTATTTGGTTATACAGTGTGATAACTATCGAATAAAACCACAGTTTTGCTAAATGTATCTGTCAGTTACATGTGGTTGATAGGACATTTTCCAGACTATTAGGCTACATTCAAACTCAAATAGGTCTCAACATTATGCTCTCTGCTGATTTCTATAGAGCACGAAATAATTGCTTTGATGCCTCATCGTATGGCACATCGTGTAGGCTATATGCAATGCATGCTTTATTATCCTCCTATGACACTATATTATTGTGCGTGGCTTCCAATGGGAAAAGCCTTTAATGTTTCCCCCCACGTTCTCCTTTAATCCGATAGAGTTTACGTGAATGTAAATAGTATGTACAATTGACATTGTTCACATTTCATTCGTTTTTTACAGAATGTTTTTCCATACCAATCGACCTGAACAGGGAATTCCTGCTTGCCATACAGTACATGTTCAGTGAGCAGCAGGATCAACCTATTCAAAATGCTATAAAAGCACTAAAATTTTCATTTGAAAACATATAATCGGTCTCTCTGTCCCACACACATGCACATTTAAATGCAAATGCACCTCATTCTGTCTTTCTGTCTTATTCCTCACTAGAACATCTATTCCTAAATATAATGTTAAATTACGAGGGCAGTTTGTTCTTGTTCTATTTGTCTTGCACAGTTAAAAAAAAATTGTGATTCATGGCACATAGCCCTCTGCTTGAACTCATCAGGTGTGGCATTCATTCTTGGACAGAGAGAAAATCGTTATTCATTTGGGACTGGATGCGCATGTGTCCAATTCAGATCAAGACATGAAATTTGAAACCTGCCTCACTGCTGCAGCGAATGAATTAGAGAGATGTTTCCAAAGTGGTTGCATCTCATCGAGAGAGGCTATGGAATGCTCCCAAGGGACTGGATACGAATTACTTGGAGGCATGTTAGGGATTTCAGTAATGGTTGTAGTAGCAGCTGCATTTGACTTGACCAAGACATTTGATTGAACATACATTTACATGCAAGTGTTACATGCCAGTATTAAGATAGGCAATATGATACTGTAGGTTAGTTGAGACATTCACACACAATTCTCATTTACAGTTTGTGTAACTAAACATCAGTAGGGTGTCTGGGTATGCCCCCCTCCCATTGTTTTTCTTGCAGTTGCCATTGTTAGTTTAATAAAGCCCACATATGCATGGTTGGCTGACATGTGAGCATGTGGTAGTGGTAGTTGAACTTATTGTAGGGGCTGGCTCCACAGCCCCTACGATCCACTGGTGAGCAGCGCTCCAATTCATTCACACTTTAGGGTATCCAAGGGCAACCGCTCTGAAAGCATCATTAATGGCACAATAAGATGGGCACTTGTGTATATAGCCCACCTCTCACTAGCTACTGGCTAGCTCCCTCTAGAGAATGTTCTCAGCCTCCTGACTGGCATAATTGCTATCCTCTACTGGCTCCATGGGATTTGACATGGGTAGGAAGCACTACATGGGAAAATTAAATTACAGTCATCTGGACACTAACTGCTCCATTTGAAGACACTCAGACGCTGAGCACCTCAGCTTACCACAAATGGCAGTGAAGGAACAGAGCAACACTCAAGCCCTTTTCCCCCAAGATAAAACTAACTGGTAAATTCTGGCAGATTGTACAGACTTGATGGAAAAGGAGCCAGTATCCTCACGCTGGCATATTAAATCATAACGCATTCATCATGTTTGTATAATATATTTCCCAATATCAAATGTCAAACAATAATATTTTATACTTGGTTCACATACATTTTTATTGTATATCCAGTTTTTGTGTCTTCACAGAAACTGCCACATCAGTACATTTTCAGCTCGAGAAGTTCACACAGCATTGAACTTCTTTCCTAATCTGAAGTGCCCTTCAAGTGTTTTTTGTCAGTGCCGGTGAATACTGTCTGGTGGTTTGCTTTACAACCAGTGCATCATCACAACCACAGTCCCAGGGGCTCCTGAACCTCCCGCTTGCTAAACAGGGGTAGGAGCAGCCACAATAGGAAATGGAAGGTCTGATGCTATTCCTGTTTAGGGAAAACGCCGGTGATTATGAATAGCCATGGATGACAGGGATTTGGAGTGAAATAAGCTGTACAGTGTCCTTGTAGTCACAGGAAATTCAATAGAGAACAGTGGCTCTGCAGTGTCTTTGTGTACACCGTGCTTATTTTGACTCTGGGCCAAATGCTCCAGATTCTACAGAACATGGGGCTCTGATTGCCTTGCAAATGATCATTATACAAACCACAAGTGTAAGAGAAATGAACAGTAAGACACTTGTGAAGGGACTGAAGTAGCCCAGTGTTGAGGGAGACTTTTGAAAAACACTTGGAGCTAAATTACACTTTAGCAAAATCACAGGAACTGTTAGACACTGCTAGAATCTTTAGAGCACTTTCAAATGGGCTGCAAATATTTGTGGTTTCTCTAAATTGCATGCGGGCCCACACAGTGTGGCGTCATAGAAGTAGTTTAATACCCTGTAGATTTTGCCATCTTGCCTGCTGTGATGTGACAATGCAGATATTTCAAGCTGTTCCGATGACAAGAATTAAGTATGCACAAAGAGGCGTGACAAGCATAAGAGACAGGATATTGGCTCAGATACAAAAACTGGAGGGGCTCAGTTTAGAAAGTTCGAAAGCATTTGGGAATGGAAAATATACTCCATAAACCTACAATGAATAACTAGACTAAATGTTAACATTCAGATTATTTTACTACATGGCATGAGTGTTTTAAATATTTAATTCTCAATTAAAATGAATATAGAAGTGGAATGCAAGAAGCAAATACCCCACATTTAGAGGATTCGTAACACAGAAAGGAAATCCAACCTCAAAGCAAACACACACAAGTCAAAATGTGTTTAAAAATCTTTTTCATGCTTATATATTTTAATTTGAACACATCTTAAAGTTACAATATTCTTAAAAGCAATCAACAAGTAATCCCAAAAAATGTAGCCTGTTGGGCATATACTTGTTCAGATTAAGTTGTCAATGAAAAGGTATTGAAATCATTTATCACTCCACTAGATAATACACATAAAGTAAATATTGACCTGACAAAGAAAAATTGGTCAAGAAACAGTTCCGGGGAAAAGTGTTGGCACAGTATCTTGGGTAACATCTGTGGAATAAGTCACACATTTTCCTGATGACTTTCACCGTCAATGGTTGCTTTGAAAATTGTCACCTGACCGGCAGTAAAACAGCAGATGAGATGTTTCTCGGGGTTGAATTCTAACCTCTCAGCATCAGATGGTCAAGGTAATCCCAGAGAGCTGTCTAAAACAAGATCACATATGCAGCTGTGATGTCCAGAGCCATGATCCAATTGAAGCCACAGTCTTTTATTCCCTGTGGCTTCCTAGTGGGCAAAAACTGGTTGAATCAACGTTGTTTCCACGTCTTTTCAATGTGATGACGTTAAATCAATGTGGAAAACTGATTGGATTTGCAAAACGTCATCAACATAAGGGCATTGTGTTTTGTTCACCCAACTTTAAACCTAAATTCAATAACATGGTGAATTTGTTTGTTGATTTCACATTGAATTCACATTAGTTGACAACTCAACCAAATGTAAATCAAAACTAGACATTTAACTGTCATCTATGCCCAGTTGGTTGTGACTGAGATCAGTGGAAATCATATTTCAAGCCATCACTACTTCATTGGATTATGCATTTATCATGTTGTACAGTACATCCTCCACAGCGTCTTTTTAGTAATTGTAACACACAGACATACTTCTTATTTGTGTATACAGTCAGTCAGTTAGTGGTCTGAAACATTTGTATGTCCTTACATACCCAATCCTCCTGATGATGCTGAGGGAGAAGGCTGGGCCCTAAGCAGTTCTGAGAAGGCCCCTTCATTCGTTTGAGAATGGGAGCCCTTGATAAAAAAGTCCCTAAGGCTTTTTGTTCTTTTCCTCGATTTGATTAATCATTAAAAAAAACACAGATTAAAGCCTTGCTTATACATTGCACACTCCCCTCTACTTTCAGCATATCATAGCTAAATTAAATACTTTTTTCAAAGTGATTCTTCAACCTCGAAGTCAGACAAATAGGGGTTTAAGTATTGAAGGGGAAATAAATGTATTTTGGACCCGCAGAGCTTCTTTGATTATTACAGTGCAAGATTTGTAAAAAGCCTGATATGTCCAGCCAGACACATTCCACTGAACTGGATTCCTGGGAGCGATGACATAGTTTTGTAGTTGGCCAAAGTTAGAAATAGCCTTCTTCAGGCTGACTGCCAAGTGAAGCTTTTAATTAGCAATTGATTATCACCCTGAGCCAGAAGTCTTGAACTCAACCCTCTTCTCAGATAAGGTGGGCAATTTGAAATGTTCTCTCATTCCTTGTACATAGAACTTGCTCCAATTAAAGAAGAAGTCTTATCTAGCATCTTGCTCTGCAGTTTCAGCTTGCAGGAATGGAAATATTTAATCAGAAGAAGACTATATTCCCTCCATTTTGGGAGGTGTGAGGCATACAATGTGCCTTTGCTTGGAGACCACTATGATTGGATCAGTGGTATCTGACTTTCTCTGGCTGGGGGGTGGCATTCGCTTTGGTTTCCTGTTGCAAGAAACTCATGTGGTTTCAGTGGAGAAGTGAGGGTTATACGTAAACTCTGAAGTCGAAAGAAACCACTGTTGAGGAGCCATTGACTGAGCATTTCAAAACTGCTGCAAGGAAAGTCAGTGCTACCCAGCTGCATCAATAACAAAGATTACTATCAGTGATTGTGACTCAGTAACTTGGGAAACATGCCAATACAAGCTGTAGATAATAATCCTCCCACCTAATTCCGTTTGGCCACTCTGCAACAGTACGCCCTCTCAGTCTCATTCATTTTACCTCACTTACCTCCACTTTCTGATGTCACTGAGAAGCTCTTCCTCCTTGGCTCTTTTTCAGTCTAAAGCACTTTCAACTGACCCACTTTGTTGTGTGTTTGTTTATGATGCAATGAACATAAATTCTCACATTCCTGTAAGCAAATTAATTTCATGTGGAGGTATGCCCCATGAGGAGAGCCAAACTGTTTTTGGTCATGAGCAGAGTATTAAGTGAGGCAAAAATCTCATTATCATTTAACAAAATAAACCATTTATCCTCGGTATACTTTGGTGAGCTCAGCCAGAGTTACCAATATCCCTGAGGTTTTAAACAGTGCAATTGGCAGCTAAAGAATTCATAATTTTACTTCAGGCAGAATAGCAAATCTCAATAAAAGCCTCCACGCTCTTTTGACTTCAGATAATTTGAGTTAACAGTGGGGTTTGTGGTTTGCCATCCTGTCTGTGCTATGCCAATGTCGTTTTAGGAACAAGATGGATGGAGCTACAGATGACAAGCCACAGAATCCCTTCATCATGCAACTGTGTTTTTCTCATTGGGTCTAAAGCGATGCATAAAATGGCACTGGACTCACCATTAGTCCTGACCGCTGAAATACTTTGCAATATATTTTGTAATTGTCCTTTCGTTTGGGGATTATTCCCATATATTGACACTTACTTAAATGCAAAATACATTTTTGTTTAATTGAAACCTTTCACCTCGATCAAACCGACAGCGCCATTGTGTTTTGGTTCACCAGAAGTACATACATTTCCAATGGAATGTTGCGTTTGCCTTGCACCATTGCATTGCAGGCAAACACAACCACTATTTATCCAACTTATATATCAAATTGTATGCGTAGACCTGACAGAAATAGAAGCAAAAGGTAAATGTTGAACTTTTGTTGCACATACATTACTAGTCAAATGTTTGGACTCACCTACTCATTCCAGGGTTTTTATTTGTTTTTACTATTTTCTACATTGTAGAATAATAATGAAGACATCAAAACGATGAAATAGCACATATGGAAACATATAGTAACCAAAAAAGTGTTAAACAAATCAAAATATATTTTATATTTTATATTCTTCAAAGTAGCCACCCTTTGCCTTGATGACAGTTTTTCACATTATTGTCATTCTCTCAACCAGCTTCATGAGGTAGTCACCTGGGATGTATTTCAATTAACAGTTGTGCCTTGTTAAAAGTTAATTCATGCGTTTGAGACAATCAGTTGTGTTGTGACAAGGTAGGGTGGGTATACAGAAGATAGATAGGCCTATTTGGTAAAATATTATGGCAAGAACAACTCAAATAAGCAAAGAGTGTCAGATGTGTGCGTACTGGTAGCGAAGTCAGGTGCAGGAGAGCAGAGATTTGTGAACAGGCGCACACTTTATTTAGGCAAAAGTGCAAAACGCGCAAAACAGTCACAAGAATTATGTTTCACAATAAACATCTTTGTGAAAAAATAACATGGAAAAAACAAGCCAGTCTGGCGCGTCAACAATACACACGTAACACAAACAATCTTACACAAAGACAATGATGGGGAACAGAGGAATAAATACATGTAGGTTGATTGGGGAATGAAAACCAGGTGTGCAGGGAACAAGACAAGAAAACAAATGGATACATGAAAAATGGAGCGGCGATGGCTAGAAAGCCGGTGACGTCGACCACCGAACGCCGTCTGAACAAGGAGAGGAGCCGACTTCGGCGGAAGTCGTGACAAAGAGAAACGACAGTCTATCATTATGTTAAGTCATGTATTTACATTACATTTAAGTCATTTAGCAGACGCTCTTATCCAGAGCGACTTACAAATTGGTGAATTCACCTTCTGACATCAGTGGAACAGCCACTTTACAATAGTGCATCTAAATCATTTAAGGGGGGGGTGAGAAGGATTGCTTTATCCTATCCTAGGTATTCCTTGAAGAGGTGGGGTTTCAGGTGTCTCCGGAAGGTGGTGATTGACTCCGCTGTCCTGGCATCGTGAGGGAGTTTGTTCCACCATTGGGGGGCCAGAGCAGCGAACAGTTTTGACTGGGCTGAGCGGGAACTGTACTTCCTCAGTGGTAGGGAGGCGAGCAGGCCAGAGGTGGATGAACGCAGTGCCCTTGTTTGGGTGTAGGGCCTGATCAGAGCCTGGAGGTACTGCGGTGCCGTTCCCCTCACAGCTCCGTAGGCAAGCACCATGGTCTTGTAGCGGATGCGAGCTTCAACTGGAAGCCAGTGGAGAGAGCGGAGGAGCGGGGGTGACGTGAGAGAACTTGGGAAGGTTGAACACCAGACGGGCTGCGGCGTTCTGGATGAGTTGTAGGGGTTTAATGGCACAGGCAGGGAGCCCAGCCAACAGCGAGTTGCAGTAATCCAGACGGGAGATGACAAGTGCCTGGATTAGGACCTGCGCCGCTTCCTGTGTGAGGCAGGGGCGTACTCTGCGGATGTTGTAGAGCATGAACCTACAGGAACGGGCCACCGCCTTGATGTTAGTTGAGAACGACAGGGTGTTGTCCAGGATCACGCCAAGGTTCTTAGCGCTCTGGGAGGAGGAAACAATGGAGTTGTCAACCGTGATGGCGAGATCATGGAGCGGGCAGTCCTTCCCCGGGAGGAAGAGCAGCTCCGTCTTGCCGAGGTTCAGCTTGAGGTGGTGATCCGTCATCCACACTGATATGTCTGCCAGACATGCAGAGATGCGATTCGCCACCTGGTCATCAGAAGGGGGAAAGGAGAAGATTAATTGTGTGTCGTCTGCATAGCAATGATAGGAGAGACCATGTGAGGTTATGACAGAGCCAAGTGACTTGGTGTATAGCGAGAATAGGAGAGGGCCTAGAACAGAGCCCTGGGGGACACCAGTGGTGAGAGCGCGTGGCGAGGAGACAGATTCTCGCCACGCCACCTGGTAGGAGCGACCTGTCAGGTAGGACGCAATCCAAGCGTGGGCCGCACCGGAGATGCCCAACTCGGAGAGGGTGGAGAGGAGGATCTGATGGTTCACAGTGTCAAAGGCAGCCGATAGGTCTAGAAGGATGAGAGCAGAGGAGAGAGAGTTAGCTTTAGCAGTGCGGAGCGCCTCCGTGATACAGAGAAGAGCAGTCTCAGTTGAATGACTAGTCTTGAAACCTGACTGATTTGGATCAAGAAGGTCATTCTGAGAGAGATAGCGGGAGAGCTGTCCAAGGACGGCACGTTCAAGAGTTTTGGAGAGAAAAGAAAGAAGGGATACTGGTCTGTAGTTGTTGACATCGGAGGGATCGAGTGTAGGTTTTTTCAGAAGGGGTGCAACTCTCGCTCTCTTGAAGATGGAAGGGACGTAGCCAGCGGTCAGGGATGAGTTGATGAGCGAGGTGAGGTAAGGGAGAAGGTCTCCGGAAATGGTCTGGAGAAGAGAGGAGGGGATAGGGTCAAGCGGGCAGGTTGTTGGGCGGCCGGCCGTCACAAGAAGCGAGATTTCATCTGGAGAGAGGGGAGAAAGAGGTCAGAGCACAGGGTAGGGCAGTGTGAGCAGAACCAGCGGTGTCGTTTGACTTAGCAAACGAGGATCGGATGTCGTCGACCTTCTTTTCAAAATGGTTGACGAAGTCATCTGCAGAGAGGGAGGAGGGGGGAGGGGGAGGAGGATTCAGGAGGGAGGAGAAGGTGGCAAAGAGCTTCCTAGGGTTAGAGGCAGATGCTTGGAATTTAGAGTGGAAGAAAGTGGCTTTAGCAGCAGAGACAGAGGAGGAAAATGTAGAGAGGAGGGAGTGAAAGGATGCCAGGTCCGCAGGGAGGCGAGTTTTCCTCCATTTCCGCTCGGCTGCCCGGAGCACTGTTCTGTGAGCTCGCAGTGAGTCGTCGAGCCACGGAGCGGGAGGGGAGGACCGAGCCGGCCTGGAGGATAGGGGACATAGAGAGTCAAAGGATGCAGAAAGGGAAGAGAGGAGGGTTGAGGAGGCAGAATCAGGAGATAGGTTGGAGAAGGTATGAGCAGAGGGAAGAGATGATAGGATGGAAGAGGAGAGAGTAGCGGGGGAGAGAGAGCGAAGGTTGGGATGGCGCGATACCATCCGAGTAGGGGCAGTGTGGGAAGTGTTGGATGAGAGCGAGAGGGAAAAGGATACAAGGTAGTGGTCTGAGACTTGGAGGGGAGTTGCAATGAGGTTAGTGGAAGAACAGCATCTAGTAAAGATGAGGTCGAGCGTATTGCCTGCCTTGTGAGTAGGGGGGAAGGTGAGAGGGTGAGGTCAAAAGAGGAGAGGAGTGGAAAGAAGGAGGCAGAGAGGAATGAATCCAAGGTAGACGTGGGGAGGTTAAAGTCGCCCAGGACTGTGAGAGGTGAGCCGTCCTCAGGAAAGGAGCTTATCAAGGCATCAAGCTCATTGATGAACTCTCGAGGGAACCTGGAGGGCGATAAATGATAAGGATGTTAAGCTTGAAAGGGCTGGTAACTGTGACAGCATGGAATTCAAAGGAGGCGATAGACAGATGGGTAAGGGGAGAAAGAGAGAATGACCACTTGGGAGAGATGAGGATCCCGGTGCCACCACCCCGCTGACCAGAAGCTCTCGGGGTGTGCGAGAACACGTGGGCGGACGAAGAGAGAGCAGTAGGAGTAGCAGTGTTGTCTGTGGTGATCCATGTTTCCGTCAGTGCCAAGAAGTCGAGGGACTGGAGGGAGGCATAGGCTGAGATGAACTCTGCCTTGTTGGCCGCAGATCGGCAGTTCCAGAGGCTACCGGAGACCTGGAACTCCACGTGGGTCGTGCGCGCTGGGACCACCAGATTAGCGTGGCCGCGGCCACGCGGTGTGGAGCGTTTGTATGGTCTTTGCAGACAGGAGAGAACAGGGATAGATAGACACATAGTTGACAGGCTACAGAAGAGGCTACGCTAATGCAAAGGAGATTGGAATGACAAGTGGACTACACTTATCGAATGTTCAGAACGTTAAGCTTACGTAGCAAGAATCTTATTGACTAAAATGATTGAAATGATACAGTACTGCTGGAGTAGGCTAGCTGGCAGTGGCTACGTTGTTGACACTACACTAATCAAGTCGTTCCGTCGAGTGTAATAGTTTCTACAGTGCTGCTATTCGGGGGCTAGCTGGCTAGCTAGCAGTGTTGATTACGTAACGTTACGTTAAAAGAACGACAATAGCTGGCTAGCTAACCTAGAAAATCGCTCCAGACTACACAATTGTCTTAGAACAAAGACGGCTATGTAGCTAGCTAGCTACGATCAAACAAATCAAACCGTTGTACTGTAATGAAGTGAAATGAAAATGTGATACTACCTGTGGAGCGAGGCGGAATGTTGACCGGGTTGTTGAAGTTCAATTCGGAAGACGTTGGCTAGCTGTTGGCTAGCTAGCTAGCAGTGACTCCTACGTTAAGGACGACAAATAGCTGGCTAGCTAACCTCGGTAAATTAAGATAATCACTCTAAGTCTACACACTCTAAACTACACAATTACCTTGGATACGAAGACAGCAAAGACAACTATGTAGCTAGCTAACACTACACTAATCGAGTCGTTGAGTGTAATAGTTTCTACAGTGCTAGTGGACGTTAGCTAGCTGCTGTGCTAGTGGACGTTAGCTAGCTGCTGGGCAGAAAGCAGTGTAGACTACGTTAGGACGACGAAATACGATAATTACGCAATTATCTTTGATACAAAGACGGCTATGTAGCTAGCTACGAAGAAATTGCTAAGATTAGACAAATCAAACCGTTGTACTATAATGAAATGTAATGAAAAGTTATACTACCTGCGGACCGAAGTGTAGATGCGACCGCTCGCTCCAACCCGGAACCGGAAACATGTAGGTCATGTAGGTCAGTCAATATGGAAAATTTGCGAACATTTATTTTTGCTGTCGCAAAAACCATCCAGTGCTATGATGAAACTGGCTCTCATGAGGACCACCACAGAAAAGGAAGACCCAGAGTTACCTCTGTTGCAGAGGATAAGTTCATTAGAGTTAACTGCACCTCAGATTGCAGCCCAAATAAATGCTTCACAGAGTTCAAGTCACAGACACATCTCAACATCAACTGTTCAGAGGAGACAGCGGGAATCAGGCCTTCATGGTCGAATTGCTGCAAAGAAACCACTACTAAATACACCAATAATAAGAAGAGACTTGCTTGAGCCACAAGCAATGGACACTAGACCGGTGGAAATCTGTCCTTTGGTCTGATGAGTCCAAATTTGAGTTTTTTGGTTCCAACTGGCTTGTCCTGGTGAGACAGAGTAGGGGAACGGAGGATCTCTGCATGTGTGGTTCCCACCGTGAAGCATGGATGAGGAGGTGTGATGGTGCTTTGCTGGTGGCACTGTCTGTGATGTATTCAAGGTACACTTAACCAGCATGGCTACCACAGCATTCTGCAGCGATACGCCATCCCATCTGGTTTGCACTTAGTGGAATTATCATTTGTTTTTCAACAGGACAATGACACCTCCAGGCTGTGTAAGGGCTATTTTGCCAAGCATCAGATGACCTGAACTCCACAATCACCCGACCTCAACCTAAATGAGATGGTTTGGGTTGATTTGGACTGCAGAGTGAAGGAAAAGCAGCCAACAAGTGCTCAGCATATGTGGGAACTCCTTCAAGACTGTTGGAAAAGCATGAAATACATTCCAGGTGACTACCTCATGAAGCTGGTTGAGAGAATGCCAATAGTGTGCAAAGCTGTCATCAAGGCAAAGGGTGGCTACTTTGAAGAATCTCAAATATAGAATATATTTTAATTTGTTTAACACTTTTTGATTACTACATGATTCCATATGTGTTATTTCATAGTTTTGATGTCTTCACTACTATTCTACAGTGTAGAAAATAGTGAAAATTAAGAAAAACCCTTGAATGAGTAGGTGTGTCAAAACTTTTGACTGGTACAATATATCCACAAAATTTTGGATTAGACCATGGAAAAGTTTGACTGAAGAATTTATTATGCAGTATTGATGCAATGATGCTGTCGGTCTGATTGAGGCGTTAGTCTGTGAAACTGTCACTATTAATGACTACTCTACATGTATACATTTTCTTGCTGTGGTATGAAGATTCTTGAAAGTGTAAGCAATAGCCTGACTTTAGTCTTGAGTTTGGTTTTTGAACAACTTTAAAGGGCTGATATGTGAAGTAAGTGAAATGTTACTTCGCTAGTGCCAAGTCATCAACTGAATCCTCCCAGTGTGTATGCCAAAGCCACAAGCGTATCATGTGGTCCATGTGTAACATGAGTGAGGCTCTTGACTAGGAATTCAAAGTCCGCTATTTGCCAGAGGTGGAAAGTCACATTGGTTTGGGAATGTGGCTTGTAAGTTGTTTTTTTAACATCAATTTTTTGTTGATCTTGTTTAACACATCTTGACTTAACCTTCACATGAAATTAAGTATCAAATGCCCTCAGTTTTATTAACCCTGACTGGGAAAGTCATTTGATATATTCAATATTTAGTATAGACCTACTGGTTGAAGTTCACACCTTGGAACAGGTTTTTGTTCTTAAGTAACTCACCATCAAACATTCATGTATATACAGTACACCCTTGTTCCTTCCTGTGTTTCTGGCCCTCAATGACCCTGCTGTTTCTCACAGTTTCATACTTTCCACATTGACTAACCCCTTTGCTGTTGCTTTCTCTGCTCAAACCCTATGAGAAAACATTTTCCAGCTCAATACATTTCAAACTCAGTGTGTAGAGCATTTCCTGCAGAGTGAGGTTAACCTTGGAGATCTATTGTAGCTTGACACATTTTTTATTTAACTATGAATTCTGTGAAGGCTCAGTTGAGCAGATTTGTAAACATCAATCTTTAAATAGCTAAAAACATATGTACATTTCCAACTGTTATGCCAACTTTAAACTCCTATTTATCAAGATGCTATAAGTAGGTTGATACACATACACCTGTATTACTGGAATACTATTTTAAACATGGCACCCTACCATCACAGTCTGCTATTGATTCAGTTAATCCATTTACCTTTTCTTTGTGTGTGCTGAGCTGTACATTCTCAGGGTTCTGACTCCATGCCTGTCTCCAGTTTCAGGAGCTGCAGGTGGACAGAGAGATTCTGCTGACCTCCAACCGGAGCTTGGCCGAGGTGAGCCTCGCCAGGCGACCCCGCCTCAACAACGGCAAACTCCAGCTGGCTGAGAAATATAGGGATCTGACCAATCTGGCAACCGCCTGCTGGGAAAAACAGAGTCGGCTCGGTGAGTCTACATGTGACCAAGAGAGGCAGAGGAGAAAGGAAGATTGTCTCTGTTTCTGGGTGTACATGGAATATTGCTGTCAGCCATGAGTCACGATTAAGAATATAAAAATACAGCTGGATAAGAATTTATGGAAATATAATGTCTGTGTGCGGAGTGATCATAGACCAGGGAACGAGATTTTGATGAGCTGTTGTAGCTGACTATTTTTGAGGTAAGCTGCAAAATCTACAATGGTTTATTAATAACATCTAAACAACCCCAGGGTGTGTGCCTTTGTGTCTGTGGAAACACATCACAGAGAAACACTGTTCCATAACAACGCCCTAATGTCGGCTGTTTAATTTATGAGGCCCGCGCTGATCAGTGTCACAACCTCTTGTGTGGATTGTTATTACATTTGACAGGTTGGTGGGTGAAATCTGCTGGGATCCAAACTCTGGACCTGGTCCATGCCCCTCCCCTCCAGTCCCGCTCATGGGTGTGAGGGGTGGAGGTGGGGTCTTGCAGAACTATCGTGTGCCCATGGGTGAGCTCAGGCAAAGGAGTTCCCACCTGGCAGTTCCACCTCTCTTTCAACACTAGCCAAGAGTAACCACTGGAGCATGTATGAAATAGGACTCCTGCTCCACATGAGCCTGTTTCATTTCCCAAACAGTTAACAGGGGCGCTCCTCTGCTTATGGAGCTATTTTTTTAAATGTTTATTCTATTTGGCCAAAATGACTGAATATTGTGTTTCTCCTGGTTTCCTTCTTGGCAGTGTAAGAAGCTGAGTGTATTCTCACGGTCAGACAGACTCGCACATCTCAGCGTCATCTATGACTCGCTGAATCAAAGAACAAGTTATTTAAACAGACAAACAAATAAACAGAATAACATATTTTTTTTTATGGTACTGTTCATGCAACTTGCTGAGCTACCCATGAGGCCAAAGTAAACTAGGCAGAAACCTCAGTACCCAAAGGAGCGCCATCACGCTAACCTCCTCGGGCTGAGTAATTGCATGGTTTAGTCTGCGGTGGCCCTCATTGCCTTACCTCGTGTTTTCTAAGAGACAAAGGGGCCCCTTTTTGGGGCAGTCCTTCCGAGACTTGAGAGAGAACTTCAGTCTCGCTGTCTTATCGTAGCCCTTTACACTCAGTTGAAAATGGCAGATTTGGGCACTAATACTGTAAGTGCTTAAATTGAAACATAGTGGCTGTACAGTAACATGCTATACATGACGTCAGAGTTCTGGCTCTGCACTTCACAGCACTGTATGGGTTTTGACTGACAGAACTGCATCCGACAAGAAGTTGGCCCCATCCCTCCCAGTAATTGGAGAAATTTAGAAATGTTTTGGGTTGGCTGAGTGAGGGAAATGCTGTAAATTAAGTTTTGGAAAGACAAGACATTGAGGATTATAAAAAATACCACTTGGATGTCATAAAAGGAAGCCAAACACCCGTGAGTCCAAATGTACACTTCACATTTCCAAATCAGAAAACTCATGTCATATACAGTGTCAAAGTTTATGATCACTATGTTTGATGTACAGCTACAAGATGACATAGCATCATACCCTGAGTTGTTCTGAACAGAATGAGCCTATGTTTGTTTATTGTGAAGAAAATTTGCCGCGTCACACTTCACCTGAATGCATTCATGACCTTATGTTCCCTCAAAAATGTTTATCACTGAGCAAATTTCAGGTCTGCTGGGCGCAAACACGAACACTGTGAAAACTTCCGGAACACATTTACTGTGGACACAGGCTGTACCCGCTTTAAGTAACAGTTTTAAGTAGGCTACAATGGCTATTTGATCATAATGTAGGACTATCAGAGTGGGCCATAATCAAAAACAATGGAGAAAATGCATACCATATCATTTTAACATGGAAATAGCTGTTCAATCTTCAGCCTACAGTAGCAGCCAATGTGTGTTCAGTAGCTCTACATTCTATGAGACCTTTGAAAAAAAACATGCAGCGCTTGACGTTAACTTGTTTATAACCACTTGTCCTTCAGACAAAGAGGTGACTGAAAATGTTGTGTTGTTTGATGCAAGAAACCACTTTGCAGAGTAAAATGCATCATTATTCCCATGCCGTTATTACAGAGAATAAGGCAAATCATGCTACCCTCTGCCAATTGGCTACTTAGCTTATTCAAGCTTATTCAAGTCTCAAAATACAACACTGCACCTTTAAGACAAAAAAGCTCTTTACCTGACTTGCTTTTGAAAGATGAAATGCACACGTTTTGTAGGAAGCAATCACTCACCCATTGCTGACTACAATTTATCTGTAACTGGGTTAATAACTCAGTAACTAGCAAAGGATATGAACAAATGCACAACTGTGCATACTTCACTACATGTAGCTCTGACTTTGATCTCAAAACAAGCACAACCACTCAGGACCGCTCATGCTGTAAACACAGTCCAGCTCAACGTGAATGGCACAGATCCATATATGGCAATCGTCTATTTGTATATAGGCCTGCTGTAGCTCTGATTGGTTATGGCGTACCGGTCTGTGTAGAGTATGGGCCTGAGTCATGCCTGGCAATGCAATACAATCCTACTCAGATGCATTTCTCCCTATAACAAAATCTCTTGCATAGTTAGTTTTGTATACTAAGTCTTGCATAGTTCATTTTGTTTCGGTATGTTGCATTGAAAGCGGCTAATATTGTGTTAATTTGATCACAATTCCCACAGTAATGGGAAAAGTTGATAGTGTTAACTAACGGGAAAACTCTAGAAAGTTGAGTGAAGTTCAATCTCGTGTTTCTCTGTGCGGGTTTATATTTATTCTGCATAGCAGTCCCGGGGAGCTGCGTGCCCGCACACAGTTTAGAGGGAACATTTCTCATGTCTCCTTTCTATGCACACCAAAATTACGATCTGTTTCTCTGATTTGCCTTGTGAAACCGAACACTGTAAGATCATATTGTATAACATAGCTAGTTATGTTGGCAATAGAACAAGCTTTCAAATCATGCCTACCTGTCCCAGATTGCCATTTATAATGGACCGTTTTTGGGATTGTGTAAACAACAGTAAATGTGTGAGGGTGGGTTGTGTTCCAAATGAAATGACTACAAGTATGCTTGCTCTAGTTCCTCAATGGCACAGCTAGGAGAGCAAAAAAAAAAGATTCTTCTTTGAGTCATAAAAGTGAATTGACATTGCTTAGGAACTGTGCGCATTTGGAGACACCAGTTCGTCCTCTCATTCAAACCCTTGTAATGTTTTTGTCTTATGTTGCAACTATATAGACCAATTCCCACGAGTGTAAAGGGTTAAACGGTCATCTTTGTTATGAACTCCACTCGGCTCTTCAACAACCCGTGCTCAGCGCATTGCGAATGAATTATTTAGATTATGGAAATTTAGGGGATCACAAAACAATGTCTAGATTAGCTATAAGTCTCCCAGGTGCACCAAGTCATGCAGTAGATATGAGGACAAGCATAGGAATGAGATTGCAACACCTTCTAACACTACTTCCATTCAATCCCACTCCCAACCTGCATTTCCCTACAGCCTCAGCCAGTGTTCTAGCATTCAAATCAAACAAGGAGATATTAATTATTTGTTGACTTTAACACCCCCCCAACTGTTGAACAGTCCAAGTGGTGCTGCAAATCTACACTACAGGTCAGTTCTAGAATACCTACTCATTCAAGGGTTTTTCTTTATTTGTTACTATTTTCTACATTGTAGAATACTAGTGAAGACATCACAACTTTGAAATGTGTTATTTTATGTCAAATTCTTATTTGCAATGACAGCCTACCAGGGAACAGTGCCTTGTTCAGGGGTAGAATGACAGATTTGAACTTGTCAGCTTGGGGATTCAATCCAGCAACCTTTCGTTTACTGGCCCAACGCTCTAACCACTAGGCTACCTGCCGCCCCTGAAATAACACATATAGAATCATGTAGTAACCAAAAAAGTGATAAACAAATCAAAATATGTTTTATATTTGAGATTCTTCAAATAGCCACCCTTTGAATTGATGACAGCTTTGCACACGATTGGCATTCTCTCAACCAGCTTCATGAGGTCACCTGTTTCAATTAACAAGTGTGCCTTGTTAAAAGTTCTTTAGTGGAACTTATTTTCTTTGTTCTTGCATTTGAGCCAGCAGTTGTGTTGTGATGGGGGGAGGTGTGTTCTTTGGTCTGGAGTCCAAATTGGAGATTTTAGGTTCCAACCGCTGTTTCTTTGTGAGACGTGGTGTGGGTGAGCGGATGATTTCTGCATGTGTATTTCCCACCGTTAAGCATGGAGGAGGAGGTGTTATGGTGTGGGGGTGCTTTGCTGGTGATTTATTTAGAATTCAAGGTACACTTAACCAGCATGGCAACCACAGCATTCTGCAGCGATACGTCATCCCATCTGGTTAGGGCTTAGTGGAACTAGGATTTGTTTTTCAACAGGACAATGACCCAACACACCTCCAGGCGTGTAAGAGCTATTTTACCAAGAAGGAGAGTGATGGAGTGCTGCATCATATGACCTGGCCTACACAGTCCCCCCGACCTCAACCAAATTGAGATGGATTAGGATGAGTCAGACCGCAGAGTGAAGGAAAAGCAGCCAACAAGTGCTCAGCATATGTGGGAACTCCCTCAAGACTGTTGGAAAAGCATTCCAGGTGAAGCTGGTTGAGAGAATGCCAAGAGTGTGCAAAGCTGTCATCAAGGCAAAGGGTGGCTATATGAATAATTTCAAATATAAAATATATTTTGATTTGTTTAACACTTTTTTGGTTACTACATGATTCCATGTGTCATTTCATAGTTTTGACGTCTTCACTATTAGTCTACAATGTAGAAAATGTTTTTAAAAAACAACAACAAAAACTTTTGACCGGTAGTGTATATGAAAGGCTTTTGTCTGCTGTTCTCCCACTAGCTGGTAGTTCAAAGACAATGGTACATGACTGTGTAGATAGTTGCTTCGAAAAGCCTCTTAAGACAGACGGCCCACCCCTCAGGCTGGGTTTTTGCTGCTGTAACTGTGTGCAAACTCACCAGCTAATGGTCATGGGAAAGATTGGGCGCATCAATGCCAGCAGGAAACTGAGCAGTTGTCAGGGGATTTGGGGGTGGAAAGGGGCCTTGTCTTTGCTTAGCAGAGGCATGATGTTGACAGGATGACAGTAGAGCTGCACCAGTGGGGTATGTTAGAGCTTTTAAATGCTTTAGCAGAGCAGCAGCCGCTCAGTAGAGGAAGCCGTAAAACCCCTCTTCTTGAGCCTAATGGGTGAAACTCAGAAATATGTTACTTTTTCCTCAATTGGGGATAAAGTAGGTGCTGCTCAGATCCACAGATGTTTAAATCAGTTAAATTGTCGAACACCTATTTTGATGTTTTGACGAATTTATCCATATTATTTACAGAGGAAATCTCAAAAGCACCCGATTTAAATGAACCCTCATGTACAACAGGCATGTTTTGAAGCCAATCGTTCCTCCCCTTTTATGTCCATCTACAGCCGTAGCAGCTGTCCAATGATGGAAGGAGGGTGGAATGTTCACCTTCTTGTCACCACACACACATACTGTACCAACACTCTAGCTGCACCAACAAAGCAGGATGGTTGGGAGTCCGTCCTTCCTCCACAAAACATCTGATTCTCATTTGGCCAGAGGAGAGGGAAAAAGGTGAAAAAAAGGAAGAATTCCTTAGGCAAGAAATCGCAGAATAGTTACACTGTGTTCTGGCTCAACGTACTGTGTGTATTGCGTAATGCAGCTTGCTTAGAGATGGAAGACATCAAGTGCGGAATGTGGTCAAGGTTGCTGTGGTCACAGGTGGACCTGCAGCCTTTGTCTGTTTGTCTGTCACTTGTCACATCAACTTCCCAACACCAGCTCACATTCTATTCTTTTCAGCTTGTTCCCACAATTGATAATTAGTAATGTAATAACCTTGTTAAAACCAGGTGTAGAGTTTATTTGTTATAATTAATTGGTATTAGATTTAAAAAGTGATCGAATTGCTCCTGAATTGTAATGTTGTTAATGTATTTCTTCTGAATAAATATTTATTTAATGTACAAGTGAATAGGTTGGTTTACTTTTAAATTAAATTTTTGACCAATAAGGTAGATTGTTAAACTGTGGCCAATGGGAGAGTTGACCTCGTTAACAGGAGGCCTGGGGGAAAGAGACATTATCAGTGTTGGTGAAGAAAAACTATAAAAGATGATGATAAAAGTATAACAAAACCCACATCTACTGAGTTTTGAAGGGAAATACTGATTTAATTTTATAATAGAGTTATTATTTTGTTAAGAAAGACTTAGTAGAGACTGAAGCTACCGACGTGCCGTCTCATCGCGGAGGTATTTGACAGCTCGAGGTTAGCCTAGCAACGTACGAGACTTGGAGAGAATTGCTTGTGGAAGATTAACGAGTTCATGTTTCTATGGGATATCTGTTGCTGCTAAGGAGTACTGTCTGCATTGATAGCTGTGCTTGCTGTGGATCTTGTGACACCTGCATGGAACTGCTATAAGTTACTTCACTGAGGAAATGTCTACAAGTAGTGAGTAACCACAACGGTGGGGTGCTTCGGGACTTTGTGTGTAGTCATTTTTTTTATAGCTCCAACATTACACAAGTAATTTGGACATGGGTTGTGCACGACTCATTGGGGTTCATTATTTGTATTTCTTTTGATGTGGTACATTGAAAATGTGGTAATATACATCTTGAACCTTATATATGTTGCATTGGTGGAGTCATTTACTGTTTGAGTGTCAATTAATGCATGGGAAATCATATCCTTATATAATAACATAAATCTATAATCAGTCTATCTGAAGTTAATACCCTAATTGTCATCACCCTTGTCACGTGAGCTCCCTCTCCGGCCTCTATGTCACCAGGCTGCTTGTTATGGCGCACACCTGTCACCATCGTTACTCACACCTGTGTGACATCAGACTTACCTAGACTCCATCACCTCCCTGATTACCGTCCTTATGTATATATATATATATATATATATGTCATGTCTCCCTTTGGTTCCTTCCCCAGGTGTTATTGTTTCTGTTCCAGTGTCATGTCTGTGTTCTGTTAGTGTTTCTTGTTTTATATTATATTCTGTTTGTTTTATTAAAACACACACCTCCTGAACTTGCTTCCTGACTGTCATCGCACATTGTTACAACGCTAGCGAGTTTACAATAGGGATTCTTATTGGAGATGTCCTTCTCACCTAATGTCCCATGCTGTTCAGATATTCTAAGTAATGCCGTGAGAGTCAAATTCGAGCTTGGTGAGAGTGTAACAGTAGTATTGACTTCCAGGTTTAGATATATTTCTCCCCCTCGTTTCAAATTACTGTCAGCACTGAGGCTTAGGCTTATTTGTGGGATTCAAAATGTTTTTCTTTGAGTTGTGAATTTTGTTTGCACACGTTTGGGCTCTAACTTCTGACAGAAATCTGATCTATGTATTTAGAGTATCTTATTTTTCTCTATAGACGGCATGTGTTTCCGACCTCACCTCCTCTCTTCAGAACACACAGATAGAAACCTGTGGTCGATGCTTCCGCCCACATTGAATGTACACAGAATGGGACTGCTGCAGAAAAGTATGCCCCCCTGATCTATCTACAACGTGGGCTCTTCCCACCCACAGATATCTTTCAGTGTGACTTGAGATACATCTGGAACTATTACAATAAATCAGGTCATTATACATGCAAACGTGAAAAGAAGCATCAAGACAAACAAAGCCCACTTCTCTGAGTGACCATGAAGCGCAAGGATTTTATTGGCCGCTTACACTCCCACGGCTTCAGACTGATTGGAAGCCAGCCACTTTAGTGCTAGGGTGTGAGATTGCACTGTGACTGGTGGGAGTCAGTAATTAAGTCCGTTTCATTTCGGTATGTGTGTTGGTGGGGGTAGTTATCAAAGTTGGATTAAGGCTACTGAACTCCCCTTACACAGACCTTACCACATGGGGGGAGAATGGGGCCCTTTGCAGGCTTTTGTACTCAATCCCCCTGGGAATCAAACCACAACTGCCAGATAGACAAAGACAGCCCTCACTTATGTGTAACAAATGATACATAAAGTAGTTACGTACCAAATGGAAAACAGTTTTTCTCAACATTGCACATTCCAATGGGAATTGTGTACCCATAGTTTCACACACACACACACACACACACACACACACACACACACACACACACACACACACACACACACACACACACACACACACACACACACACACACACACACACACACACACACACACACACACACACACACACACACACAGCATTGTACAAGAGAGAGAGTAATCTCTGCAGCATGAGGAGACCTTCAGTGGTCTGAACAAGGATTTATTTTGCCCGCACCCATATTTAACTCAATTCTTCCCATGACCTTGACCTTTTCGAGATCTGTTAAATCTGACGGTGGTGGGGGGGGGCTAATTAAACATGTTAGCATTAGCCTAATTAAACATGTTAGAATTGGCCTAATTAAACATGTTAGATTTGGCCTAATTAAACATGTTAGAATTGGCCTAATGAAACATGTTAGCATTGGCCTAATTAAACATGTTAGCATTAGCCTAATTAAACATGTTAGCATTGGCCTAATTAAACATGTTAGCATTGGCCTATGTAAGGAGCTTTACCTCCATTACCTCACACAGTGTAGGCCTGCTGTATACTGCCAAGTTGTCATAAAGAGATTGTGAAATAATTTGCTCGATGTCTAATTTTTTGGGGAGCTGTAAGGAGAAAATAAAAATGCCCAACAAATGTGATATAGTGGTGAGCTGTGAAAGCACACATTGTTGGAAGATATCTAGAGACAAAATCCTTCACCTTTCAACTCGCCTGAAGTTGTAATCAATCTTGCTGGATTTGTGTTTTGAATTCTCATGTTATTTTTTGCTGATGTAGAGAAACAGTTATCGTTAGCTGCTGAAGGCACTAGAAGATGCTAATGGTGTTGCTATTGTCAGACTGTGGTAAAGTAAAGATGAAGCCACTCGGCTCCAATCCGGAGTGCTAGCACTGCTCTAACCTCCTCTGCACACACACAGTCTTCTTGGATCTGAGGAGAGCTGAGAAACCATTCTGTACAAATCTCATTACACAAGATGCTGGGGCCTCATTTATAACCGTTTCGTAAGTTTCACACTAAATATCTGCGTGCGCCATTTCTGAAAAGAATACGTACATCTAAAAATATTGAGATTTATAAACTTGGCGCATGCCATACATAGGCTACGCATGTTTTCTGTTCTAAATCAGACCTGTTGTAAAACTGCTGTGCATGTTTGTAACATGGTGGGTGGGTTATGTGTCCACTTGACATCTCAGAAATATGTATTTACAGTGGGGCAAAAAAGTATTTAGTCAGCCACCAATTGTGCAAGTTCTCCCACTTTAAAAGATGAGAGAGGCCTGTAATGTTCATCATAGGTACACTTCAACTATGACAGACAAAATGAGAAAAAAATCCAGAAAATCACATTGTAGAATTTTTAATGAATTTATTTGCAAATTATGGTGGAAAATAAGTATTTGGTCAATAACAAAAGTTTATCTCAATACTTTGTTATATACCCTTTGTTGGCAATGACAGAGGTCAAACATTTTCTGTAAGTCTTCACAATTAATTTTATCTATATTTCTGCATTTTGTGACTCCTATCTTTGGCTGGAAAAATGGCTGTGTTTTTTTGACTTGGCTATGACCTAACATAATCATATGTTGTGCTTTCGCTGTAAAGCATTTTTTAAATCGGACACGATGGGTAGATTAACAAGATGTTTATTTTTCATTTGCTGTATTGGACTTGTTAATGTGTGAAAGTTACATATTTCCCAAAAATATTTGTGAATTTTGTGCGCTGCCTTTTCACCTGAATGTTGTCGAGGGGTTCCGCTAGCCTGCCCTAGAAAGGTTAATAAAACCAAAAGTTTACCTTTACTTGGAAGAGTTCTAGTGTTGAATGGCCATAACCACCTAGCAAACATAGCATCACTTTCTGTTTGAGCTGGGTGTTTGAGTAGGGTGAACTAGTTAGCTGCATAGCTAAGTTAAAAAAACAATTAAATATAGCTAGCTCTCTCTCTCTCTGGCTTCTTCATTTTTAAATGAATACATTTGTTCAAAACTGTTCAACTATTAACTACTCCCCTCATTTTATGCACTGCATAAATGTACTAGATTAAACTAGATTAAATTTAAATGTACTTCAGTACTAGATTCATTCTCTGATTCTTTGATTGGGTGGACAACATTTCAGTTCATGCTGCAAGAACTCTGATAGGTTAGAGGACATCCTCCAGAAGTTGTCATAATTACTGTGTAAGTCTAAGGAAGGGGGTGAGAAACATGAGCCTCCTAGGTTTTGTATTGAAGTCAGTGTACCCAGAGGGGGACGGAAACTAGCTGTCCTCTGGCTACACCATGCTGCTACCCTACAGAGTGCTGTTGAGGCTACTGGAGACCTTCATTGCAAAACAATGTGTTTTAATAAATTATTTGGTGACGTGAATATATTTAGTATAGTTTTATCTATAAAGGATAACTTTTAAAATGTTTCACTATTAAAAAATATATGAAATTCACTGAGGAGGATGGTCCTCCCCTTCCTCCTCTGAGGAGCTGTCAGAGTGTGCGCAACTGGTCAAAGGAAGTCAGGTGCAGGAGAGCAGAGATGAGTGAACAGGCACATGAGTGAACAGGCAGAGGCAGAAAAAAACAGCCGGACACAACTGCGTCAACACTCTGGCCCACAGCATGGTACAAAATAATAAAACCACGGGTCAACAAAACCCGGCGCAAAACCAGCCTGTAGCGTCACACACGTAACGAACAAACAAAACCACACACAGACATGGGGGAACAGAGGATAATATACACGTAGAGTAATGAGGGGATGTAAATCAGGTGTAAATCAGAACGCCACCCGAACAAGGAGAGGGACCGACTTCGGCGGGAGTCATGACAGGAGCCTCCACTGATTTAGATTTTTTTTGTCACTGGCCTACACACAATACTCATAATTTGTACAAATTAATTCGAAATGAAAAGCTGAAATGTCTTGAGTCAATAAGTATTCAACTCATTTGTTATGGTAAGCCTAAACACGTTCAGGAGTAATAATGTGCTTAACAATTCACATAATAAGTTGCATGGACTATGTGTTAAATAATAGTTTTTAACACGCTTTTTGAATGACTACCTCGTCTCTGTACCCCACACATACAATTATCTGTCAGGTCCCTCAGTCGAGCAGTGAATTTCAAACACAGATTCATTGCTTTCCACTGGGAGATAAATTCACCTTTCAGCAGGACAATAACCTAAAACACAAGGCCAAATCTACACTGGAGTTGGTTACCAACTGAGTGACTGAGTTAACGTTTTGACTTAAATCTGATTGAAAATCTATGGCAAGACCTGAAAATAGTTGTTTTGCAATGATCAACAAGCAAATTGACAGAGCATGAAAAATTATAAAATGGGAAAATGTTGCGCAATCCAGGTGTGGAAAGCTCTTAGAGAGTTACCCAGAAAGACTCACAGCTGTAATCTCTGACAATGGTGATTCTAACATGTATTCACTCAGGGGGTTAATCTAATCAAGATATAATAAATAAATAAAAAATGTAAATAAATGTTAGAATTTTTCTTCCACTTTGACATGACTGAATATTTAGCTTGCATGCTCTAATTGTAATGGCCGCAATAACTCCCTTCTAATTCACAATGATTTTCACACTACATTTCATATACAGTGCCTTGCGAAAGTATTCGGCCTCTTGAACTTTGCGACCTTTTGCCACATTTCAGGCTTCAAACATAAAGATATAAAACTGTATTTTTTTGTGAAGAATCAACAACAAGTGGGACACAATCATGAAGTGGAACGACATTTATTGGATATTTCAAACTTTTTTAACAAATCAAAAACTGAAAAATTGGGCGTGCAAAATTATTCAGCCCCTTTACTTTCAGTGCAGCAAACTCTCCAGAAGTTCAGTGAGGATCTCTTGATTCTTCACAAAAAAAACAGTTTTATATCTTTATGTTTGAAGCCTGAAATGTGGCAAAAGGTCGCAAAGTTCAAGGGGGGCGAATACTTTCGCAAGGCACTGTATAGTCATTTAACAGACGCTCTTATCCACAGCGACTTACAGGTGCAATTAGAGTTAAGTGCCTTGCTCAAGGGCACATTTTTCATTGAGTCTGCTCTGGGATTTGAACCAACAAACTTTCAGTTTTTTTTTCTGGCCCAACACCCTTAACCACTAGGCTACCTGCCAAATCAAGAATCTACAGCCATCAACATACTGTTCTCCTGCACATCTAATGTGCTTCCTTGTGTCCACGTCAGAATTAACACCAATCAACTGGGATCACTGGCTGGACAATCCTTTCTTTAAAAACATAACGCAAGAGTTACACTGTTGCCGAGACCAGTCTTCTTGTCTTTGCTGGACATCTGTTACATGTGAACAAGCATTAAAACTTTGCCTGGAAATCACCCTCCATTCACCTTTTATGGTGACAATAACACCCTCTATTTTCTGTATAATTTGGCACTATTGGAATTGGACCACTGCAGTTTGTAAAAGAAAGAGCAATGGCATATTTGATCACATTTCTGCAGAGGTTTGGGTGAACATTTAGGTATTTTACTGTGAACCTTTCCAACTAAACATGCATGCTGCCTATAGCGAGTGCCTGTCCATGCATTCTGAAAGATTGATTGCATATTGGAAACAATTTAAAAGTAGGCTACAGCCCACACTTCTATGCAAGAGGATGAAATGTTGTTCAATATTTTGTTCATCAATAGATTGTTGTGTTTCTATATCCTGCTTTGGTATAGTCTCTGAGATAAAGATGATGATGTTGCGCTCCTATCACACAACAATACTGTAGCCCACCCATAGGCATACTGTCAACTATTTTGCATAAGCTACTGTTCTATTCACTGTGTTGTCAGAATTGTGTCATTTTTTTTGCAGTAATTGATGCTGTATTTGGCAAAGGTATGTGACAGTTAATGAAAGAGAAAACAATAGCAAACCTGTCAGCAGAACGTTTGAATTCAACAATGTTTTGCTTTGACTTTCCCCCCAACCTTTTCCCCCTGTGAATTGTGAAACATTGTCTAGGCTAGTCAAAACAAATTTAAATTACAGTAAGCTACAGTAGTAACATACACTACATGACCAAAAGTATGTATGTGGACACCTGCAACTCATTCCAAAATCATAGGCATTAATATGGAGTTGGTCCCACCATTGCTGCTATAACAGCCTCGACTCTTCTGGGAAGGCTTTCCACTAGATGTTATGACATTGCTATGGTGACTTGCTTCTATTCAACCACAAGAGCATTTGTGAGGTCAGACACTGATGTTGGGTGATTAGGCCTGGCTCGTAGTCGGTGTTCCAATTGATCCCAAAGGTGTTTCGTTGAGCTTGAGGTCAGGGCTCTCTCTTCTTCCACACCGATCTCGACAAACCATTTCTGTATGGACCTCACTTGTGCATAGGGCATTGTGATGCTGAAACAGTAAACAGTAAAGACTGTGTGAATCATCACTCCAGAGGATGTGTTTCCACTGCTCCAGAGTCCAAAGTTTAAATAAAATAAAATGTTATTGATCACATACACATGGTTAGCAGATGTGGTGGTGAGCTTTACACCACTCTAGCCGATGCTTGGCATTGCGCATGGTGATCTTAGGCTTGTGTGTGGCTGCTCGGCCATGGAAACTAATATCATGAAGGTCCCGACGAACAGTTCTAGTGCTGACGTTGCTTCCAGAGGCAGTTTGGAACTCGGTAGTAAGTGTTGTAACCGAGGACAGACAATTTCGGTGGTCCCGTCCTGTGAGCTTGTGTGGCCTACCACTTCATGGCTGAGCCGTTGTTGCTCCTAGATGTTTTCACTTCACAATAACAGCACTTACAGTTGACCAGGGCAGCTCTAGCAAGGCAGAAATTTGACAAACTCACTTGTATGTTATTTTTTTGAGGGTGGATCAGCTTTAATATTGCTGTCACGCCCTGACCTAAGTTATCTTGTTTTCTTTATTATTTTGGTTAGGTCAGGGTGTGACGAGGGTGGTATGTGTGTTTTTGTCTTGTCTATGGGTTTTTTGTATATCTATGGGCTTTGGTATTGTCTAGGTAAATGTAGGTCTATGGTGGCCTGAATTGGTTCCCAATCAGGGACAGAAGTTTATCGTTGTCTCTGATTGGGGATTCTATTTAGGTTGCCATTTTCCATTTTGGTTTTGTGGGTTATTGTCTATGTGCAGTTGCATGTCAGCACTCGTTATTATTAGCGTCACGTTCATTTTGTTAGTTTGTTTAGTGTTCTTCATATATAAAAAAGAATGTATTCAAATCACGCTGCGCCTTGGTCTCATCGTTATGACGAACGTGACAATTGCGGATAGATTGTTGCTTCCATCAATGTAATTGTCTGCATCATTTCCAATCCCCCATATATTTTTTGGATAATTATATATATATACAGTTGAAGTTGGAAGATTACATACACTTAGGTTGGAGTCGTTAAAACTCGTTTTTCAACCACTCCACAAATTTCTTGTTAACAAACGATAGTTTTGGCAAGTCGGTTAGGACATCTACTTTGTGCATGACACAAGTAATTTTTCCAACAATTGTTTACAGACAAATTATTTAACTTACAATTCCAGTGGGTCAGAAGTTTACATACACTAAGTTGACTGTGCCTGTAAACAACTTGTAAAATTCCAGAAAATAATGTCTTGGCTTTAGAAGCTTCTGACAGGCTAATTGACATCATTTGAGTCAAGTGGAGGTGTACCTGTGGCTGGATTTCAAGGCCTCCCTTCAAACTCTGTGCCTCTTTGCTTGACATCATGGGAAAATCAAAAGAAATCAGCCAAGCATTTTCCAAACACCTGAAGGTACCACGTTCATCTGTACAAACAATAGTACAGAAGAATAAACACCATGGGACCACGCAGCCGCCATGCCGCTGAGGAAGGAGACGCGTTCTGTCCCCTAGAGATGAATGTACTTTGGTGCGAAAAGTGCAAATAAATTCCAGAACATCAGCAAAGGACCTTGTGAAGATGCTGGAGGAAACAGGCCCAAAAGTATCTATATCCACAGTAAAACAAGTCCTATATTGACATAACCTGAAAGGCCACTCAGCAAGGAAGAAGCCACAGCTCCAAAACCGGCATAAAAAAGTTAGACTACGGTTTGCAACTGCACATGGGTACAAAGATTGTACTCTTTGGAACCAGCTCTACGCTCCAGAACTCCAGTATGGAATCCTCCAGTGATGATCCATGGCACGAAGCCTCCAGTGATGATCCATGGCACGAAGCCTCCAGTGATGATCCATGGCCCAAAGCCTGCAGTAAGGATCCATGGCACGGTGCCTCCAGCGACGGTCTCCAGTCCGGAGCCTGCGGCGAGGGTCCCCGGTCCGGGGCCTGCGGAGAGGGTCCCCAGTCCGGGGCTGGCGACGAGGGTCCCCGCATCAGAGGCGCCACCAAGGTTGGGGGAGCCAGAGGCGGAGCGGGGGCTACTCCCCGAACCGGAGCCGCCGCCAAGGATAAATGCCCTCCCGGAACCTCCCCTATAGATTCAGGTTTGCGGCCCGGGAGTCCGCACCTTTGAGGGGGAGGGGAGGTACTGTCACGCCCTGGCCTTAGAGAGCCGTTTCATTTCTCTATTTGATGAGGTCAGGGTGTGATGTGGGGTGGGCATTCTATGTTTTGTATTTCTTTGGTTTTTGTACAGTGTGGTTCCCAATCAGAGGCAGCTGTCTATTGTTGTCTCTGATTGGGAATCATACTGAGGTAGCCTGTTGGTGGGATCTTGTTTTTTGTTAGCTCTGTGAAGCCGGCAGAACGTGACGTTCGTTATTCCTTTTGTTGTTTTTGTTTGGTGTTCTGACTATTAAAGATCATGAACACTTACCACGCTGCACCTTGGTCTACTTCTTCAGACGATCGTCACACTGGGAATGTGATGAAAGACATAAAAGCTGAAATAAATCATTCTCTCTATTATTATTCATTTTTTTACATTCTTAAAATTAAGTGGTGTTCCTAACTGACCTAAGACAGGGAATTTTTACTAGGATTAAATGTCAGGAATTGTGAAAAACTGAGTTCACTTGTATTTGGCTACGGTGTATGTAAACTTCTGACTTCAACTGTACGTACTGTTTATAAATGAGGCCCCAGGTATGCATTTTATCCGCCTCATCTACATCCTAAAAGATTTCTGGGAACTCTACCAAACTTGTCAGAGGGATGCATAGCAGATGTCAGCACAGTGCCTTTATGTTATAAAAAGCTTGAAACATTGCAAAGAGACAGGGTGACAAATGCAGGAAACATCACTGTGTGTCTCTTTGTGTGAAGCCCATCAAGCTCATTTTATCATCCCCATTCAAGAGGAGCAGCAGCAGACCGCAGTATTTACAGTATCCACATACCAAAGAGAACACCCACTGTTATGACAGGAAGAGTGTGTGCGTGTGTCTGGGGGAGAGGGCTTTCATTTCGCTGAATAAAATGGTCTAGGAGCTTGCGTGCTTTGTCTTTTTCATCCTGACCTAATTTGAGAGAGAAGACATGTTGTGCTATGTAGGCATCTAAACCAGGCCAGGGTCCTGCAGAGTTATAATTTACTGCTGACCCACTGGCTAATTTGAGGGCTCTAATACACCAAGCCCTGCGACACCCCATCTGTGATACTATGACCTATTTGCGTAGCATCAGTATACAACAGTATGAACTTCCACGTTAGACGTCTTAATATGAATTCCCATATTCATTTGATAGGACACTACCATTGGAAAAAGTTCATTCCTGTGGATACATGTCCTTTTATTTTTATTTAACGAGGCAAGAACACATTCTTATTTACAATGACGGCCTACCCCGGCCAAACCAGGACGACGCTGGGCAAATTGTGCACTGCACTATGGGACTCCCAATTACAGCCAAATGTGATACAGCCTGGTCCTTGCATTGGTGTCTATATGCAGTGCTGCAGGCATACCAGTCAGCAGTAATGCTATCTAATAGCCATTGACAAGAGACAATGTCAGCTGCAGTTCAATCATAAAATCGGTCTTCTTTCTGTTGGCTTGCTTGGAGAACAGAGCTTTATACTGTATGTTTTACTGAAGGAGTCCAAGGAAGTGTTTGGATTGTACTACATACTGTTTTTCAAATGTGCAAAATCCTAAAACCTCTGCTGTGGGTGTCAGCACGCCAACCGCCACTCCCAGAGGATGGGGTGGTGTTGCCCCCCCCCCATTTCCCCCAGAGGTGGACCCGCTATCGCTAGTGCTATTGTGTTAGCCAGTTAGCCTTCAGGCCTGCTGAATTATTTCTGCCCTCAATGTAGGTCACATGCAGCTGCTCCTGTAGTGTTTGGATGTCTGTCTCCTCCCATTACACCCCAACATCTGTAGCACAGGTCATGTACGTGACACGCCTCACCATTTCCCACATGCATGGTTCTCACATATTTGAAGGTACATGTTCACACAGCTCTTGCCAGAAGGGGCTTTAATGTTGGTTTGGATTATTCATGTTCAGGCAATGGAGACATGAACGGAGGCGTAGGTGCAGAGTTGTCATGGGCTTGTTATTGGAATGTTTACTATGGTTTGTTGTTTTTGTGTGAACACTGCGGTGCTCTGTATAAATCATTAGCATGCTAAATCCATTATCAACTGAAGTGACATGTTAAAGGGAACATCTTGTGGAGACATGTTCAACTAAAACTATGCTGAAAACACCACTAATTGGCTGGACAAACAAGGAGATCTGTGTACAATTAGCTATTATGCGTTTGTTGAATAATAGTAGGCCTGTTTGGCGCAGCTGTTGGGCTGGTCTTTGCATATCCTGCATTTTTGGCTCCATCTGTCCAGATACAAGGGTGGGGGCTTCTCTCCGTGGTGCAGAAAGATAGTGTCATCACCGTGACCTTTCTTTGCTCCATGGTTACGCTGGCCAACTTGCCTGGGCGACTTACTACCCTGCGGCCATAAACAAATGAGGGCACGTTAATATGACACGTTTCCATAGTAACAGCAAAGCTACACTTCAAGGGACAAGCCCCCATTTTTCATCAGCTGGGTTGAGCTAATAGATTGTGTTTGCCTTATTCCCCTGCCCCGGGGCCTACCGATGACACTGCAAACATTATTCAATGGAAGTGGAGCATTGCTGTATGAGGATGCCTCTTTCTTGTGTTGACAGGCTGAGAGAGAAGAGCTAGAGGTTTTTCTTCATTTGAGCAAACCTCAATGTTTTTAAATGTTTAAAAACGGGACAACGGGACTTAGCGCAGTGTTGCAGTGTTGTTTTTCACCACAAAAGAGGCAGTTCCTTGTAATACCTGGAAATCGAGACCCGACGTATCATTCCTTGCGAATACTGAGGGCAGTATTAAGTTAGTTTTACAATGTAAGTCCCGTCCCTGTGTCTACGTCATATATTTTCCGGTATCCCTTCTGGTGTAAACACAGAAGAGATGGTCTGCTACTTCACTTCTACTACTTGCAAGCTTCCTTTTTTATGCTTTTTAATTTGAGATTTGCTAAGTGCAATTTTGTCTATGTCCAGTTTGGAGGAGCGTCTGTGCGAGTCGATGAGACAATACGAGAACCTTTACAACCCTTCGATGCGGTTATATTCGGACAAGCCAGCAAAAGTCAACAGCTGGAGGGAAATATCACGGAATTTGAACACCGATACTGATATCAAAGAAACATGTAGAAAGATTCGGAACTGGTATGTTCAGTCTGAAAAGTGAATTTGGCAAGAGGAGTGGGGCTGCTGGTGGTGTATGTCCCACCGATTCTCAGACAACTAGATTGTGTTCACGTGAAACATCGTCAGACAGACACCGATATGCCAGATACAGTATGTAGTCATTATGCAGCCGAGTCCTTTTGTACATTATGTGTGTGGGTGTTTGTGATCTTATGTTTAGCAGACCTAGTTAGAACATATGACATCAGCTCTTTTCTGGATGGGGGAAACTGTGAGTGGGATATATTCAATGCTTGTGTTATAATAATGATGGCAAGTTCAAACATCAGAAAACAGACGGTGTGTTGTGTGTGTTAATTAGATTGAGATGTTTAGCATATCAAATCAAATGTATATATAGCCCTTCAGCTGATATCTCAAAGTGCTGTACAGAAACTCAGCCTAAAACCCCAAAAACTCCCTAGAAAGGCCAAAACCTAGGAAGAAACCTAGAGAGGAACCAGGCTATGTGGGGTGGCCAGTCCTCTTCTGGCTGTGCTGGTTGGAGATTATAACAGAACATGGCCAAGATGTTCAAATGTTCATAAATGACCAGCATGGTCAAATAATAATAATCACAGGCAGAACAGTTGAAACTGGAGCAACAGCACGGCCAGGTGGACTGGGGACAGCAAGGAGTCATCATGCCAGGTAGTCCTGAGGCATGGTCCTAGGGCTCAGGTCCTCCGAGAGAAAGAAAGAGAGAATTAGAGAGAGCATACTTAAATTCACACAGGACACTGGATAGGACAAGAGAAGTACTCCAGATATAACAAATTGACCCTAGCCCCCCGACACAAACTACTGCAGCATAAATACTGGAGGCTGAGACAGGAGGGGTCAGGAGAAATCCATTTTATGAAATCCATTTTAACTCCATGGAGCCCATGGAGGTATTTTAAGATTGTTTGCATTGTATTCTAATGTATTCGCCATGTGCTTGTACTTGTTGGATGGCGGTGATGTTTTGGACAGTCCAGAGATGGAGATGGGGGCCCATCTACAGGTGGTTCATAGCCTCTTGATTCATCATCCCCCCCAGCCTGGTTCATCACCTGTCCGGCACCTCTCTCCAACACCTAGGCCCTTCTCACCAACACCCAACCCACTGTCCAGGCGCATCTGTGCCCTCTGCCATGCAGCTCCATCAACCTCCACCCCATCTCCCCGAGAAAGACAGCTGAGGATCCTTTGGACACTGACATTATGCAGTGGGTGGGTGACTTAAAGAAACTGCACCAGGAGTTACAGAAACAGCAACAGAGTCCAGCAAAGGCTGTCTATGATGTCATGGTACAATGGATGTCATCTATTCCTGATCAACGTCTCCTGTTTGTCTCACCGCGAAAACGGTTTCTTTCTCATTCATACATACATTAGGGTGGTGGGTAATTTACTGGGGATTTTTGTGCAGTACAGTAAACTTGTACTGCTTTGTACATGAAATCAAATCCAAATCAATTTTATTGGTCACATACACATGGTTAGCAGATGTTAATGCGAGTGTAGCGTAGTGCTTGTGCTTCTAGTTCCAACCGTGCAGTAAATTCTAACAAGTAATCTAACAATTTCACAACAACTACCTTATACACACCGGTGTAAAGGAATTAATAAGAATATGTACATATAAATATATGGATGAGCGATGGTCGTACAGCATAGGCAATACGCAATAGATGGTATAGAGTACAGTATATACAGTTGAAGTTGGAAGTTTACATACACCTTACACGGAACCAAAACCGGTTGCGTGTGTGCGCCATCGTGCATAAATTTATTTCGTCCCCCTACACCAAACGCGATCACGACACGCAGGTTAAAATATCAAAACAAACTCTGAACCAATTACATTCATTTGGGGACAGGTCGAAAAGCATTAAACATGTATGGCTAGTTAACATGCACTTGCTAGCTAATTTGTCCTATTTAGCTAGCTTGCTGTTGCTAGCTAATTTGTCCTGGGATATAAACATTGAGTTGTTATTTTACCTGAAATGCACAAGGTCTTCTACTCCGACAATTAATCCACACAATAAACGGCCAACCGAATCCTTTCTAGTCATCTCTCCTCCTTCCAGGCTTTTTCATCTTTGTACTTATATGGTGATATACATCTACACTTTTACCACGACAACCGGCAAAACATTTCGTCTTTCAATCACCCACGTGGGTATAACGAATGAGGAAATGGCATGTGGGTACCTGCTTCTTTAAACCAATGAGGAGATGGGAGAGGCAGGACTTTCAGTGCGATCTGCATCAGAAATAGGATGACTCCTATTTTAGCCCTTGGCAACGCAGATGCTCGTTGACGCGCGCGAGCAATGTGGGTGCAATAATTGAATAACATGGATTTCTCAATTTATTTTGCGACGCTCTCGCACGCGACGTGTCCGGTCTGGTCAGCATGTTAGCATAATACATTTAAACTCAGTTTTTCACAATTCCTGACATGTAATCCAAGTAAAAATACCCTGTTTTAGGTCAGTTAGTATCAACACTTTATTTTAAGAATGTGAAATGTCAGAAAAATAGTAGAGAGAATGATATTTCAGCTTTTATTTCTTTCATCACATTCCCAGTGGGTCTGAAGTTTACATACACTCAATTAGTATTTGGTAGCATTGCCTTTAAATTGTTTAACTTGGGTCAAACGTTTCGGGTAGCCTTCCACAAGCTTCCCACAATAAGTTGGGCGAATTTTGGCCCATTCCTCCTGACAGAGCTGGTGTAACTGAGTCAGGTTTGTAGGCCTCCTTGCTCACACACGCTTTTTCTGTTCTGCCCACAAACTTTCTATGGGATTGAGGTCAGGGCTTTGTGATGGCCACTCTAGTACCTTGACTTTGTTGTCCTTAAGCCATTTTGCCACAACTTTGGAAGTATGCTTGGGGTCATTATCCATTTGGAAGACCCATTTGCAACCAAGCTTTTGCTTCCTGATTGATGTCTTGAGATGTTGCTTCAATATATCTACATAAGTTTCCTAACTCATGATGCCATCTATTTTGTGAAGTGCACCAGTCCCTCCTGCTGCAAAGCACCACCACAACATGATGCTGCCACCCCCATGCTTCACGGTTGGGATGGTGTTCTTCGGCTTTCAAGCCTCCCCCTTTTCCCTCCAAACATTAGGATGGTCACTATGGCGAAACTGTTCTATTTTTGTTTCATCAGACCAGAGTACATTTCTCCAAAAAGTATGATCTTTGTCCCCGTGTGCAGTTGCAAACCATAGTCTGGCTTTTTTATGGCAGTTTTGGAGCAGTGGCTTCTTCTTTGCTGATCAGGCTTTCAGGTTATGTCGATATAGGACTTGTTTACTCTGGATACAGATACTTTTGTGTCTGTTTCCTCCAGCATCTTCACAATTTCCTTGGCTGTTGTTCTGGGATTTATTTGCACTTCTGCACAGAAGTACGTTCATCTCTAGGAGACAGAACGTGTCTCCTTCCTGACTGGTATGATGGCTGCGTGGTCCTATGGTGTTTATACTTGCGTACTATTGTTTGTACAGATGAACGTAGTACCTTCAGGCGTTTGGAAATTGCTCCCAAGGATGAACCATACTTGTGGAGGTTTACAATTTTTTTCTGAGTTCTTGGCTGATTTCTTTTGATTTTCCCATGATGTCAAGCAAAAAGGCACTGAGTTGGAATGTAAGCCTTGAAATACATTTGAAGGCACAGTCAACTTAGTGTATGTAAACTTCTGACCCACTAGAATTGTGGTACAGTGAATTATAAGTGAAATAATCTGTCTGTAAACAATTGTTGGAAAAATGACTTGTGTCATGCACAAAGTAGATGTCCTAACCGACTTGCCAAAACTATAGTTGTTAACAAGAAATTTGTGGAGTGGTTGAAAAACAAGTTTTAATGACTCCATCCTAAGTGTATGTAAACTTCCGACTTCAACTGTACATATGAGATGAGTAATGTAAGGTATGTAAACATTATATAAAGTAGCATTATTTAAAGTGACTAGTGATACATTTATTACATCCGATTTTTAATTAATAAAGTGGCTTGAGATAGTGATGGCTGTTTAACAGTCTGATGGCCTTGTGATAGAAGCTGTTTTTCATTCTCTCGGTCCAAGCTTTGATTCACTTGTACTGACCTCACCTTCTGGATGATAGCAGGGTGAACAGGCAGTGGCTTGGGTGGTGTCTTTTTGGCCTTCCTGTGACTTCGGGTGGTGTAGGTGTCCTGGAGGGCAGGTATTTTGCCCTCTGTGATGTGTTGTGCAGACCTCACTACTGGAGAGCCTTACAGTTGTGGTTGTGTACCAGGCGGTGATAAAGCCCGACAGGATGCTCTTGATTGTGCATTTGTAAAAGTGGGTTTTTAGTGACAAGACAAATTTCTTCAGCCTCCTGAGGTTGATGAAGTGCTGTTGTGCCTTCTTCACCACGCTGTCTGTGTGGGTGGACCATTTCAGTTTGTCCGTGATGTGTACACCGAGGAACCTAAAAATGTACACCTTCTCCACTACTGTCCTGTCAATGCGGATAGGGGGGTGCTCCCTCTGCTGTTTCCTGAAGTCCACGATCATGTCAAACCTACCACTGTCGTCTGCAAACTTGATGATTGAGTTGGAGGCGTGTATGGCCAAGCAGTCATGGGTGAACAGAGAGTACAGGAGAGGGCTGACAACGCACCCTTGTGGGGTCCCAGTGTTGAGGATCAGCGGGGTGAAGATGTTGTTACCTACCCTCACCACCTGAGGGCGGCCCGTCAAAGTCCAGGACCCAGTTGCACAGGGCGGGGTTGAGACCCAGGGTCTCGAGCTTAATGATGAGTTTGGAGGGTACTATGGTGTTAAATGCTGGGCTGTACTCGATGAACAGCATCCTTACATAGGTTTTCCTCTTGTCCAGATGGGTTAGGGCAGTGTGCAGTGTGATTGCGATTGCGTCGTCTGTGGACCTATTGGGGCGGTAAGCAAATTGGAGTGGGTCTAGGGTGTCAGGTAGGGTGGAGGTGATATGATCCTTGACTAGTCTCTCAAAGCACTTCATGATGATGGAAGTGAGTGCTACGGAGCGGTAGTCATTTAGCTCAGTTACCTTAGCTTTCTTAGCCGAGGGTTAACACGTTTAAATATTTTACTCACGTTGGCTGCGATGAAGGAGAGCCCGCAAGTTTTGGTAGAGGCTGTGTCAGCGGCACTGCATTGTCCTCAAAGCGAGGAGCAGCATTGTGAAGATTTACAGAAAATGTTTGACCTCTGCCATTACCAACAAAGGGTATATAACAAGTATTGAGATAAACTTTTTTTATTGACCAAATACTTCTTTTCCACCATAATTTGCAAATAAATTCATTAAAAATCCTACAATGTGATTTTCTGGATTTTTTTCTCTCATTTTGTCTGTCATAGTTGAAGTGTACCTATGATGAAAATTACAGGCCTCTCTCATCTTTTTAAGTGGGAGAACTTGCACAATTGGTGGCTGACTAAATACTTTTTTGCCCCACTGTAAATGTGATTGATTGACTTTCTGTACAATAGAAGAGGTTTAAACCCAGATAGCTTTTAGGGAATCACTTTTGACCTTCTCTCATTGGGTTAAGGTAGTACCATTCCCAGATTCCCAATGATGTCTCAGATTTAATCAATCGACAGCCCATGCATCTCATAAAAAAAACGGGTAGCCACAATGGAGCAGGAGTCATGCGACAGCCCTCAGTTGTCTCTCTCCAGAATGAAAGGCCTCCCCCAACCCCCATAGCCTAGCCTATACTGTATGTCCACATCACATTTCATTAATAACGCTCTATATTCCACACAGCCTGCTCAAGGATCTTTACCATGAGCCACAACCTTCTGGCCTGCAGCCCTGTGTATCAGAATACCTGCGTTGCCAAATAATGCTTACAGTACGAAGTACAGTTTCTAAAACTGCATATTTAAGGCTCTAGTCTGTCCAACAAGTGAGGGTAAACGGTAGACATGTTCTCTGCAATCCATTTTATTTTAATTATTATTTTGGGGTATAAAGGAGGGTCACTTGTTTTTTTCTCAAGCATTCAGAGAGGGTTTAGGTCAAATATATTTTGCTGAAGGCAGGGCCAACCATTTTCATTTCAGAGGTCCGATTTTGAAATAATGTTCATTCCCTGAAAGGTTATTTGTTTTTAAATTATTTAATCTCTCCTGGTTTCTCAGTGACTAAACCACCCTCAGTCTTGAGCTAATCATAAGTCACTCTTTTTCTTAACTGTTCCCTCTGTCACTGTCATTCCCTGTGAATAAATTATGATTCTTTGTCCTTGCAGAGGCCGACATACAGAAGCACAGCCTCCAGACAGCACAGAATCTTCTCCAGGAAGATGTGGCGCGTGCTGAGGAACAGTCCGAGGTAAATCCAAAGCCTGAACTCTAATGTTTAGTCTTAGCATAAACCACTGACTGTGTTCTTTGCATTGTCAGCACGAGTGTAGTATAATTGAAAAGCCCCCATGCCAGTCAACAGCCAGGCCACTTTTGTTCATTCTGCACTCCGGTAACGATGGACAGATTACTGCTTGTTCTAGGAATAGTCCATGAAACGCATGCACACTTGAGTATTCAAGAATGCAGGAGTTATGATCCACACTGTACTGGTTGCCTTTTTCAAGTGCGATAAAAAAAGTGTTTTCTGTGCACTATACTACATCTATCTGGTCACGATTTCAATAGAAATATCTACAGTTTGAAAGAGAGCATTTGCCTAGAGCTTTATATTTCAAAAGAACAGGTTCTTTCAAATGTTAATTTGCGCATTAAACACACAATCAAATCAAATCAAATTTTATTTGTCACATACACATGGTTAGCAGATGTTAATGCAAGTGTAGCGAAATGCTTGTGCTTCTAGTTCCGACAATGCAGTAATAACCAACAAGTAATCTAACTAACAATTCCAAAACAAATTTCTTATACACAGTGTAAGGGGATAAAGAATATGTACATAAGGATATGAATGAGGGATGGTGCAGAGCAGCATAGGCAAGATACAGTAGATGGTATCGAGTACAGTATATACATATGAGATGAGTATGTAAACAAAGTGGCATAGTTAAAGTGGCTTGTGATACATGTATTACATAAGGATGCAGTAGATGATATAGAGTACAGTATATACGTATACATATGAGATGAATAATGTAGGGTATGTAAACATTATATTAGGTAGCATTGTTTAAAGTGGCTAGTGATATATTTTACATCATTTCCCATCAATTCCCATTATTAAAGTGGCTGGAGTTGAGTCAGTGTGTTGGCAGCAGCCACTCAATGTTAGTGGTTGCTGTTTAACAGTCTGATGGCCTTGAGATAGAATCTGTTTTTCAGTCTCTCGGTCCCAGCTTTGATGCACCTGTACTGACCTCGCCTTCTGGATGATAGCGGGGTGAACAGGCAGTGGCTCGGGTGGGTGTTGTTCTTGATGATCTTTATGGCCTTCCTGTAACATGGGGTGGTGTAGGTGTCCTGGAGGGCAGGTAGTTTGCCCCCGGTGATGCGTTGTGCAGATCTCACTACCCTCTGGAGAGCCTTACGGTTGTGGGCGGAGCAGTTGCCGTACCAGGCGGTGATACAGCCCGCCAGGATGCTCTCGATTGTTCATCTGTAGAAGTTTGTGAGTGCTTTTGGTGACACGCCGAATTTCTTCAGCCTCCTGAGGTTGAAGAGGCGCTGCTGCGCCTTCTTCACGATGCTGTCTGTGTGAGTGGACCAATTCAGTTTGTATGTGATGTGTATGCCGAGGAACTTAAAACTTACTACCCTCTCCACTACTGTTCCATCGTTGTGGATAGGGGGGTGTTCCCTCTGCTGTTTCCTGAAGTCCACAATCATCTCCTTAGTTTTGTTGACGTTGAGTGTGAGGTTATTGTCTTGACACCACACTCCGAGGGCCCTCACCTCCTCCCTGTAGGCCGTCTCGTCGTTGTTGGTAATCAAGCCTACCACTGTTGTGTCGTCCGCAAAATTGATGATTGAGTTGGAGGCGTGCGTGGCCGCGCAGTCGTGGGTGAACAGGGAGTACAGGAGAGGGCTCAGAACGCACCCTTGTGGGGCCCCAGTGTTGAGGATCAGCGGGGTGGAGATGTTGTTGCATACCCTCACCACCTGGGTGTGGCCCGTCAGGAAGTCCAGGACCCAGTTGCACAGGGCGGGGTCGAGACCCAGGGTCTCGAGCTTGATGACGAGCTTGGAGGGTACTATGGTGTTAAATGCCGAGCTGTAGTCGATGAACAGCATTCTCACATAGGTATTCCTCTTGTCCAGATGGGTTAGGGCAGTGTGCAGTGTGTTTGAGATTGCGTCGTCTGTGGACTTGTTTGGGCGGTAAGCAAATTGGAGTGGGTCTAGGGTGTCAGGTAGGGTGGAGGTGATATGGTCCTTGACTAGTCTCTCAAAGCACTTCGTGATGACGGAAGTGAGTGCTACGGGGCGGTAGTCGTTTAGCTCAGTTACCTTAGCTTTCTTGGGAACAGGAACAATGGTGGCCCTCTTGAAGCATGTGGGAACAGCAGACTGGTATAGGGATAGGGATTGATTGAATATGTCCGTAAACACACCAGCCAGCTGGTCTGCGCATGCTCTGAGGGCGCGGCTGGGGATGCCGTCTGGGCCTGCAGCCTTGCGAGGGTTAACACGTTCAAATGTTTTACTCACCTCGGCTGCAGTGAAGGAGAGACCGCATGTTTTCGTTGCAGGCCGTGTCAGTGGCACTGTATTGTCCTCAAAGCGGGCAAAAAAGTTACTTAGTCTGCCTGGGAGCAAGACATCCTGGTCCGTGACTGGGCTGGATTTCTTCTTGTAGTCCGTGATTGTAGTCCGTGATTGACTGTAGACCCTGCCACAATGTTATTGACAACCAGACAGTTCACAGAAATCCATACATGGGGATGATCCGCTCCATTTCCAAAAATGTCCACCTAGACTGTGCAATAGTGTAATCACTGTTCAAATCAATCGACAGCCCATGCATCCCAAGAGAAACCGGGTAGCCACAATGGAGCAGGAGTCATGTGACAGCCCTCAGTTGTCTCTCTCCAGAATGAAAGGCCTCCCTCAACCCCCATAGCCTAGCCTATACTGTATGTCCACATCACATGTCATTAATAGCACTCTGTATTCCACACATCCTGCTCAAGGGTCTTTACCATGAGCCATAGCACAGAACCCCCCCTAACACATCATCTTAGTACATGTGATATTCCGAAAATAACTGTGTTTGAAGGAAGACAGGAAATATTGATAATGTTTACAGTGCTGGGAAATGTAACACTCAAACACTGACATGGTTGAGTGGATTTACAGATATAGGCCTACCTTTGATGAATTATAGCATGTTCCTACATTTACATAAATGTGTATATGAATATTCAGCTACTTTTTAATACATACTGCAGGTTAACCATCACGGTTTACTGAAAAATGTAAATACCTCAGTAACCTAAAGCTTCAATTTAATATAACTACACTTAACAAAAATATAAATGCAATATGTAAAGTGTTGGTCCCTTGTTTCACAAGCTAATATAACAGATCCCAGAAATATTCACTAAAAGCTTATTTCTCTCAAATTTTGTGCACTAAGTTGTTTACATCCCTGTTAGAGAGCTTTTTTTTAACCTTTGCCAAGATAATCAATTCACTTGACAGGTGTGGCATATCAAGAATCTGATTAAACAGCATGATCATTACATAGATGCACCTTGTGCTGGGGACAATAAAGCGCTACTCTAACGTGCGGTTTTGTCACACAACACAGTGCCACAGATGTCTCAAGTTTTAAGGGAGCGTGCAATTGGCATGCTGACTGCTGGAACATTCACCAGAACTTGCCAGAGAATTGAATGTTAATTCCTCTACCATAAACCACCTCCAACGTCGTTTTAGAGAATTTGGCAGTACGTCCAACCGGCCTCACAACCGCAGACCAAGTCCATAAACCGTCTCAGGGAAGCTCATCTGCGTGCTTGTCGTCCTCACCAGGGCCTTGACCTGACTGCAGTTCGGCGTCGTAACCAACTTCAGTGGGCAAATGCCCACCTTCGATGGCCACTGGCACACTTGAGATAGGTGCTCTTCCCAGATTAAACCCGGATTCAACTGTACCAGGCATAGCGTGTATGGCATCATGTGGGTGAGCGGTTTGCTGATGTCAAGGTTGTGAACAGAATGCCCCATGGTGGAGGTGGGGTTATGGTATGGGCAGGCATAAGCTACGGACAACGAACGCAATTTATAATGGCAATTTGAATGCAGAGATACCGTGATGATATCCTGAGGTCCATTGTCATCAAATCAAATCAAATGTATTTGTCACATTTTAACAGTTTTCTTCCGTTGAAGGAGAGGACCAAAGCGCAGTGTGGTTAGTGTTCATCTTATTTAATAATAAATCCAAACTGAACACTTCAATTTACAAAAACAACAAATGTGAAAACCGAAAACAGTACCGTGTGGTGTAAAACACAGTCACGGAAACAATCACCCACAAAAACACAGCGAAACCCAGGCTACCTAAGTATGATTCTCAATCAGAGACAACTAAGGACACCTGCCTCTGAATGAGAACCATACTAGGCCGAACACAGAAAAACAACCTCGACACACAAAACATAGAATGCCCACCCAGCTCACGTCCTGACCAACACTAAAACAAGGAAAACACAAAAGAACTATGGTCAGAACGTGACACACATACACATGGTTAGCAGATGTTAATGCGAGTGTAGCAAAATGCTTGTGCTTCTAGTTAAAGAATATGTACATAAAGATATAGGAATGAGTGATGGTACAGAACGGCATAGGCAAGATGCAGTAGATGGTATCGAGTACAGTATATACATGTGAGATGAGTAATGTAGGGTATGTAAACAAAGTGGCATAGTTTAAAGTGGCTAGTGATACATGGATTACATAAAGATGCAGTAGATGAGTACAGTATATACATAGAGTACAGTATATACATATACATATGAGATGAGTAATGTAGGGTATGTAAACATAATATTAAGTAGCATTGTTTAAAGTGGCTAGTGATATATTTTTCCATCAATTGCCATTATTAAAGTGGCTGGAGTTGAGTCAGTGTGTTGGCAGCAGCCACTCAAAGTTAATGATGGCTGTTTAACAGTCTGATGGGCTTGAGATAGAAGCTGTTTTTCAGTCTCTCGGTCCCTGCTTTGATGCACCTGTACTGACCTCGCCTTCTGGATGATAGCGGGGTGAACAGGCAGTGGCTCGGGTGGTTGTTGTCCTTGATGATCTTTATGGCCTTCCTGTGACATTGGGTGGTGTAGGTGTCCTGGAGGGCAGGTAGTTTGCACGTCTGGAATTGACAAATCCACCCGCACTCCGCCACACACCTACTCAGCCAGTCAGGAGCCGCTACTGCGTTGGTTGCAGCCGTGGCATACTGCATACTTTTTACTAAATGGTACGTGCTAAATAGTATGCGACAATGAGTACATATTATGCAGTTTAAGTATGTAGTACGCTAGTATGGGTATTCAGATATGGCCAATGTTGTTTTCAGTAACTTATTTGTTCTTGTAATATCGCACAGATGTGGCTAGCCCATCCATTAATGTTTCCAGCTTTAAGGTATTTAGCAAAGACGACCAAGTTGTTGCTTTCATTCATACATTTTTAGAGAATGTTAAGTCTAATATGTCACATGTACTTAAAGCTGGAATCCTTAAATGGTGAAACTGCCACATCCATTTGCGATATTACAACAACAAAGAAAGTTACTGCAAACAACACTTTTTTTCCACCTCGGACATCATTGCACGTGTGCTAGAAGAGCACAATATGTACTGTATTTTTTTTTTACCATGCCGCACGACGCTCCTCAGCTTGCTTGACAACAACAAAAAAACAATTATGGAGGTGGGGCGGCCAGTTGCACAATTTCCCCCTACTGCGGATTCCATCTTTGTCTTTATAAAGACTTCAATGTTGACAGTGTACAAGATCAAATATTTTTGGCGTCACACAACAGAACACTCTCAGTAATGGTTGCACAAAAAGAACTGTGTGCAAACCACACCCCAAAATATTCCAATGAGCCTCTTCCTCTATATTATGAAGTAGCTAGGCTTGGTGTGGGCTAGCCCATATTGGGCTTGGTGTGGGCTAGCCTGTGCACACTTTGCCAACCGCACAGGGCCAATGGAAATGGAGTCATGGGATCAAGTTTGCTGAGCACATATCGGTATGTTTTTACCCTTGTGAGAGAGGTAATTTTTTTACCAGACAATTTGTGCAACCTCGACACTGTCCTTGGTGATAAAACATTTTTATTTGGCGAGGAACACATGGCGCAACACATTTATTGAGCTTGATCCATTAGCAATTGGTCCTTATAATCCTTCATTTCACAAACCCTTTAAGTAGGTGACCGAATGCATAACTGTGAACAGACTACAGTCCTATACAGCACGTTCCCATCAAGAGAAAGGCTTACTTTCCCACACACAATCCTTCCTTCAGGTTTTGATTTATCCATGCAAGGCCGTCCAGCTCAGACTTAAATAAACTGTGATTCCTCCACCTCACACAACCCCGTTTGATGGCTCCATGACTCAAAGTTGTTAGGGCAGCAGTCAGCCTGATTGATTGGGTGACCCTCATCATAATAGGACTGCGTTGAGGAATGGCTCTTAGCCAGCACTGAAAAAACATGGGTCTCTCAAAAATAGACGACCCTCAGGCCATTTGTTTATTAGATGGATTTCACACAATCTATTTATCTAACGTATGGTAAGGGTGGGTCCTTCTGTGTGTTCCAGCCTTCTAACACCATTTGGTTTTATGTATCGCCACACTATCTTTAGCGGCTCCCTGTTGAAGACGCCAGATTTCAGCCCCAGAGGCTGAAGGTAATATCATAGTGTTGATTATGTCAAGCCCTCTACAGCTGGCAACTGTGAAGAAAGAAACAGTGTCCAGGGCAATTATGGGGGTACTGTGGGGACCATTTGCGCTGCTCTGATATGGAAGAGACACGGTAATGACCCAAGCCTTTTTTGTGTGCGTAGCCTGTTAATTGAGTAATTTCCATTGGCTGTGCTCAGACAGAGGTTAGAGTGTTTGGGGAGGTGGGCTGTGCAGACTAGACTGTCATGAATTATTCACTCCCCCCATACTGGGCTAGACGGGTCTTCCATCTGCTCCCCATGACTGGGGGCACAGTTGCCAGTCAGACTGATTACAATCATTCTAGGGCTGTGCCAGTGGAAATGTGGTGGACACTGTATTAATGGAAAAATGTAAGTTAATGTGAAATCTACTTTTACATGTGGGGCTGTGTTTGAACTGTTCCCAGGGGTTGGGAATCCTTTTGTTTGAATTCACCTGATACCCATTTATTTGTGGGCCTCTGCTTTGCAGGACCTCCTGGAGAAGTTCATGGAGGGGAATGTGCCCCTGGAGGGGTTTCTGGACTCCTTCCAAAGCTCCAGGAAGAGCTACCACATCCGCCGTGCTCAGGCCGAGAAAATCCAGGAGCTCAGCCGAGCCAAACGGAATTCCAGCAAACCCAAAAAGCCAGAGGAGCAAGAGGACAAGATGCGGGACGAGAAGCCGGAACCCCAGCGGACCAACGGCTTCATGGCCCAGGGCCCGCCCCGGGTCTTCCAGCTCCGCTACGGCCTCACCCCCGCCATCCTGCTTCCCCACTTCCCCCTGCCACCCTCCTCCACCACCTCGCCATCTGCCCTGACCCACACCAGTCTACCTCCGCTGGACTCCCAGCCGGGCCAGACCCAAATCCTGAGCCCCAGTGCCCCGCTCTCTGGACATGGGCATCCTGTGAACCTACGGGTCATTGGACAGTTACCCGGAGGCTGGTCATCCAGACCGATGCGGTTACAGCAGCTCTATAGGCCCGCCCCTCACCAGCCTGAGCCTCCATACCGATAACTGAGGCATGGGCCCTAGAGGTCTCTAGACATGGAACCAAACAGTGGCTACCAGACTCATGCACGCAAAGATGGCTTTTGTGGAATTGATCTGAAACATATGTTCACCACCCATGACACAAAACGTAAACATACCTAAAATGGGATATAACCAGAAGCCATAAAGCACAGAATAATTTCAGTTGAAAGCAAGGGAGTAAATGAAGGAGAAACAGGGCATGGTTTTCATTTTTATTTGAATGTTACACTTCCAGGGCGTCACAGGGTTGTAAAGCACAGCTATGATAAGGAAATGTCACAAATGGACTAGTGTCTCCAGCTTGTCATAAAGGACCCCATTGTCCATCCATCCGACTGAGAATTGCAAGGCTCCTATGAAATGGCCTGGTGTCGTTTTGCTGATGATCAATAAAGTTCAAATCATGGTTTTTATTATTAATCTAAATCCTTGTTGATACTTGTTTTATAGTTCGATCCAAGCAATAGTCATATTTATGCATCTTTGGAACCATTTCCAAGCCATCTTTCTGAAATTGCAACACAAAGATTAACCAAGAACACGATATGTGGCAGTGTTTATGCAGCTTCCCTTTTCAAATGCACATTTGAAGATGGTGCAGATGGTCTTCAAAAAAATGGTGTTGTCACATGGATTTTTTTTATTAATAAGAGTGGAGAGTGGATATGGGGAAACAGTCATTGTTATCTTTGGCCCGGCTCCCAAATAGGGCTACATTTTCTAAAAGGTCACCAAGATTCTCAGCCGAAGTTGATTCCCGTCACAAATAAACATTGAAGAGCACCAAATTCTGTTATTTCACAAACAGTGTTGAAGCATTCACATTGGCAAATTATTTACTATTTGAAATGACCAGCAACAAAGGCTGTTTATTTATTCTGATAAATGAGAAACTGCATTTACATTTGAGTCATTTAGCAGATGTTTTTTTCTAGAGTGTGCACAGTCATTTTGTTGGTACTTTTTCCATGGGAATTGAACCCACAACCCTGGTGTTGTAAGCACCATGCTCTACCAACTGAGCCACACAGGATATTTCAGGATGTTTATTTCTCCTCCCAACTGAGAGCATGTACATTTTATCTCAGTGAGAAAGACAACCTTCTGCAGGCTGATCTTAGACAGCACATACTGTTATGATTTAATATGAAACAATTTATTACCAGTCCAGCATATACTGTAAGTGCACTTTGGGGAAAATAGGATAATTAAGCAATAAGGCCAGATGGGGTGTGGTGTATGGCCAATATACCATGGTTAAGGGCTGTTCTTATTCACGACAACGCTGAGTGCCTGGATACAGCCCTTAGCCGTGGTATATTGGCCATATACCACACCCCTTCGGGCCTTATTGCTTAAGGCTCCAAGGTGAGGGTGAACTTTATAGCTCAGATCTTGTGCCCTCTCATAGGAGAAGCCTGCCAGGGCAAGCCAGAGCGAAAACACCATGGCTTCACTGTGGTCACGAACAAGTCTTCCCCTATGTCCTCAATATGTTATTATGGCAATAAGATTGTACGGAGCTCATAAGTGACTTAAGGGCCTAGAATTAGAGGACTTTATTTAGCCCACATTAATTGTTTACCAGGCCTTTCAGCTCATGTTGGGAGTACTGAAGTTACTCGTGTTTTAACACTTGTGACAGTGTGGATTTGAATTCTAACCCAGATATTAGGCCTAATGATAATAAACAGAAGCTATCACAGAAAGTCTTTGTGAAAGGGAATGGTGTACATATCAATGTGGGGTTTCCATTCTGTTTCAGGATCACAACTAAAGCTTTCAGCATTTTGTCCAGTATAGTATCTTTCTCTTCCCTCCAAGGTAACTGAATACTCATGCATCTTTCCTGAAAATGGATGGGAATGTGAATTACAGTACATCAAATTGAATGTGGTGGTTATTCACTTAGCCAAAAACAATACTATTGACATAAGCCTACAGCTTTTCATATCAGTGGATTGTGGTGGCAAGCGCTTCTACAAAATGCCCAGTGTATGTCAAAATGTATCCGTGTGTATTCCATTGAAAATTAGCACTATAACACTCAAGTCAATTTCTCCTTTCTGCCTGTTGTGTATTTCACTGCAATGTCTCAGTATGAATGTGTGTGGCGTATGAAAATATGAGTGGGGCAGACCGCTCCGAATAAGATCATGGCGTCTCAGTAGGTAAATGTCTACTTGTATGGATGTCTGGACACTGAACTGCCAGTGACCTGATTGCGTGAGGAGAAAAAAAAGAGTCGGCGCTGTGTGTGGTGAAGCAAGCTAAATGAGAGACAATGATTCGTTACAATACTTACATCACTTACTATGAATTCATTGATCTCATTATTTAAGCTTGGCCTACATCATTCAACATGATAATCTTAACACATAGTAGAAATACACACAATGCTAAGCCTACAGTATATCGTAAATTAAAGACGTTGGCCTTACTTGTATTCCCTGCAGGCGACACGCAGAAAGCCTGGCCATCTCTCGGTTGACTCACCCCCCCCCCCCCATGGGTCATCTGGAGTCTCATCAGCCTCCTGTGCTCTCTCTAACAGGCCCCAGGGGCAACAGTGGCTGGACAGAGTGGGCAAGGCTTGACAATGGGTAGTAGAACCACAGGCCTTGTCAAAAAAAGGAATGTTTTTTGCGCTCTTCAGCAACATTTTATGTCAACAACAGCTTTTGTCAATGGTGGTTAATCTGATAAAATTGCCCTCTGTCAACAGCTCATTTCTAACCTTTAGCTCTATGTCTTTGGGCAAGGAGTTTTATTTTAGAAGTACCCATGCGCTGGGCCTCCCGAGTGGCACAGCGGTCTAAGGCATTGCATCGCAGTGCTAGGGACGTCACTACAGATCCGTGTGCAATCCCAGGATGGGTCACGACTGGGAGAATCGGCGCTCAATTGGGCCAGCATTGTCCGGGTTAGGGGAGGGTTTGGCCGGCTAAGATGTCCTTGTACCATCGTGCTCTAGCGACTCCTTGTGGCAGCCGGGCGCATGCACGCTGACATCAGTTGGCAGCTGTACTGTGTTTCCTCTGACAATGGTGTGGCTAGCTTCTGTGTTAAAAGAGCAGTGTGTCAAGAAGCACTGCGGCTTGGCAGGACGCAACATTCGCCTCTCCCAAGTCTGTACAGGAGTTGCAGCGATGGGACAAGACTGTAACTACCATTAGTGGAGAAAACGGGGTAAAAATAATAACATTTAAAAAAATAAGTACCCATGCTCACTTTCTCCCAGTGTTTTTTGTCCCTGCAATTTCATCTAAACTCAGCAAAAAAAGAAATGTCCTCTCACTGTCAACTGCGTTTATTTTCAGCAAACTTAACGTGTAAATATTTGTATCAACATAACAGGATTCAACAACTAAGACAAACTGAACAAGTTCCACAGACATGTCAAAATCAAAAGTAAGTCAGTATCTGGTGTGGCCACCAGCTGCATTAAGTACTGCAGTGCATATCCTCATGGACTGCACCAGATTTGCCAGTTTTTACTGTTACACCACTCTTCCACCAAGGGTAGGTTCCCTGACAATTTCTGGGGGGGAATGGCCCTAGCCCTTACCCTTCGAGCCAACAGGTTCCAGAGGTGCTCAATGGAATTGAGATCCGGGCTCTTCGCTGGCCAGAACACTGAGATTCCGGTCTTGCAGGAAATCATGCACAGAACGAGCAGTATGGCATTGTCATGCTGGAGGGTCATGCCAAGATGAGCCTGCAGGAAGGGTACCACTTGAGGGAGGAGGATGTCTTTCCTGTAATGCACAGCATTGAGATTGCCTGCAATGACAACAAGCTCAGGCCGACGATGCTGTGACACACCGCCCCAGACGATGACGGACCCTCCACCTACAAATCAATCCTGCTCCAGAGTACAGGCTTCGGTGTAACGGTCAGTCCTTCGACGATAAAAGAGAATCTGACCATCTCCCCTGGTGAGACAAAACCGCGACTCGTCAGTGAAGAGCACTTTCTGCGAGTACTGTCTGGCCAAGCGACTGTGGTTTTGTGCCCATAGGCGACGTTGTTGCTGGTGATGTCTGGTGAGGACCTGCCTTACAACAGGCCAACAAGCCCTCAGTTCAGCCTCTCTCAGCTTATTGTGGACAGTCTGAGCACTGATGGAAGGATTGTGCGTTCCTGGTGTAACTGGGGCAGTTGTTGCCATCCTGTACCTGTCCCACGGGTTTTTTTATTTAACCAGGTAGGCCAGTTGAGTACAAGTTCTCCTTTACAACTGCGACCTGGCTAAGATAAAGCAAAGCAGTGCCACAATAAACACAAGTGGGATAAACAAGCGTACAGTCAATAACACAATAGAAAAATCTATGTACAATGTGTGCAAATGGAGTAAGGAGGTAAGGTAGTAACTAGGCCATAGTGCAAAGTAATTACAATTCAGCAAATTAACACTGGAGTGAGATGTGCAGATGATGATGGGAAAGTAGAAATACTGGTGTGCAAAAGAGCAACAACAAAACAATATGGGGATAAGGTAGGTAGTTGGATGGGCTATTTACCGGTTGTCCTTTGTACAGCTGAAGCGATCGGTAAGCTGCTCAGAGAGCTGATACTTAAAGTTAGTGAGGGAGATATAAGTTTCCAGCTTCAGTGATTTTTGCAATTCGTTCCAGTCATTGGCAGCAGAGAATTGGACGGAAAGGCGGCCAAAGGGGGTGTTGGCTTTGGGAATGACCAGTGAGATATACCTGCTGGAGCGGGTGCTACGGGTGGGTGTTGTTATAGTGACCAGTGAGCTGAGATAAGGCAGAGCTTTATCTAGCAAAGACTTGAAGATGACCTGGAGTTGAAGAGCATGCATTTAGTTTTACTACCGTTTAAGAGCAGTTGGAGGCCACGGAAGGAGTGTTGTATTGCATTTAAGCTCGTTTGGAGGTTTGTTAACACAGTGTCCAAAGAAGGGCCAGATGTATACAGAATGGTGTTGTCTGCGTAGAGGTGGATCAAGGAATCACCCGCAGCAAGAGCGACATCATTGATATATACAGAGCAAAGAGTCTGCCTGAGAATTGAACCCTGTGGTACCCCCATAGAGACTGCCATAGGTCCGGACAACAGACCCTCCAATTTGACACACTGAACTCTGAGAAGTAGTTGGTGAACCAGGCGAGGCAGTCACTTGAGAAACCAAGGCTGTTGAGTCTGCCGATAAGAATACTGTGATTGAGAGTTGAAAGCCTTGGCTATGTCGATGAAGACGGCTGCACAGTACTGTCTTTTATCGATGGCGGTTATTACATTTACATTTAAGTCATTTGGCAGACGCTCTTATCCAGAGCGACTTACAAATTGGTGAATTCACCTTATGACATCCAGTGGAACAGCCACTTTACAATAGTGCATCTAAATCATTAAAGGGGGGGGGGGGTGAGAAGGATTACTTTATCCTATCCTAGGTATTCCTTAAAGAGGTGGGGTTTCAGGTGTCTCCGGAAGGTGGTGATTGACTCCGCTGTCCTGGCGTCGTGAGGGAGTTTGTTCCACCATTGGGGGGCCAGAGCAGCGAACAGTTTTGACTGGGCTGAGCGGGAACTGTACTTCCTCAGTGGTAGGGAGGCGAGCAGGCCAGAGGTGGATGAACGCAGTGCCCTTGTTTGGGTGTAGGGCCTGATCAGAGCCTGGAGGTACTGCGGTGCCGTTCCCCTCACAGCTCCGTAGGCAAGCACCATGGTCTTGTAGCGGATGCGAGCTTCAACTGGAAGCCAGTGGAGAGAGCGGAGGAGCGGGGTGACGTGAGAGAACTTGGGAAGGTTGAACACCAGACGGGCTGCGGCGTTCTGGATGAGTTGTAGGGGTTTAATGGCACAGGCAGTGAGCCCAGCCAACAGCGAGTTGCAGTAATCCAGACGGGAGATGACAAGTGCCTGGATTAGGACCTGCGCCGCTTCCTGTGTGAGGCAGGGTCGTACTCTGCGGATGTTGTAGAGCATGAACCTACAGGAACGGGCCACCGCCTTGATGTTAGTTGAGAACGACAGGGTGTTGTCCAGGATCACGCCAAGGTTCTTAGCGCTCTGGGAGGAGGACACAATGGAGTTGTCAACCGTGATGGCGAGATCATGGAACGGGCAGTCCTTCCCCGGGAGGAAGAGCAGCTCCGTCTTGCCGAGGTTCAGCTTGAGGTGGTGATCCGTCATCCACACTGATCTGCCAGACATGCAGAGATTCGATTCGCCACCTGGTCATCAGAAGGGGGAAAGGAGAAGATTAATTGTGTGTCGTCTGCATAGCAATGATAGGAGAGACCATGTGAGGTTATGACAGAGCCAAGTGACTTGGTGTATAGCGAGAATAGGAGAGGGCCTAGAACAGAGCCCTGGGGGACACCAGTGGTGAGAGCGCGTGGCGAGGAGACAGATTCTCGCCACGCCACCTGGTAGGAGCGACCTGTCAGGTAGGACGCAATCCAAGCGTGGGCCGCACCGGAGATGCCCAACTCGGAGAGGGTGGAGAGGAGGATCTGATGGTTCACAGTATCGAAGGCAGCCGATAGGTCTAGAAGGATGAGAGCAGAGGAGAGAGAGTTAGCTTTAGCAGTGCGGAGCGCCTCCGTGATGCAGAGAAGAGCAGTCTCAGTTGAATGACTAGTCTTGTAACCTGACTGATTTGGATCAAGAAGGTCATTCTGAGAGAGATAGCGGGAGAGCTGGCCAAGGACGGCACGTTCAAGAGTTTTGGAGAGAAAAGAAAGAAGGGATACTGGTCTGTAGTTGTTGACATCGGAGGGATCGAGTGTAGGTTTTTTCAGAAGGGGTGCAACTCTCGCTCTCTTGAAGACGGAAGGGACGTAGCCAGCGGTCAGGGATGAGTTGATGAGCGAGGTGAGGTAAGGGAGAAGGTCCCGGAAATGGTCTGGAGAAGAGAGGAGGGGATAGGGTCAAGCGGGCAGGTTGTTGGGCGGCCGGCCGTCACAAGAAGCGAGATTTCATCTGGAGAGAGAGGGGAGAAAGAGGTCAGAGCACAGGGTAGGGCAGTGTGAGCAGAACCAGCGGTGTCGTTTGACTTAGCAAACGAGGATCGGATGTCGTCGACCTTCTTTTCAAAATGGGTCATCTGCAGAGAGGGAGGAGGAGGATTCAGGAGGGAGGAGAAGGTGGCAAAGAGCTTCCTAGGGTTAGAGGCAGATGCTTGGAATTTAGAGTGGTAGAAAGTGGCTTTAGCAGCAGAGACAGAGGAGGAAAATGTAGAGAGGAGGGAGTGAAAGGATGCCAGGTCCGCAGGGAGGCGAGTTTTCCTCCATTTCCGCTCGGCTGAGCCCTGTTCTGTGAGCTCGCAATGAGTCGTCGAGCCACAGAGCGGGAGGGGAGGACCGAGCCGGCCTGGAGGATAGGGGACATAGAGAGTCAAAGGATGCAGAAAGGGAAAGAGGAGGGTTGAGGAGGCAGAATCAGGAGATAGGTTGGAGAAGGTATGAGCAGAGGGAAGAGATGATAGGATGGAAGAGGAGAGAGTAGCGGGGGGAGAGAGAGCGAAGGTTGGGACGGCGCGATACCATCCGAGTAGGGGCAGTGTGGGAAGTGTTGGATGAGAGCGAGAGGGAAAAGGATACAAGGTAGTGGTCGGAGACTTGGAGGGGAGTTGCAATGAGGTTAGTGGAAGAACAGCATCTAGTAAAGATGAGGTCGAGCGTATTGCCTGCCTTGTGAGTGGGGGGGGAAGGTGAGAGGGTGAGGTCAAAAGAGGAGAGGAGTGGAAAGAAGGAGGCAGAGAGGAATGAGTCAAAGGTAGACGTGGGGAGGTTAAAGTCGCCCAGGACTGTGAGAGGTGAGCCGTCCTCAGGAAAGGAGCTTATCAAGGCATCAAGCTCATTGATGAACTCTCCGAGGGAACCTGGAGGGCGATAAATGATAAGGATGTTAAGCTTGAAAGGGCTGGTAACTGTGACAGCATGGAATTCAAAGGAGGCGATAGACAGATGGGTAAGGGGAGAAAGAGAGAATGACCACTTGGGAGAGATGAGGATCCCGGTGCCACCACCCCGCTGACCAGAAGCTCTCGGGGTGTGCGAGAACACGTGGGCGGACGAAGAGAGAGCAGTAGGAGTAGCAGTGTTATCTGTGGTGATCCATGTTTCCGTCAGTGCCAAGAAGTCGAGGGACTGGAGGGAGGCATAGGCTGAGATGAACTCTGCCTTGTTGGCCGCAGATCGGCAGTTCCAGAGAACTCCAGGTCTCCGGTAGCCTGATATCGTTTAGTACCTTGAGCGTGGCTGAGGTGAACCCATGACCAGCTCGGAAACCGGATTGCACAGCGGAGAAGGTGGGATTCGAAATGGTCAGTGATCTGTTTGTTAAATTGGCTTTTGAAGACTTTAGAAAGGCAGGTCAGGATGGATATACAGTTGAAGTCGGAAGTTTATATACACAGGCTGGAGTCAGTAAAACTCGTTTTTCAACCACTCCACAAATTTCTTGTTAACAAACTATAGTTTTGGCAAGTTGGTTAGGACATCTACTTTGTGCATGACAAGTAATTTTTCCAACAATTGTTCACAGAGAGATTATTTCACTAAATCACCATATCACAATTCCAGTGGATCAGAAGTTTACATACACTAAGTTGACTGTGCCTTTAAACAGCTTTGAAAATTCCAGGAAATGATGTCATGGCTTTAGAAGATTCTGATAGGCTAATTGACATAATTTAAGTCAATTGGAGGTGTACTTGTGGATGTATTTCAAGGTCTACCTTCAAACTCAGTGCCTCTTTGCTTGACATCATGGGAAAATCAAAAGAAATCAGCCAAGACTTCAGAAAAATGTAATTGTATACCTCCACAAGCCTGGCTAATCCTTGGGAGCAATTTCCAAATTGAAGGTACCACATTCATCTGTACAAACAATAGTACACCATGGGACCAAGCAGCCAACATACCGCCCAGGAAGGAGACGCGTTCTGTCTCCTAGAGATGAACGTACTTTGGTGCGAAAAGTGCAAATCAATCCCAGAACAACGGCAAAGGACCTTGTGAGGATGCTGGAGGAAACAGGTACAAAAGTATCTATATCCACAGTAAATTAGTCCTATAACGACATATCCTGAAAGCCCGCTCAGCAAGGAAGAAGCCACTGCTCCAAAACTGTCATAAGAAAGCCAGACCACGGTTTACAACTGCACATGGGGACAAAGTTCGTACTTTTTGGAGAAATAGAACTGTTAGGCCATAATGACCATTGTTAAGTTTGGAGGATAAGGGGGGGGGGGGCTTGCAAGCCGAAAACACCATCCCAATCGTGAAGCACCGGGGTGGCAGCATCATGTTGTGGTGGTGCTTTGCTGCATGAGGGACTGGTGCACGTCACAAAATAGATGGCATCATGAGGTAGGAAAATTACGTGGATATATTGAAGCAACATCTCAAGACATCAGTCAGGAAGTTAAAGCTTGGTCGCAAATGGGTCTTCCAAACGAACAATGACCCCAACATGCTTCCAAAGCAAAATGACTTAAGGACAACAAAGTCAAGGTATTGGAGTGGCCATCACAAAGCCCTGACCTCAATCCTACAGAAAATTTGTGGGCAGAACTGAAAAGGCATGTGCAAGCAAGGAGGCCTACAAACCTGACTCGGGTACACCAGCTCTGTCAGGAGGAATGGGCCAAAATTCACCCAACTTATTGTGGGAAGCTTGTGGAAGGCTACCTGAAATGTTTGACTGAAGTTAAACAATTTAGAGGCAATGCTATCAAATACTAATTGAGTGTATGTTAACCTCTGACCAACTGGGAATGTGATGAAAGACATTAAAGCTGAAATAAATCATTAGCTCTTCTATTATTCTGAGATTTCACATTCTTAAAATAAAAGTGCTGATCCTGACCTAAAACAGGGAATTTTTACTAGGATTAAATGTTGTGAAAAACTGAGTTTAAATGTATTTGGCTAAGGCATATGTAAACTTCAGACTTCAACTGTAGGTCTTTAACAGTTTGGGTCTAGAGTGTCACCCCCTTTGAAGAGGGGGATGACCGCGGCAGCATTCCCATATTTAGGAATATCGGACGATACGAAAGAAAGGTTGTACAGACTAGTAATAGGGATTGCAACAATGGAGGCAGATAATTTCAGAAAGAGAGGGTCCAGATTGTGTAGCCCAGCTGATTTGTACAGGTCCAGGTTTTTTAGCTCTTTCAGAACACCTGCTATCTGGATTTGGGTGAAGGAGAAGCTGGGGAGGCTTGGGCAAGTAGCTGCGGGGGTTGCAGAGCTGTTGACCGGGGTTGGGGTAGCCAGGAGGAAAGCATGGCCAGCTGTAGAGAAATTGAAATTCTCGATTATCGTGGATTTATCGGTGGTGACACAGTTTCCTAGCCTCAGTGCAGTGGCCAGCTGGGAGGAGGTGCTCTTATTCTCCATGGACTTTACTTTTTGGAATTAGTGCTACAGGATGCCAATTTCTGTTTGAAAAGGCTAGCCTTAGCTTTCCTAACTGACTGTGTGTATTGGTTCCTGACTTCCCTGAAAAGTTGCATATCGCGGGGACTATTGGATGCAAGTGCAGTACGCCAGAGGATGCTTTTGTGCTGGTTGAGGGCAGTCAGGTCTGGCGTGAACCAAGGGCTATATTTGTTCTTAGTTCAATTTTTTTTGAATGGGGCATGCTTATTTCAGATGGTGAGTAAATTACTTTTATAGAACAACCAGGCATCCTCTACTGACGGGATGAGGTCAATATCCTTCCAGGATACCTGGGCCAGGTCGATTAGAAAAGCCTGCTCGCAAAAGTGTTTTAGGGAGCTTTTGACAGTGATGAGGGTTGGTCGTTTGACCGCGGACCCATAACGGATGCAGACAATGAGGCAGTGATCGCTGAGATCCTGATTGAAAACAGCAGAGATGTATTTGGAGGGTAAGTTGGTCAGAATAATATCTGAGGGTGCCCATGTTTACGGATTTAGGGTTGTACCTGGTGGGTTCCTTGATGATTTGTGTGAAATTGAGGGCATCTAGCTTAGATTGTAGGATGGCCGGGGTGTTAAGCATATCCCAGTTTAGGTCACCTAACAGAATTATCTCTGAAGAGAGATGGGGGGAAAAATCAATTAACATATGGTGTCCAGGGCACAGCTGGGAGCTGAGGGGGGTCTATAACAGGTGGCAACAGTGAGAGACTTATTTCTGGAGAGATTCATTTTTTAAATTAGAAGCTCGAACTGTTTGGGCATAGACCTGGAAAGTATGACAGAACTTTTCAGGCTAACTCCTCCTTTGGCAGTTCTAGCTTGACGGAAAATGTTGTAGTTGGGGATGGAAATCTCAGAATTTTTGGTGGCCTTCCTAAGCAGGGATTCAGACGCGGCAAGGACATCAGGGTTGGCAGAGTGCGCTAAAGCAGTGAGTAAAACAAACTTAGGCAGGAGGCTTCTGATGTTAACATGCATGAAACCAAGGTGTTTATGGTTACCAAAGTCAACAAATGAGAGCGCCTGGGGACACACAGGGCCTGGGTTAGCCATTACGTCACCCGAGGAACAGTAGGATGAGGGTACAGCTAAAGGCTATTAAAACTGGTTGTCTAGTGCGATATGGATAGAGAATAAAAGGAGCAGATTTCTGGGCGTCGTAGGATAGATTCAAAGCATAATGTACAGACAGGGGTATGGTAGGGTGCGGGTACAGTGGAGATAAACCTAGGCATTGAGTGACAATGAGAGGTTGCATCTCTGGAGGCACTAGTTATGCTAAATGAGGTCACCGTATGTGTGGGAGATAGGACAAAAGAGGTATCTGAGGCATGTTGAGTGGGACTTGGGGCTCCGCAGTAAAATGAAACAATGATAACTACCCTAAACAACAGTATACAAGGCATATTGACATTAGAGAGACAAAGTGAGGCATAAAGCAATCACAGGTGTTGATTGGGAGAGCTAACTAAGACAACGGGTAAGACAACAACAGCTAATCCGCTAAGACAACAACAACAGGTAAAATGGCATTGAATGGGCAGAGAGGGTCAGTTAACTACACACAGGGCCTGAGTTCGAGGCTGGGGCCGACAGATATATAAAATAAACAAAATGGAGTACCGTGATTAAATGAGCAGTCCAGCAGGCATCAGCTATGTAGCCAAGTGATCATAGTAATTTTCAGATGTACTGATCTTTTGCAGGTGTTGTTACACATGGTCTGCCCCTGCCGTCCTGTCTCCCTGTAGCACTGTCTTAGGCGTCTCACAGTACAGACATTGCAATTTATTGCACTGGCTACATCTGCAGTCCGCATGCCTCCTTGCAGCATGCCTAAGGCACGTCCACGCAGATGAGCAGGGACACTGGGCATCTTTCTTTTGTTGTTTGTCAGAGTCAGTAGAAAGGCTTTTGTGTCCTAAGTTTTTATAACTGTGACCTTAATTGCCTACCGTCTGTAAGCTGTTAGTGTCTTAACGACCGTCACAGGTGCATGTTCATTAATTGTTTATGGTTCATTGAACAAGCATGGGAAACAGTGTTCAAACCCTTTACAATGAAGATCTGTGAAGTTATTTGGATTTTTACAAATTATCTTTGAAAGACAGGGTCCTGAAAAAGGGATTTTTCTTCTTTTGCTAAGTTTATTAGGAAGAAACACTCTTTTTGAATTCATGAAAGCAGTATTGATAGTGTTAGAAATATGGACTGATCAGGAACAGAAAATACTTCAGGTTTGAGATATTCACTTACATTAGAGGACAATGAATGCAGCATTTTGCTCTAGTCTTGACCTACCACACCCTAATATTGATGTGATCTAATAAAATATGGTCATATGTGGAATAATTACCATTTTCACCATAGTAACCCAGTCAATGCAAATTAAATGTTTTGGCACAGTGATTAGGTGGGCCTTCAATTTCCTTGAAGCTTAACTCCAGCTCCAATCCTTTGCATACACACCATAAAAATCATCAGCTATATTTCATAGTTGAATGATAAATTTGATCTATGAAAGCTGATTTGACTTTTTCATATGCACAGTATAGAGGTTTAAGTCAGGTGAATGTTTGATGTTTAATTAAGGCAGAAATATTTATTTTCCCTTCAACTATTCACAGTATGGGATCAGGTGAAAACAATGTGTGCGCGTGCGATTGTTTATGTTGCTTATTAGCCCTATCAAATGCCCCTGTAGGGGTTGTTGGGGGAGGGGAGTTCAGTCAAGTGAAGGCCCAACGAAAGACAGGGCCAGTTGAAAGGCAGCACAGGGAGAAGCTGTGATGTTCTGTCCAGACAGTTATCCGCCTTTGATCTTTTAGCAGGGTCTATCTGGTGAGTGGTTTGAGTTAGAACTGAATTTGAGGAGAGGAAGGGGCAGGGCCGATCAATGTCAAATTCACGAGAGCCGTATCAAATTAACATAAGCCCCTGTGCCCCAAAGACAGGGGGCTGTAGCACAGCATATAGTCCATCTCACTCAGTCTCCCTTTCTCTGGCTGATGTTCTCTTGCTTGCTAATCCCCAATTTGGCGCCCATCTGCATGTTTTAAACATCCCATCGTGAGTGTGCTACATGTTACGTAACTGGCACATCCCTGCTGACATTAAGATGCTGTGGGCGTAATAGGGAAAATGAAATCATTTTGACTACAGCCCACACAACGCCTCCAGAGAATGCCACGCAGAGCAAGTGGCATAAACAAGTCCTGTACCCTAGAGAGAAACTCTATGGGAGGTTGGGGGGACTGAGGGGTAACCGAGCAAGGGGTGAGTACAGTGTCCACTTTAGTCAGGGAGCTGTTGTGAGAGCTGCCACAGCCTATTAAAATATGGGAGTCTTCGAGTGCATTCACAAACCAGCTCAGACAGAGTTTACTGGGAGAAACCACCCCTGTTGCTTCCGGACCTCCCTCAACCTGTTAAGCATACGTGTATGCACAAATGCAGGAATGAACAAACACACACACACACACACACACAATAAGTGTGTATGGTGTATGTGTGCCTATTGGGAGTTCAATTGTGTTTATATCTGCCTGGTTGACTCGACATAAACATTCTCCCTACGGTTGATGTGTAAAGGGGGGAAATATCCCTATTGCTCTCTGTTTAGGATGTAACCAGTCTAATTCATTCAGATGCAACGAGTTGATGCATTTTGAGTGTGTATCATATTTGCCTTGCGTAATTGCCGCTCTCGGAGGGACTGAAAGTAAGCCTAATTGAAACTCTGAAACACTGTGGCTTTGACCATTCAGAGTATTTTGCATAAGAGTTGTTATATGCTTATTGTCATAACAGAGACCATTGATTGTGTGTTGGCTTTGGTATCGATTGGTGAGGTTAGGTTGCTCTGTACTGAACAACGTGCATGATGTTGATGTTCAAAGTCTGACTAGGAAAACTACACTAAATATAACAAAATATTGCTATTATGGAAACGAATGGAGTTATTTTTTTAAGGCTAAACTTACGCTCGCTCCTCTCCTGGGTGATGCTAATGCATCATCTTATGCCAACATGCCCAACAAGCATTAGTTGTCGAGCAATGGCCAACAAAGAAATTATGCGTCAAGTAGGGGAGTTGGTTACATTGTCACAATAAATGGGATGTAATTTTTAAGGTGAAAGGGTTGTGGAATATGTTTTTCAAGGCAGGAACAAGCCAAGTCTCCCAAGCTTTTGCCTTTAAAGGGGCAAAACCACTGTTGAAACAATAACAAAGCGTTGCCCCCACCATTGTTTCGGTAAAAAGCAGAGGGATGGGGCTGGAGTAATGCAACCACTCAAATTCATAGACAGAGCTATGGATGTAAGTACTGACCATTATATCAAAATTATAGTTTTAAGCTTGTTTTGAGTCTATACAGAATCTGTTTACATTTATTTTATTCACAAACATTGGAATAAAACAAGCTTAGACTATATTTTGGGTTCTGATTGGGTATGACTGTTGAACTAAAGCTCATGAGGCATTTATAAGTTAAAATTGATGTGAAATAAATTGCCATCCTTGCACCTTTCTTAAATAATTCCACATTTCTTCTAAAAATGAGTTGAAATAATAATGAATAACACCTTGTTATTGGAGTTTCTACATTGCAGAACCAATTGTATTTTTTTGTAAACTTAAGTTGTAATAGAGACAAATGGCATGGACAAAATTATAATTATTGGCACACCGGAGCTAGTACTTGGTTACATAGCCTTTTCCCATGATAACTGCAAACAAACACTTATTGTAGCCATCAATGAGCTTGCTACACCTTTGTGATTTGGCCCCCCTTATTTTTTACCAGCAAACTGTTTTAATTCTTCAATGTTTGAGGGGTGCTCTCCATCAACTGCTGTTTTATGACCTCGCCGTAGATAATCTGCTGACTTCATGATGCCTTGCGCATGGATGTTTAAGTTCCCCAGTACCAGATGCAGCAAAGCAACCCCACAACATTATCAAAACTCCCCATATTTGAATGTTTGAGAATTTCAATAAATGTTTTACAAAAATATATTTATTTCTGTAATGTTAAAAATCCAATAACAAGAAAATCCAACAATTTTTTTTAAATTGCAAGGGTGCCAATATATATGGCCGCAACTAGATATTCTTAAAAAATCAGTGGGTATATATCATTAATTTATGTCCACAAATGGTAGTAGAAACTGAAGATTGGCCGATTAAACTAGGGCAGGGTTCCCCAACTGGCGGCCCGCGTGCCTAATTTGGTCTGTGGGTCATTTTACTTGGTCCCCAAGTTTTCTGAGCTGACATTTATTTTGAATTACATTTTTGTAAATTGATGTTCATAAAATACTCTAAAAACACCAGCTCCAAGTGATTTTAATTTTGGAAATCTGTTCCAAAGTATTCACATGCATAATCAAGGGATATATGGGGCAACAGGGTAGCCTGGTGGTTAAAGTGTTGGATTAGTAACCCAAATGTTGCAAGTTCGAATCCCTGAGCTGATAATATACAAATCTCTCGTTCTGCCCCTGAACAGGCAGCTGTTCCTGTTGGTATAGTAGGCAGGCACTAATTTACTTGCCTAGGTTAAATACAAATATATGATACATATGTGTATACAAATATAAGCAAGGTTTGACATTACTATGTTTTAATCAAACGTTCTATCTGTTTGGGTGTCATGCGGTCAATTTGCAGTCTACAAATTACTTTTAATTATGTTCCGGCCCCCTGACCATCCGCTCAATAAAAAAAATCGGCCCATGTGAATGTATTTGACGATCCCTGAACTAGGGGGAGGAGTGCCCCCTGTTGGCCTATCAAGACTTCTGCATTACAACTTTCTCAAGGAGGTGCTACTTTAGAAAAACATTCTGCAAGGTAAATCAACTACCTTACTTCGAAAGAACCTCGTTCATTGTGTTTTTCTACGCTTTCTCGAGGAGGTGCTACTTTAGAATAACATGCTGCAAGGAACATCGTTCATTGTGTTTTTCTACGAGTGCCTACCTAATATACCAACAGTAACATAATAACCAATTTAGCGCAATACTAATGTATCGTTTCCAGGATTGCACCCACCAGTACGCTAGGCGGTGCTAAACCTTGTACTTACAAATCAATGTAGAAGAAGACAAACATCATATTCGAAAGATGGCGGTGATCAAGGAAAAAGATGGGAGACCAGGGAAACAGCCAGGAAAGGAATCTCAGCCGTTGATTATTGCCAAAACTCCAGCAGAGGAGCAGCGCCTGAAATTGGAGAGATTGATGAGAAACCCTGTAAGTGGCTGGGGAGGTTCGGGCCTTTGAGGATATCTTCAAATGGCACATGCTTATCTCCACAGTTAGCCAGGCTAACTAACGACGTTAGCACCAGCGAATATGTGCTTAACGTTACGGTAGATAGAACAGTGTGTGACTATAGCAAGTATTTAGTTAATTTATGAATCTATGAATACTCACGTATGTTTGCAGGATAAACCTGCTCCTATCCCAGACCGACCGAAAGAATGGAACCCCCGGGCTCCTCCGGAGTTTGTGCGGGATGTGATGGGTAAGCCTGCAATTTGGCGGATGAATTTGTGAATTCTCAGGGTTCGGCAAGGGCATGTACGATTCCCTTGTTTTGCAGTCCAATAGTAGAGCGAGCCCTTGCAAGAGAGGCGTATGGACGCATTTTTCAAAAACCCTAAAGCCTAAGCAATATGTTTTAAACCCACTGATGAGATATTTAATGAATCTTCTCCAGGCTCCAGTGCAGGAGCTGGCAGTGGAGAATTCCATGTGTACAGACACCTTCGCAGGCGAGAGTATCAGAGACAGGACTTCCTGGACAAGATGACCGAGAAGGTGGGCATTTTTTATTACGGGCTCCCCAATGACACCCGGCGACATCGTTTCTCATGGGAACCAATTTCTTTCAAGCGGTGGGGGTAACCAATAAAGATTTTAATAATAAAATGTTCTTGCAGCAAAAGATGGATTTGGACTATCTTGACAAGGTGTCAGATAACCAACAGGCAGCTGATGAAAGAACAGCCAAACGCAGGAAGAAAAGGTTGGTGCAGTAATCATGGACCCGCTAAATAAAATAAAAATGTATAGAGCATACATGGCCTTTATTCTTTGATTCTCTGCTGTAATCTGTATACTTGATGGTTTATGTTACACATATGTATGTGTATTTCAGGGAAAAGCTGAAGCAGAAGAAGCTTATGGCAAAAAAAGCCAAGCAGGATGCCAACAAAGGTGAAGGTAAAAGGAAAAAATGACATTTAAGTGATGGATTTTATTGAAACATGTTCCCCTCAGATGTTCAGAAGTGTGTCGAAGAGCAAGTCCACAACTCGTGTTGCTATGGCCACCCTTACAAAAAAAGAATAGTTTTGAAACTACAGTAAAAGTGCAGTAACTGCTGTCGACTGTGGTATTTTGGACACAGTAATTTCAGAATTACGGTAGTAAAAAAACTATTTTGGATGCGGTATTTGCAGCATACTGCACTGCAGTTATACTACACTCTGACTGCAATATTTTTCGTAAGTGCAGTGCAAGAGCCAAATTGTACTTGCATATTGTGCTACAGAACAGGGCTAGGTTTCCCAATAGCATGGAACTTAAGCCTATGAGTTTTAATGCTGCATTGTTTTTTTTAACAGACAAATGTGTAACGTGTTTCCCAAAACATATTTTCATTTTAGTAATTTAGCAGAAGCTCTTATCCAGAGTGACTTACGGGAGCAATTAGGGTTAAGTGCCTTGCTCAAGGGCGCATTGACAGATTTGTCGGCCTTTTGGTTACTGGCCCAATGCTCTTAACTGCTAGGCTAGCACGTAGAGAATGCTCACTAAAGCCTTGTTCACACTGGCAGTTTGAAGTGACTCAAATTCTATTTTTGCACATTTAAATCTGATCTTTTTTCCTATAGTCTGAATAGCCAAAGAGCACTTGGAATCAGATATTTCCAGCCAAATTTCAAACCACTCATAAATAAATCTGATTCCTGACCATGCAACTCTTCTGAACAGTCAACTAGGTTGTTAAAACTTTACAAACAAATGAGTGATTTCTCATCAGTTATCGTCACAGCTGTGTACATTCCCCCTCAAGCAGACACCAATACGGCCCTCAAGGAACTTCACTGGACTCTGTGTAAACTGGAAACCATATAACCTGAGGCTGCATTCATTGTAGCTGGGGATTTTAACAAAGCAAATTTGAGGACAAGGCTACCTAAATTCTATCAGCATATTCATTGCACTACGCTTGGGTGTAATACATTTGATCATTGCTACTCTAACTTCTGCGATGCATATAAAGCCCTCCCCCGCCCTCCCTTCGGCAAATCCGAACACGACTCCATCTTGCTCCTACTGTCTTATAGGCAGAAACTCAAATAGGATGTACCGGTGACTAGCACCATTCAACGCTGGTCTGACCAATTGGAATCCACGCTTCAAGATTCTTTTGATCACGTGGACCGCGATATGTTCCGGTCAGCCTCAGATAACATTGTCTAACGCTGACTCAGTGAGTGAGTTTATAAAGAAGTGCATTGGAGATACACACCACGGACAAACTGAAATGGTCCACCACACAAAGTGTGGTGAAGAAAGCTTAACAGCGTGAATGGATCACTAGTCACTTTAAACAATGCCACTTTAATAATGTTTACATATCTTACATTACTCATATCATATTTTATACCATCTATTGCACCTTGCCTATGCCGCCCGGCCAACACTCATCCATATACTTACATGTACATATTCTCCTCCATCCCTTTAGATTTGTGTGTAAAAGGTTGTTGTTGGGCAATTGTTAGATTACTTGTTAATATTACTGCACTGTCAGAACTAGAAGCACAAGCATTTTGCTACACTCGCATTAACATCTGCTAACCATGTGTATGTGACCAATAATATTTGATGTGCTAGCAAGCTAACCAACCAGCTAGCTAGCTAGTTGACTGTTGTGGTAAGACAAAAAGGACTTGATTCAAAACATCTTATTCTTTGAGGCTCTAAAAGTGTTCTTACACTGATTTTTGAACGTTCAAAGCAACTGGGATACTTCCAATGGCAGGCAATGACATCTTAGCTTACCACACAACTTTTGAGTGAGAGGAAGCACTACCACCAATTACCCTATGCCATTGCATACATACCTGCCGTTACCATGACAACTAGCATAGCAATGTCCGCAAATGACTACAGTCTGAACACACAAATCCAATGTCTTTTCTGTTCGGACAGTCAGTATTCCAAAAGGGATTTGAAAAACAAAACTGTTTTGAGCATTAAGGCCTGCAGTGTGAACAAGGTTTAAGTGTGTTGTTGTATACAGAGTGAACAAAACATTAGGAACACCTTCCTAATATTGAGTTGCACTACATCCCCTTTTGCCCTTAACTGTTGAGCATGATAAACCCAGCAGCGTTGCAGTTCTTGACACTCAAACTGGTGCGACTGGCACCTACCATGCCCCGTTCAAAGGCGCTTAAATCTATTGTCTTGCCCGTTCACCCTCTGAATGGCACCCATACACAATCCATGTCTCAAAGCTTAAAAATCATTTTTTAACCTGTCTCCTCCCCTTCATCTTTAACCTGTCTCCTCCCCTTCATCTACCCTGATTTGAAGGGAATTTAACAGGTGTAATCAATAAGGAATCATAGCGGTCACCTGGTCAGTCTGTCATGGAAATAAGTGTTCCTAATTGTTTGTGTGCTCTGTGTATGTTAATATCGATAGGATCGAAAGAAGGCGACACTTCGGATCAGCTTTCTCTATTCACATTCTTACCCTCACATTAGAATGATTACACAATGCTGACAAAATATTGGAAAAATAACTAAATGAAAATTATTTTAATGATTGAAATATGCAGCCTATAAAAGCTAGCTTGTAACATTAATGCAGTCATTGGTTTTCATTAGATCCTTTTTTTTTTTTTTACCTTGATTCACTTGTTTATAACATTGCCATCTTCATATTTGTATTAAACTATGACATTATTGACGGTCACAAAGAGACAGACAATTTGATCTGTGTTTGGATGAGATCTTGTGTGTAAAGCATAGAGATACAAAGAGGAGTTCACTTTCTATCTGCCATTATGGTATCTGTGACAGCATGGATAGCACCATTGAGGCCATCTCAATTTTAAAGCAGTACATTTTCTTTTGGTTGTATTTGTTATGGATCCCCATTTATTTATTTTTTTATTTTTTTCTGGTGTCCAGCAACATAAGACAGTTACATACAGTTTAAAATACTACATCGCATTACATTTCATAATTTCCACCACCACATATTTACAGATTGGCATGCATATTATTAATGTTAACTCCCTATGTATAGCCAGTTGTGCTGCCCTGTTCTGGGCAAATTGCAATTTTCCTAAGTCCCTCTTTGTGGCACCTGACCACACGACTGAACAGTAGTCCAGGTGCAACACAACTAGGGCCTGTAGGACCTGCCTTGTTGATAGTGCTGTTAAGAATGCAGAGCAATGCTTTATTATGGACAGACTTCTCCCCATCGTAGCTACTGTTGTATCAATATGTTTTGACCATGACAGTTAACCTATTTGAACAAACATTAAAAAGGGATGGCTTAATGTCATTTAAACCATGATATTGAGACAAAGTCCTTCGGCAAAGCCTGTACAGCCAACTACACTTTTAATCGTACACAAAACCAAGGAGAAAAAGCCAAACTTGTTGACTGTTTCTGGAGATGCGTGAAAAACAAACATATTAGGGGGTTAACATTAAAGTGGATAATAAGGTATTTATTAATTAAACAGTTGCAAATGTTAAAGGTGAGAGACCTGCCCTATGAACATGGGTCGTATTCATTAGGCACCAACCGGGGGAAAAAACAAACTAAAACATGGAGGGACTGGGCCTCCCGAGTGTCGTCGCGGTCTAAGGCGCTACATCGCAGTGCTAGAGGTGTCACTACAGACCTGGGTTCGATCCCAGGCTGTGTCACAGCCGGCCGCGACCGAGAGACCCATGAGGCAGCGCACAATTGGCCCAGCATCGTCTGGCTTAGGGGAGGGTTTGGCCGGCCGCGATGTCCTTGTCCGATTGCGCTCTAGCAACCCTGGCGGGCCGGGCGCATGCATGCTGACTTCGGTCTCCAGTTGTACGGCGTTTCCGCTGACGCATTGGTGAGGCTGGCTTTCGGGTTTTTAAAATATTTTTTTCAACCTTTATTTAACTAGGCAAGACAGTTAAGAATGAATTCTGCCTAGGAACAGTGGGTTAACTGCCTGTTCAGGGGCAGAACGACTGATTTGTACCTTGTCAGCTCGGGGATTCGAACTTGCAACCTTTCGGTTGGCTTGGCAGGGTTGTGTTTCGGAGGTCACATGGCTCTCAAACTTCGCCTCTTCTGAGTCCGTACGGGAGTTGCAGCGATGGGAAAAGACTAACTACCAATTATATACCGTAAAAAATTGTCCAATAACAAACACCCACCCAAATTGTTTCAGAGCATTTTGCTGTGGTGTGCTCTATTGAATAGAACCCTGTAGTTGCTGGCATGTGATGCCTAAGTTGCTAATCTTACCAATGGAAAAAATAATTTAAAGTAGTTGGCAATATCAGTGGGTTTTGTCATGAACGAGCCAGCTAATTCCATGAATGATGGAGCTTTTTGCCCAAAATGTAATTTTAAGGTGCTCCAAAGCTTTTTACTATCATTTGTCATTTATCTTTGTTTCATAGTATAGATTTATTTTTATTCGGTATAATCACATGATTTCTCAAATTGCAGTACAGTTGCCAATCAGTTGTGCAGACACTTATTTGCTATTCCTTTTTCCTCATCCCGCTCAGACAAACAATTTTTCAATTAAAATGTGGATTTAAGTTTTTACAGTATTTTTCTTAATGGGTGCATGCTTATTATTAACTGGGATAAGCAATTTCATAAATGTGTCAAGTGCAGTATCTGGTTGCCGACCTGCCTATGCCTGACTGTGCCTCTCGCTTTCGCTCGTGCAAGATGCAAGAGTTTCTGTTGTTTGAAGTAGCCTACGGCCACTATTCGGTCTCCTCCGTTGCAAAAATGCTGACTAGGAGTCGATTCCTAGTGAAATCTAAACTTTACACCCAGAAATGGGAGTCGACACCGGGAGTCAAAGGGCAAGGAGTCGAGGAATCAATTATTTTGGAGTCGACTCCCCACTAGCAGGTAGTGGTGAATGACTCCGGCCTCTGCTCTGACTGAAATTTGACAAAACGGACCAAAATTAGCACAAGTGCTACAGCTGCAATGTCAGATGTGCACACACACTAATTAACTGGGTGATTGATTATGAATGCATATGGAGCCGTCTGACAATGTATACTAACCTAAATATTCAAGGCTAATTGGTAGCCTACGTCAGCCTAGCTGCCTAGGCAAATTGTATTTCTTTTTGGAGTCTGCTCTCCCACTACGGGGCGGCAGCGTAGCCTAGTGGTTAGTGTTGGATTAGTAACTGAAAGGTTGCAAGTTCAAATCCCTGAGCTGACAAGGAACAAATCTGTCGTTCTGCCCCTGAACAAGGCAGTTAACCCACTGTTCCTGGCCGTCATTCAAAATAAGAATTTGTTCTTAACCTTTTATTTTAGGCAAATTCGTTTTTTTTTAAATACACGTTGCTCACATACTTGATGTTTGCTCGCCTAGCATGGCTCTCGACTTGGTTTTTATAACGTCATTGATGACTTTAGCTTATAAATGTCCACACTCACCAAGATGATATTTGGTAGCTCATTTCAGCATAGTGGGGATTTTTAAGGGTGTATTTTACCATCTATACAAACCAGAGAACGTGCAGAGTTATGCTCACTGTAGTACAGATAATGGAGGCATTTTGAAGGAGGAGATGGAGACAGTTTGATATAAATGCATTCAGGTAGCAAAACAATTATCAATTTACACTACTGAAATTGGGATAGTATATCTACTACTTGAATCAAGTTGATAATACATTAATTTGAGCAAATATATTTTTATGACTTTTTTTTTGTTTATTCACGTCGGTTATACAATTAGCGTGCTGGCCCTAGTGCCGATCATTGCCTGATCACTTCCAGCCCTAGTGCCGATCATTGCCTGATCACTTCCAGCCCTAGTGCCGATCATTGCATGATCACTTCCAACACATAGAAATCCCCACCCTCTTGACTACTTTTTAAATGGTGGAAGCCATCAATGGCAATCTCTATGCTAAAAGGTGTTACAGCCATCTAGAGCCCGCTATGGCAGAAGAGACTGATTTTGACTATTTTTGGTATCCCCTCTCTTTAGATTCTGAGAAGTCCTCCTCCAGCAGTGAAGAGGACGACCAGGAGAGGGAGGCTGAGGATGATGCAGAGGCGCCCAGTTTCGTCATGGGGAAGAGATGAATGCATGGCTCCGGGTCATGAGACGTGCTCCAAGACGAAATTGAACGGTGGAACAACATCTAATACCAGTTCAGAAGTCAACACAGCCAAGCAACACAGCCTAGCTTTGATCAATGTCATGGATTTGAGACATTATCTGAGAGCGAACCAAGGGAGATAAGCCTCTGTTAGGTAACTGCTGTTCTTCCCAACTTGTGGTTGTAGTTAGATTCTTTGAATTGAGGATGACAAAGCTGGGTTGTATTCATTAGGCACCAAATGGTCTGTAACAGGGAGGGACTACCTGAACTTGAAATAAGACTTGCTCGTTTTTGTTTTTCGTTGCAAAAACCTTTTGCTACAGTGTGCCCTGATGAATATGATTATCAAGATGTTAATTTCATGCATGTCTCTACTTTGAAACTTGTTGTGTGTTAGCGTCATTTCTCACATTTTATTTTATACTATGCTTGTGTATATATTTTTCATAAACATCTGGGAAGAATTGGGCCTATATTTGCTGTTTACCCCAATAGAATCTTCTGGAATGTATTACTAAATGATAACCCAATTTCACTAGATATACAATTACTTTAGGTAGCACTGTCAAGCTATTTCCACAATGCTGAGCAGGACATAATACTCATAGGGTCACTCCACTCATTCCACCCTCCATGTGAAATTAATTTGGGGAAGGATAATAGAATTGGTCTAATATTTGTAACAAGAGTAGTCGAGTACTAGTATTTGTAGTCTTTAATGGAATGAGTTTTGAACTAGTTTGCTGGTATGGCTGACCTTGACTTGCAAATCGGCTATTGGCGGTTCCATTGTACAACAAGATTGGTGTAATGCTTTATTTTCCTTCCTCAAATATGTGTATTGTTGGTTGCCAAGGACTATCACCCACAGTTACTCAGTTTTCACACCTGCCAGACCGGTTCGGTGGCTATTGTCAAGGGTCCTCCAGTGACATATCTCTACAGTTTTACATAGATGAGGAATCAGGTTTTATCCTTATTTGAAAAACACATCCTAAACCGTTTAATCTCTGTATCAAGTCCTACAGTAAGTGTTTGACCTGAATAGGATAACTTACTTTTTTCCCCTACTGAACTTATGTGAAGGTTGAGTATACACTATATATACAAAAGTATGTGGACACTTCAAATGAGTGGATTCGGCTATTTTTATTTTTACCCTTATTTTACTAGGCAAGTCAGTTAAGAACAAATTCTTATTTTCAATAACGGCCTAGGAACAGTGGGTCAACTGCCTGTTCAGGGGCAGAACGACAGATTTGTACCTTGTCAGCTCTGGGATTCAAACTTGCAACCTTTCGGTTACTAGTCCAACGCTCAAACCACTAGGCTACCCTGCCAGCCACACCTGTTGCTGACAGGTGTATAAAATCAAGCACACAGCCATGCAATCTCTGTAGACAATCATTGGCAGTAGAATGGCCTTACTGAAGAGCTTAGTGACTTTCAACATGGCACAGTCATAGGATGCCACCTTTCTAACAAGTCAGTTTGTTAAATTACTGTCCAGCTAGAGCTGCCCCGGTCAACTGTAAGTGCTGTTATTGTGAAGTGGAAAAATCTAGACACAACGGCCCAGCCGCGAAGTCGTAGGCCACACAAGCTCACAGAACTCTGTCCTCGGTTGCAACACTCCTTACCTCTAGAAGCAACGTCAGCACAAGCACTGTTTGTCAGGAGCTTAATGAAATGGGTTTACATGGCCGAGCAGCCGCACACAAGCCTAAGGTACCATGTGCAGTGGCAAGCGTTGATTGGAGTGGTGTCAAGCTTGCCGCCATTGGACTCTGGAGCAGTGGAAACGCGTTCTCTGGAGTGATGAACCACGCTTCACCATCTGGCAGTCCGACGGATGAATCTGGGTTTGGCGGATGCCAGGAGAACGCTACCTGCCCCAATGCATTGAGCCAACTGTATAGTTTGGTGGAAGAGGAATAATGGTCATTGTTTGGGCTAGGCCCCTTAGTCCTGTTGAAAAACAAATGATAGTCCCATTATGCACAAACCAGATGGGATGGTGTATCGCTGCAGAATGCTGTTGTAGCCATGCTGGTTACGTGTGCCTTGAATTCTAAATAAATCACAGACACCAGCAAGCATCATCACACCACCACACCACCTCCTCCATGCTTCACGGTGGGAATCACTAGGCGACCCTGGGACGGCAGGGTTGCAAGTTCAAACCCCCTGAACTGACTTGCCTGGTTAAATAAAGGTAAAATAAAATAAACATGTGGAGATCATCCGTTCGCCTACTCTGCATCTCACAAAGACAGAGGTTCGATCCAAAAATCTCAAATTTGGACTCAGACCAAAGGACAGATTTCCACTTGTCTAATGTCCGTTGCTTGTGTTTCTTGGCCCAAGCAAGACTCTTCTTATTGGTGTCCTTATTTTGTGGTTTCTTTGCGGCAATTCAACCATGAAGGCCCGGTTCACTCAGTCTCCTCTGAACAGTTGATGTTGAGATGTGTCTGTGACTTTAACTCTGACGCATTTATTTGGGCTGCAATTTCTGAGGCTGGTAACTCTAATGAACTTATCCTCTACAGCAGAGGTAACTCTGGGTCTTCCTTTACTGTGGCGGTCCTCATGACATCCAGTTTAATCAGCGCTTGGTTTTTGCGACGGCACTTAAAGAAACTTTCAAAATGTTCCGCATTGACTTACCTTCATGTCTTAAAGTAATGATGGACTGTCATTTCTCTTTGCTTATTTGAGCTGTTCTTGCCGTAATATGGACTTAGCCCTATTTGGTAAAAGACTATCTTCTGTATACCACCACTACCATGTCACAACACAACTGATTGACTCAAACACAGTAAGGAGGAAAGAAATTCTACAAATTCACTTTTAACAAGGCACACCTGTTAATTTAAATGCATTCCAGGTGGCTACCTCATGAAACTGGTTGAGAGAATGCCAAGAGTGTGCGAATCTGTCATCAAGGCAAAGGGTGGCTTCTTTGAAGAATCTAAAATATATTGTGATTTGTTTAACACTTTTTTGGTTACTACATGATTGATTCCATGTGTGTTTTGTCTTCACTGTTATTCTACAATGTAAAAATAAAAACCCTTGGATGAGTAGATGTGTGAACTTTTGACTGGTATTGTGTGTGTGTGTGTGTATATATATATATATATATTTTTTTACAAATTTAACCCCTTTTAGGGGGTTGGCACAAAACTACACTGTACTCAGAAAATATTCAGACCCCTTGACCTTTCCATTCAGTTACTTTACAGCCTTTTTCTAAAATTGATTAAATAAAAAATCCTCATTAATCTAAACACAATACTCTCATGGAACAGGTTTTAAATATGTTATCAAATTGATTAAAAAAACAGTATTCAGACCCTTTTTCTATGAGAATCTAAATTGAGCTCCGGTTTCCATTGATCATCCTTGAGCTGTTTCTACAACTTGATTGGAGTCCACCTGTGGTAAATTCAATGGATTGGACATGATTTGGAAAGGCTGACACCTGTCTATATAAGCACCCACAGTTGACTGCATATCAGTGCAAAAACCAAGCCATGAGTTGAAGGAAGTGTTCGTAGAGCTCCGAGGTGGGATTGTCAAGGCACAGATCTGGGGAAGGGTACCAAAACATTCTGCAGCATTGAAGGTCCCCAAGAACACAGTGGCCTCCATCATTCTTAAATGGAAGAAGTTTGGAAACGCAAAGACTCATCCTAGAGCTGGCCGCCTGGCCAAACTGAGCATTCGGGGGAGAAGGACCTTGGTCAGGCAGGTGACCAAGAACCTGATTGTCAGTCTGACAGAGCTCCAAAGTAACTCTGTGGAGATGGGAAAACCTTCCAGAAGGACAATCATCTCTGCAGCACTCCACCAGTCAGATTTTTATGGTTGAGGTGCCAGACGGAAGCCATTCCTCAGTAAAAGGCATATGACAGCCCACTTGGAGTTTGCCAAACAGCAGTTAAAGGACTCACAGAGCAGGAGAAACAAGATTCTCTGGTCTGATGAAACCAAGATTGAACTCTTTGGCCTGAATGCCAAGCGTCACATCTTGAGGAAACCTGGCACCATGATGGTGGCAGACGTTTTTCAACGGCAGGGACTGGGAGACTAGTCAGGATCGAGGACAAGAATGGAGCAAAGTACAGAGATCCTTGATGAAAACGTGTTTCAGAGTTCTCAGGACCTCAGACTGGGATGAAGGTTCACCTTCCAATAGGACAATGATCCTAACACAGCCAAGACAACGCGATGCTACCCATCGAAACTGACAGGGCTTGAGAGGATCTACAGACAATAATGGGAGAAACTCCCCAAATACAGGTTGTGCCAAGCTTGTAGCGTCATACCCAAGAAGACTCGAGGCTGTAATCGCTGCAAAGGTGCTTCAACTAAGTACTGAATAAATGGTCTGAATACTTATGTAAATGTAATATTTCAGTTATTTATTTTTAATATATCTGCTAGATTGAGGAGGGGGGGGGGGTGTAATCAATTTTAGAATAAGGCTGTAACGTAACAAAATGTGGAAAAAGGAGAACACCATCGTGTTCGTGAGGGTCAAACATATTAGTTTGGTAGTCCAAATCATACTGATGTTTTCGTGAGAAGACCAAAAAATGTTTTCACGGAATGTCTCAGGGTCTGACAAACACCGCTGTGGCTCGGCCACCTTCCACAGCAGATGCAGAAGGCAGCCATAGGCGGATGCGGTGGATTGAGACGTTTATCTCTAGTTTAAACTGACAGATTTAACCCCCTAAATACAGGTTGGAAAACCTGTATTCATATGGAAAATATTTCTACTTCAGCTACAATTTGAGAGGAGAATCAATTACTACCCACTATGCACAGACGTCAATTCAACGTGGATTCAACCAGTGTGTGGTCAGTTGGTAGGTATAGTGTTCAGATCCAATTGGCATGACTGAACATGAATAGTGTGACCTCTCATACAGTTTGTTGCGCAATAACATGACCTCCCTCACTGGTTTAGCCAGTATTAAGAAATCGTTTTAGAAAGTTTGGGTGCACCGAAGTTACTACAGTATGAAGTACTTCACATACAGAAAGAACAAATAAAAAGAAAGGACAGAATTACATTTCTGTTATTTCTTATTCTACATCCTTGTTACTGTTCAACAGGAGGCAGCACTTTTGATGCCGGCAACACGAATTCCAACATTGACAATTGACAGCCTCTCATGATCTGACCACCTTCTCTTCCAATGCCTCGAATAACTACCCCCCCTTGTAACAGTATACTTCAGGGCTGGCTCTGATGGGAACTGTTCCACTATTAACTGTAATGGAGTATTGCCTGTAGATTCCATTGCCAGATCAGAACCCCTCCTTCACCCCAATGCATTCATTGACTTTGGATCTAAGTAGAAGTACCATTTTGTGGATTCAATGCAACCAACCTTAATTATGACCTTCAAGAATATGATAATATGTCTTCCCTTTTTTCAGATTTAAGTGTGTTCCCAGCGAACTAGACAGTTGTTGCAGTTGTCTCTGGTCCAGCATCATCACTCTTTACTCTTTCCATACATTTTCTAAAACTTTACAGTCAATCGGAAATGTCCATGTACCTCTGCTTAACTTAAAAACAATATCATTGTCTATTCCTCCAGTGAAAAACCCTGACAGCATTAATGATGTTCTTGCGGGAAGGTCGGCGGCCATGACTGTCATAACATCTATTCTGTGTGCCTTCTTGGCCTTGCTGCTGCTGCTCATCATGATTATCTACGCCTTGTGAGTTACATAACCTACCACCTTTCCCAATTGAATTTCATAGACATCGGGACCATTGTTGGGAAGTTCTATGTTCTGCCACATTATGCCCAAAACAACAGGTCCAGGAGTTGTGCTTGTTGGTTCATAATGGTTTAAAATAGGGATGGAGATGGTCCAGCTGCTGACGTGTGTATCTAAACTCAGCAAAAAAAGAAACATCTTCTCACTGTCAACGGCGTTTTCAGCAAACTTAACATGCGTAAATATTTGTATGAACATAAGATTCAACAACTGAGCCATAAACTAAACAAGTTCCACAGACATGTGACTAACAAAAATTGAATAATGTGTCCTTGAACAAAGGGGGTGTCAAAATCAAAAGTAACAGTCAGTATCTGGTGTGGCCACCAGCTGCATTAAGTACTGCAGTGCATCTCCTCCTCGTGGACTGCACCAGATTTGCCCGTTTTTGCTGTGAGATGTTACCCCACTCTTCGACCAAGGCACCTGCAAGTTCCCAGACATTTCTGGGGGGAATGGCCCTAGCCCTCACCCTCCGATCCAACAGGTCCCAGATGTGCTCAATGGGATTGAGATCCGGGCTCTTCGCTGGCCATGGCAGAACACTGACATTCCTGTCATATAGAAAATCACAGAGAACGAGCAGTATGGCTGGTGGCATTGTCATGCTGGAGGGTCATGTCAGGATAAGCCTGCAGGAAGGGTACCACATGAGGGAAGAGGATGTCTTCCCTTCACAGCGTTGAGATTGCCTGCAATGACAACAAGCTCAGTCCAATGATGCTGTGACACACCGCCCCAGACCATGACGTACCCTCCACCTCCAAATCGATCCCACTCCAGAGTACAGGCCTCGGTGTAACGCTCATTCTTTCGACGATAAACGTGAATTCGACCATCTGACCCTTGCCACCTCCCCGGTCAACAACAAGACTCAGGCCCTCGCACGGTTCTGGCTGGGATCTTACCTCAGGACTCTGAGGCTGATCCCAGTCGACCTGCGAGCCCCAGTCTCTTTCCTGCTACCCCCGCCCTACGTCCAGCTCCAGAAGTTTTTAAGACATTTTAAACTGGAAAAAGAAACAGTCACGGTTTTAACAAAACACCGCTCTCTTCTCTCTCTTGTGCAGGATCGGGAACCAGTATGTCCAGTGCGCGGGCTCGCTATAGGTGAGCCCACAACGGTTTGGCGCAACGTGTCCCATCCTGCTCTCCTGAATCGGCATCGGGACCTGTCCTGTATGATCGTCCACGAGATCCTCCCGGTCAGGGCCGTTATGCACTCACGGGGCATGGCGAGGATATCCGCGTGCCCCCGACCAGGCTGCGGCCAAGAAGAGTCGGTGAGGCACATGCTCTGGGAGTGCAGAGCCGCCAAGGACCTGTGGAAGGAAGCAGGCCCCTTGATCACCTCGTGTCTGCCAGCAGGGGAGGACCTAACACCTCAGCTCGTGCTGTATGGGGTGGGCCGAAGGCCCATTCCATCGAAGACCTTCACCAAGCTCTGGTCCACCCTCACGTGCCTGAAGGAAGCACTGTGGTCCTCCCGTAACCTGCTGGTAGCGAAAAACGTAGAGACCACCCCCCAGGCAGTGGCCATGGTAGCCACGGAAGCCCTGGGGTGGTACGGAAGGAAGGGGGCCTCGACCCCAAGCGAAGGGTCCCCCACAACACCCTAGGTCCCGGCGGCCACGGCCTGACAGCGCTGCGGCGCCTAGGGCGATGCGCCTAGGGGAGGGATCCCCTCTGGGCCCCGAAGGACGGGAAGATGATCCATTCAGAAGAGCAGGATGAGGTGAGCTTGATAAAGACTCACCCCGCTCCTGTACAAGGGACTGAAGACAGCCTTTTAACAAAGTGGCTTTTTAACATGTTTTTCATGTCTTAAAAATGTTTTACCTTTGTTAGATCATTAGTACACATTTTAAATGGCCTTTACAGATTTGATGTTTTTACAAGGAAAGTACTTTTATTCATAGTTGTTTTCATTGGTTTTAACAACATGTACTTTTTAACAAATTTAAACGTAACTTTCAAATGCTGTGTTTTATGCTTTTTTGCCGTTTTTTATGTGTATAAATGATGTAAAAAATGTATGAGCTGTTTTTAAAGGAATTGTACCAATAAAACTTTTCAAAAAAAAATAAAAAATCTCCCTGGTGAGACAAAATCGCGACACGCCAGTGAAGAGCACTTTTTGCCAGTCCTGTCTGGTCCAGTGATGGTGGGTTTGTGCCCACAGGCGATGTTGTTGCTGGTGATGTCTGGTGAGGACCTGCCTTACAACAGGCCTACAAGCCCTCAGTCCAGCCTCTCTCAACCTATTGTGGACAGTCTGAGCACTGATGGAGGGATTGTGCGTTCCTGGTGTAACTCGGGCAATTGTTGCCATCCTGTACCTGTCCCGCAGGTGTGATGTTCAGATGTACTCATCCTATGCAGGTGTTACACGTGGTCTACCACTGCGAGGACGATCAGTTGTCTGTCCTGTCTCCCTGTAGGTCTGTTTCAGGTGTCTCACAGTACAGACATTGCCATTTATTGTACTGGCCACATCTGCAGTCCTCATGCCTCCTTGCAGCATGCCTAAGGCACGTTCACGCAGATGAGCAGGGACCCTGGGCATCTTTCTTTTGGTGTTTTTCAGAGTCAGTAGAAAGGCTTTTGTGTCCTAAGTTTTCATAACTGTGACATTAATTGCCTACCGTCTGTAAGCTGTTAGTGTCTTAACGACCGTTCCACATGTGCATGTTCATTGTTTATGGGTCATTGAACAAGCATGGGAAACAGTGTTTAAACCCTTTACAATGAAGATCTGTGAAGTAATTTGGATTTGACAAATTATCTTTGAAAGACAGGGTCCTGAAAAGGGGAAGTATCTTTTTTTGAGTTTTTCTGGATTTGACTGTCCTTTCCATAGTGTGCTGTGTAGCATGTATCTAATATGCTACCTGACATTAATTGATTTTTCCAACCCTCTATGTTCTCTGTAGTTGCTTTCGGATGGAGAAACAGACCATCCAAGTTCCAGGATCATTGCGCATGTATGCCACTCACAGCTTGAAGGATTCGTCCCCCTATGTAAACCCTGCTTATAATGATGAGCCACAGAGAACCACAGCCTCTCGTGTCCAAAATTCCACTAACCCAATTAGGCTCAAGAGCTACACTGACTATGATTTGCCAAACCATCCACAGAATTGTATTGAGGGTTTGAAAGAGGAAAATGTTGCATTTAGTGGTCCATTCATAATCAATATGTTTATGATATTACGGCTGGGGGAGAATGCAAATTAATAACTAGTTTGATGGCTATTTAGAGGTCTACTTTTGTTGTTTCATTAAAAATAACTTGAGTTGAGCCATGTTTAAAATACAATGCTAAAAGTCACATATTATAGGCTACATGTATTTGGAGGCAATGATTGGGTGCACCAAGTGAATCAAGCTTATTTAACCTCATATTAGTTGTATTTTTTTATTTTTACAATAATTAAAATAGAAAGAGAAGAACATAATAATAACAACCCATTTCTCTCATGTCCCCTATATGGCGTCATCATTACTGTGTAATGTGTAAACACACCTGGTGTGTTCAGATTTGCAGCATTAATGTACAGTAAGCCCCCTAGCCCTTTTGAGGCCGTAAGCAAAATGTTGTTCCCTATAGGAGAACCCTTTGAAAAACTATTTTTGGTTCCAGGTAGAACCCTTTTGGGTTCCATGTAAAACCCTTTCCACAGAGGGTTCCTCATGGAACCCAAAAGGGTTATACCTAGGACCAAAAAGCGTTCTCCTATGGAGACAGCTGAAGAACCCTTTTTTTCTAAGTGTATACAAGTTTAGATAGCTGGCTAGACTAACCTACCAACTGAAAAAATGTTAGCTGATATGGGCTACTTGATTGACTGTCAGTGACTGACATAACAAGAAGGAAACTGCTGATGCACTAGAGGTCTTCTCTGGTCCAAAAAGTTGGACCCAAATGGACCCAAGAACAATCAGACCAGCACCCTTACTGACTCAATCAATAAAAAAGGGGGGGACTCGGGCCCAAACAGAACAATCAGACCCAAACCCAAATGGACCTTAGGACAACCAGTCCTAGATCCCGTACCTTAACAAGTCCGGCTCTAGACCAGACCCGATTGGACCAAAGTGACAAAATGATGTTTTTCAGACAAATTCTAACTTTCAGCACTTTGTGACATCGGCTGATGTAAAAAGGGCTTGATAAATACATTTGATTGGTTGATTGATTGCTCTTCTGGTTAACAATAGATATTTAAATGTTGGCTAGGCCTTCTATAACTCAATAAATTCACCTTATTAGCATAAAATAAATATGCTATAGGCTATGTAGAGCCATGATCGGGTCCACTCGGGTCTATCAGCTGTAGTTACATAGACCCAAGACCCGATGACAATCAAACAGGACCTGATCCAGACAGAGGGACAAGTTATACTTCTGGACCTGGACCCGCTCGGGTCTCAGGCATTCTGGTTCAGGTAGACCTTTATGATGCAGAAACACATTTTGAAACATCACCTTGTGTATTCTACTATTCTAACACTCAACACTAAGTTTGTATATGTTTTTGGTGGCGGGACCCAAATTGGCCGCCTATATCGCTTATGCATAGGTCTGGCCCTGAGTAAAAGTATGGAAGTATATTTTGTAGGAATGTATTAATCTTATATTATGATTGGAGGCTTACGATTTTGTGGTTATAATTTAGCAAATTGAATTGTACTTTTAAAGTTTTGTCCTTGACAAATGTTTGATAGCGTTTCTCTGCGAACTCCCACATACTACTTACTAATGTAACACCTACAGTTTTAGGGTACTGAACATACTTATACTCATACTGGCATTTATTTATTTTGTAGGAATTTATTAATCTTATATTATATTTGGACGCTTACGATTTAGTGGTTATAATGTAGCTAATTTAATTATACTTTTAAAGTGTTGTCCTTGACAAACGCTTGATAGCGTTTCCCTGGGAACTGTAAACTCCCACAGACTACTAACGTAACACCTACAGTTTTAGTTCACCTGCACACACCACAGAGAAGGCACGGTAACTTACTGGAAAATATATTTTGTCGAGCGAAATACTAATAGTAGAAACATCGGGGGCACATTTTTGACAGTATCAACTCTAAAATATCTGCGATGTCTTGGACGTACATGTTATCATATACATCTATCTTAAGTGCATTTATGTTCGGAGTCCGACCGCAAAGTAAGTGTTACAGCCAGGCCTATATGTTTCGGGGGAGGTAGTGATAACTTGGACAATGTTTGTTAATCTTTTAAATCTTTTAATATGCCACAATTTTTGAATAGACCTAATACTTTATTTGATTCTAACCACCATTCACGTACATACAGGCTATCATGTTGAAAGAATGCTCTTAATTTAGTTTTTATTATATTTAAGTTCTAATAAAGATCAAAGTGTTACAAGACCCAAATAAATGTTTGATGATCGTTAACAGAATACTTAACAATACTTTATAGCTTTATGTAGCCATACTGGTTAACGTTTTTTATTAGCAGATTGAATGATTCGATTTGGTCTTATCAATATCAATTGATAAGCTAAAATTGATAAATGCTGTTGATGTAGAATAGGTCATAGAATCGTTTTTAGGCCAGTTTTACTCCATAAATTATGCTTTTGGGCAACATTAAAAGAGCACGAACAGGTGAAGGATGGTTACTTGAATATAAGTGTTTGTTTTTAGTTGGATGTGAAATGTGTCCTTATTCCAAACATGCCCTTCAATATTTTTCGAAAGGAAAAATTCCTCTTGGATGATAAATAATAGGATAGACTGGTTTTTCAGGAAAATGGACATGGTGCTTTCTCCTGTTCAGGGTGCTTACCCTCACATGTTTTACTGTTCAACCTTGAGATGTTTGCAGTGCAAATGTTGTCTGTATACACCATGGCCTAGCTCCTCATTGAGCCACTACATGTGTGTGGGATTTTCACTATCCAAAACAAGAAATTAGATTTCTATGCACTTTTACTGCAGCATCAGAGATCAGTACAGCTAGTTATGATGTTAATAGTTACTGTAGTGAATACAATTATCAATCTGAAAGTAATGACAATCTGAGAAAGCATAATTAGGCCTTTCTACAGTAATTATCATTTGAGCATGTATTGTCCTCCCATTGTCTGAGACTAGGGACAGATTCAATAATTTTGTAACATGACAAGACTGGGAGGGAAAACAAGAGTCATGTTTCTTGTGCTCTCCCACAGATAGCATCTCAAACCCTGGTAGATTGGTAGTGAGTGGTGTACATCTGTATAAATGTCTTGCATCAGGATCAGACAGCAAAATCAAGAGTATGTTTCTCAGAATGTAGAATCTCGTCCACTCGCTAGATAATGAGCAAATAAACACCCCTTCCTCTTAAGGGCTGTTTATCATCTTCCATGGGAAGGTATTAGGGAAAGAGGCTATTAGATAAACTACTCACAAACTGATATCTTCTCCGGAAATGTTTCTGATCTTACTTCTAAGACAGCAGTGTGGCCCAGCTTTGAGAAAAATAGTTTGATACAGAGCCATACTGTGAGGTTTCATGTGGCTCTGGTTTAAAATGTACAGCATAAAAAGTAGTAAATAGTTTTTCTGTTCTGTTTGTGTAGTTGTGTCTCTGGATCATATTCCTGAGATTCTCCCCTATGAGGCGAGCGGCAGGGTAACCAGTACTACCATTGTGCTGGGCCAGCCTCTGTGCTACTTCAACACACTGACCCAGCTCAAATGCAGTCAAAGCACCTGTCAAGTATGGGCTGCCATCGCCTCTGGACCAGGTAGGTCTCAACTGGATGTGGAAAAGTATTTAAAGACATCGAGGGACCGTATCTTAACTTTTGATACAATCATTAATAATGATTCATCCATCAGATTACAATTCCAGTGCAGCAAAATCAAATCAGATACTAGATGGATGTACGATTGTCCAGCCCATTGATCGTTTTGTCTTTTCTCATGGCCCTTTTGCACATCAGGCATCAACAACTTTGACATTGACAAGCTGGTAGCAGTACAGATCGTCAGTGCCTCTCCATACCCTATTGCCTTCAGCAGCCAGACTAATCGAATGTACTTTGTCACCAAATTGGGACGCCCTAAGGACTTCCCCTGTGGCCAGTTGCCTGGCATCAAGTACTTCAGAGTAGGTGCGGAGGGCAACTGCACCAACACCAACTGCAATGGGATCCTACCTCCGGGTTCCACTGTCAGGTATCAATACCATAGCAATATACATCAAGGATGCTTTTGTCATTGACAGTCTTGAAAGCAACCGACTTTTAACAGCTAGGAATGTCTAAATCCCAACTAATTGAAAAGTATAATTTATGGATTTGTTGTGGTCTTTTTAAGGTCAGTCCTGGTCATGTGTAAATGTGTATTTTCTTATTTTTCAGGGTGAAGTACATCCTCATTGATCCAGTCTCCAGAGGAGTGGTCTCAGAGTCTAAATGGTCATATCCCATTTCTCTAACATCAAGTAAGATAAAGCACAGATTACACAGATATAGCCTATAATCAGCACAAGATGTTTAACGGTTGTTCCACTTGGGGGAGCTAATAGCCCTGGCCTGAATTGAAAATGGTTTATTGTGTTCCCTCTTAAAGGCCAATTTTACTCAGAGTTATAAAAAAAATGTATTCTCTGTCTGTGCAGCGAGGTCCTGGTCCTCCATAGATGAGTGGACAGGGAAGCACTCTGGGGGAATGGTGGTCATCACAGTGATCTCTTCCTGTCTGCTGGCTGTCCTGCTACTGCTGCTGGGAGCTGTGCTGCTACTGGATGGGTGAGGCACACACGTATTTGACATTTTAGTCATTTAGCAGATGCTTTGATCGAGAGCGACTTAAAATTCATGCCATACAATACAATATCCAGAGTTTACCCTGGGATGTTTTTCAGCAGCGGGGGCAAAGCTAGTAGGGGGATATTTGTTTTTGTAGAATGACTGTGAGAAGGTCACTTCTGGTGACTTTTTGCAAAGGACATTCTATTCCAAAATGCATGAAAATGTAATTATGTTGAACCAATCTGAAATATAATTTACCTTTTTAAAAGCATTATAACCTGTAGCCCAAGTGATTCAGCATATAGGTTTTAAATAATTAGGCTGCAGCATAGGGTTGCCCATCTGCATTTACCTAATTGAAAAACCCCAAAGGACTCTGAATGCATCAAAATCTTTAAAAATGTTTTTAATTGCCACTGCTCACTCTGTTTGCTACAAATATACGTTGTAACTTGTCACTCTGAACTTAAAAGCGTGTCTCGGTGTGCGTGCGTGCGTGCGTGCGTGCGTGCGTGCGTACATACATACAGTTGAAGTTGGAAGTTTACATACAATTAGGTTGGAGTCATTAAAACGTGTTTTTCAACCACTCCTTATTAACAACTTTGGCAAGTTGGTTAGGACATCTACTTTGTGCATGACACAAGTAATTTTTCCAACAATTGTTTACAGACAGATTATTTCACTTATAATTTACTGCATCACAATTCCAGTGGGTCAGACATTTACATACACTAAGTTGACTGTGCTTTTAAACAGCTTGGAAAATTCCAGAAAATTATCTAATTGCTTTAGTAGCTTCTGATAGGCTAATTGACATCATTTGAGTCAATAGGAGGTGTACCTGTGGATGTATTTCTAGGCCTACCTTCAAACTCAGTGCCTCTTTGCTTGACAAACAATAGTACGCAAGTATAAAACCATGGGACCACGCAGCCGTCATACCACTGAGGAAGGAGACGCGTTGTCTCCTAGGGATGAAAGTACTTTGGTGCGAAAAGTTCAAATCAATCCCAGAACCAAAGCAAAGAACCTTGTGAAGATGCTGGAGGAAACACTCAGCAAGGAAGAAGCCACTGCTCCAAAACTGCCATAAAAAAGCCAGACTATGGTTTGCAACTGCACATGGAGACAAAGATTGTACTTTTTGGAGAAATGTCCTCTGATCTGATGAAACAAAAATAGAACTGTTTGGCCATAATGACCATCGTTATGTTTGGAGGAAAATGGGAGAGGCTTGCAAAGAACACCATCCCAACCGTGAAGAACGGGGGTGGCAGCATCGTGTTGTGGGGGTGCTTTGCTGCAAGAAGGACTGGTGCACTTCACAAAATAGATGGCATCATGAGTTAGGAAAATGATGTGGATATATTGAAGCAACATCTCAAGACATCAATCAGGAAGTTAAAGCTTGGTCGCAAATGGGTCTTCCAAATGGGCAATGACCCCAAGCATACTTCAAAGGTTAAGGCAAAATGGCTCAAGGACAACAGTCAAGGTATTGGAGTGGCCATCACAAAGCCCTGACCTCAATCCCATAGAAAATTTGTGGGCAAAGCTGAAAAAGCGTGTGCAAGCAAGGAGGCCTACAAACCTGACTCAGTTACACCAGCTCTGTCAGGAGGAATGGGCCAAAATTCACCCCACTTATTGTGGGAAGCTTGTGGAAGGCTACCCAAAAGGTTTGACCCAAGTTAAACAATTTAAAGGCAATGCTACCAAATACTAATTTAATTTATGTAAACTTCTGACCCACTGGGAATGTGATTAAATAAATAAAAGCTTAAATAAATAATTATCTCTACTATTATTCTGACATGTCACATTCTTAAAATAAAGTGGTGATCCTAACTGACCTAAAACACTGAATTTTTACTGGGATTAAATGCCAGGATTTGTGAAAAACTGAGTTTAAATGTATTTGGCTAAGGTGTATGTAAACCTCTGACTTCAACGGTACATACAGTACTAGTCAAATGTTTGCACACACCTAATCATTCAAGGGTTTCTTTTCTTTTACTATTTTTTACATTGTAGAATAAAAGTGAAGACATCAAAACTATGAAATTAACACATGGAATCATGTAGTAACCAAAAAAGTGTTAAACAAATCAAAATACATTTTACAGTCTTCAAAGTAGTCACCCTTTGCCTTGATGACAGCTTTGCACACTATTGTTATTCTATCAACCAGCTTCATGGGGAATGCTTTTCCAACAATCTTGAAGGAGTACCCACATATGCTGAGCAATTGTTGGCTGCTTTTCCTTCACTCTGTGGTCCAACTCATCCCAAACCATCTCAATTGGGTTCAGGTCGGGTGATTGTGGAAGACATCATCTGATGCTGCACTCCATCACTCTCCTTCTCGGTGACATAGCCCTTACACAGCCTCTAGGTGTGTTTTGGGTCATTGTCCTGTTGAAAAACAAATGATAGTCCCACTAAGCGCAAACCAGATGGGATGGCGTATCGCTGCAGAATGCTGTGGTAGCCATGCTGGTTAAGTGTGCCTTGAATTGACACTGACAGTGTCACCAGCAAAGCACCATCACACCTCCTCCTTCATGCTTCACATGCGGAGGTCATCCGTTCACCTATTCTGCGTCTCACAAAGACACGGCGGTTGGAACCAAAAATCACAAATTTGGACTCATCAGACCGAAAGACAGATTTCCACTGGTCTAATGTCCATTGCCCGTGTCTCTTGGCACAAGCAAGTCTCTTCTTATTATTGGTGTCCTTTAGAAGGCCTGATTCAATCAGTCTCCTCTGAACAGTTGATGTTGAGATGTGTCTCTTACTTGAACTCTGTGAGGCATTTATTTGGGCTGTAATTTCTGAGGCTGGTAACTCTAATGAACTTATCCTCTGCAGTGGAGGTAACTCTGTGTCTTCCTTTCCTGTGGCGGTCCTCATAGTGCTTGATAGTTTCTTCAAGTGCAGTCACAAAAACCTTCAAAGTTCTTGAAATGTTCCACATTGACTTACCTTCATGTCTTAAAGTAATGATGGACTGTCGTTTCTCTTTGCTTATTTTAGCTGTTCTTGCCATAATATGGACTTCTGTATACTACCCCTACCTTGTCACAACACAACTGATTGGCTCAAATGCAGTAAGGAGGAAATAAATTCCACAAATTAACATTTAACAAGGCACACCTGTTAATTGAAATGCATTTCAGGTGACTATCTCATGAAGCTGGTTGATGCTGGTGCAAAGCTTTCATCAAGGCAAAGGGTGGCAACTTTGAAGAATCTTAGATATAAAATATAATTTGATTTGTTTAACACTTTTTTGGTTACTACATGATTCCAAATGTGTTATTTCATAGATTTGATGTCTTCACTATTATTCTACAATGTAGAAAATAGTAAAAAAATAAAGAAAAACCCTGTAATGAGTAGGTGTGCCAAACTTTTGAATGGTAATGTAATGTAAAATGTAAAATGTTTTATATTTATTCGATTTTGGGGAGTGGCGTCAACATGCTAAATGAATATTGGGGATACACTGCTATACCATAGTAACACATATCCTAGGAAATAGAATCTCCACCCTACCTTGCTCAACACAAAAATGACATCAAGGCACTGGCAGCATTGGGGTTAGAAATGACAAAAATGTTGTACTGACCTGAGAATGTGGTTGCATATAAACATGTCAGCTTTACAAGAAACGTTGTGCTTCCTGCCTTTCCCTTAACGCAGTTTGGGATCATTCCGTGGAGGCCATGACATCACCACTGGACCTGGGATACTGGGACAATACTCATACTAACTTCCTCCACTCTCAGACCAGTACAGCACTCCTCAAGACATTTCTGTGACCATTGATGTGGACACTTCACTGTGCATCTAGCAGAGACCTAGGATGGAAAGATGCATATGGTTAAACCTTATGTTAATGTTCTGATGCCATTTCTACATGAACATTGCCTTGCAAAAGTTTTCAGACCCCTTGGATTTCTTCACATAATTTTTGTGTTACAACGTGGGATTAAAATAGATGTAATTGTCATTCTTTGTTAACAATCTACACAAAATACTCTGTCAAAGTCGAAGAAAAATGCAAACATTTCTTAAAGATTATTAATCAAATGTAGATAGACGTTGCATCAGTATTCACCTCCCTGAGTCCATACACATTAGAAACACATTTGACAGCGATAACAGCTGTGAGTCTTCTTGGGTAAGTCTCTAAGAACTTTGCACACCTGGAATGTGCAATATTTGCATATTATTATTTTCAAAATTCTTCAAGCTCTGTCAGAATAGTGGCTAAACAGCAATTTTCTTTCCATAGTATTTAAAGCAGATCTAAGTCAAAACTGTAACTTGGCCACTTAGGAATATTCACTGACTTCTTAGTAAGCAACTCCAGTGTAGATTTGGCTTTGTGTTGTAGTTTATTGTCCTGCTGAAAGGTGAAATCCTCTCACAGCTGAACTCCATCCCGTTTAATTTTATCCTGAAAAACTCCCCAATATATGCCGATGCAACCACCACCGTGGTTGAAAATAAGGAGGCAGTTACTCAGTGATGTGTTGCCTTTAGGCCAGAAAGTGTATTCCTTTACCAGGTTAATGTCCTTGTCCCATCGTGCTCAAGCGACTCCCGTGGCAGGCTGTGCGCATGCACGCTGACACGGTTAGCAGTTGGACGGTGTTTCCTCCGACACATTGGGGCGACTGGCTTCCGGGTTAAGCGAGCAGTGTGTCAAGAAGCAGTGCGGCTTGGCAGGGTCATGCTTCGGGAGGACGCATGGCTCTCGACCTTCACCTCTCCCGAGTCCGTACGGGAGTTGTAGCAATGGGACAAGACTGTATCTACCAATTTTGGGGTAAAAAGTAAAAGAAATTAAATAATAATATCGGTCTGATCTAAGGGTAAGCTTTTCACCCACAGTAAGCACATGGATTTTATATTATCTAATCTACCTATAAGACAGATGGGTTCCAGCAGAGCTATAATGCCTATTGAAAGTCTACACACTCCTTGCACAGTTGTCACATTTCGCGGCCTTGAAAAAATATATATAGAAACTTTTCCTAATTAATTAAAAATAGTAGGTGAAGTCGGAGTTCATCATGTGGGAGCTCAGAAATGATAGACTAGTTTACCACTAGTAATTACGAGTTGGAGTGGTGTTCAAGTGGATTTTTCCCAGTCGTATGCTCGTATTTAAGAATTGACTAGACATTATGAACACAGCATAAATATCCTCTGGAACCCTCTTCCCAATAGGTAATGGTCTGAAACTTCTGTGCATGTGTGAGATTCTCTACTTTACGCACAGATTTGAATAAGATTCTACCTACTTTGCACTACTGTTGGGGCAACATACAGTATATCATAAATGTTTGGTTGTTGTGTATTTTACCCACTTTTTTCTCCCCAATTTCGTGATATCCAATTGCCTCAAGCACAGCGATGCAGTGCCTTAGAAGGCTGCGCCTCTCGGGTGGCATTCCATTGTTTTTGTCAAAATTGCTCAAGCTCAGTGGTTGGGAATCATTGATGTACAGAAATATTCAAAACTTGTCTCTGATTTTCAAGCAGATTTAAATCAAGACTGAGTCTGGACCACTCAGGAACACTCAACAGTACTTGGAAAACCATTTGGGTGTGTCTTTGGCATTAAAATGTGTATTGTCTCGCTAAAAAATAAAACTCCACCCAAGGGTATATTCAGAAGTCTGAGTAAGGTTTTCGTCAAACTTTTTACTTGGGTTTTGCTTCTTTCATATTTCTTTTGATCCTAACAAACTCCCTTGTCCCTGCTGGTGACACGCATACCAATAACATGATGCTGCTACCACAATAATTGAAAATACAGAGTATCAACAACATTACATTCACTCCACATTACTGGACTGTATGAAAATATGTGAAAAGATGGAAGTTTGTGTTAAAAAAATTACACTCCAAATAATCTATTCTGTTTGCAACAAGGCTGTTAAGTAATACTAAAAGACAACATGGAGGAAGTGAACATTTAGTTCTAAATTAAAAACTTCAGATGTGATGGGTTAAATCCAATACAACACAGAGTGAAACCTGTATTTTCAAGTATTGTGGTGGCAGCATCATGTTATGGGTATGCTTCCCACCGGCAGGGACTGGGGAGTTGTCTGAATATCTAACCCTGGGATAGAGAGGGACAATTACACACATTTTTCTGCCAAAAACAGACCAGAATGGCTTTCCAAGTTGTGTTGCTTAGTGCTCCAGTCTCAGTCCTGACTTAAATTTGCTTGAAAATCACAGACAATGTTTGAATATTGCTGTCCATCAATGATTCCTAACCAAATTCAGCCTACTGAGCTTGAGCAATGTTGACAAAACCAATCGATATGCAGTATGTTTTACTCTAAAAGTTGTGCAAAGTTGTTAGAATCCTATTCAAAATGATTCACAGCTGTAACGGCATTCACAGCTGTAATCCTGCCTGAGGTGCTTCCACCATCACAAAATATTAATGATTGAGTGTGAGAACATACACAATCAAGACATCATAGTTAAAAAAAATATATATATATATATAATAATAATAATAATAATAATAATAATTGGAAAATGCCTTATAATTTTCTTTCACTTTGAAAATGTCAAGTAGGCTGTGTGGATCGGTAGCAAAAGCTTTACCCGTTTTAGATCCCGTTTTAGATTTAAATTAAGGCAGCAAAATGTGACTGCAAGAAGTGTAGAATTTCACTAGCGACTGTATATTTTGTTACACTCCAGCACGATAGGCGGTGATAGAGGTACCTGTCGCGTTGAACTCAAGGGAAAAACTGAGAAAAAGAAAACGAAGGAAGTACACACGAGGAATTGTCAACGTTACCTCCTCGCGTGTTCTCTCCTCCATTGATGCCAATTTAGCAATTTTGATGCTATATTTAGCAACTTTTCAGACTACCCTGACAAGTTTTTTTCAAACAGCACCTTGCAACAAATTTAGCTACTTTTAAAAATGTATTTGGAACTTTTAGCAACTTTTGAAAAGTGACTCAAACGCTAAAATGCATTTTCCCTCTAAATGACACAAAAACGATTTTCTGTCACACAATCAGTCACATCACACGTTCCTTTTTTAAATTGATTTATTTTTTATTAACAACAAATCAATACATAAAGCACATGAGGGAACACAAGCATTCATAGATTACAAACAATGGACATTCGAGCTAGGGTGTACAATATCACATTACAATTACACAACGACCTTAAGGGACATGCATATACTTACAATTCTAACAGCTTTTTTGTTAGTAGAGCATTTAACCGTCTTAAAATACAGTTCAATTTATTTTTGTAGGGTACGAAAATGTGGTTTTCTGTTTGTAAATTTACATTTGTGTATATGAAATTTGGCCAAAAGAATAATGAAATGAATTACATAAAAATGTTTCAGCTTATTTCTATTGTATGTAAAGAATCCAAACAGTACATCTCTCCACAATAGTGTAAAATCTTCATAAATGTGTTCAATTATAAACCTACTGATGTCTTGCCAGTTTTCTTACATGCATATAATGCCAAAAAAGATGCAACACTGTTTCTGGGTGGTCATTACAAAAGGAACAATTTGAGTTGATGTTTTCCTTAAACTTCTTCATATTGGCAGGATAATATTCATGAATAATTTTAAAGGAAACTTCCTTAATTTTGTTAAGTGTGCGGCAACATCCAAACTTTTTTCAGTCAATTTGAGTAACGTCATTGTGTATTCCACCCAATGATCACAACGCCATTTAGCAACTTTTAGCAACAAATCGACCTGCCTCTAGCAACTTCCCCTGAAAATCAGTTGGCAACACTGCTCTCCTCGCCTCTTTCTCAAAACCCATTGGATGAGAAAACCAGCTGGTCCAGACCTTTCTGACCTGCTCCTCCAATGGGTTTTGAGAAGGAGGAGAGACAATTGAGATTCTTCCATTTTTTTTTTGTCAGCACGGTCATCTAGCTAGCTACAGTCATACAATGGCAACGTTTTTCGGAGAGGTTTTATCTGTTTACTCGCGTGCAGTCGAAGAAGACGACGATGATTTGGATGATGATAACGAAGATGAGCGAATTCACAGAGAGATAGAAGAAAAGAGGTATCTAAGCTAGCTAACGACTCACAAAGCTAGCTAACGACTCACAAACTGCACGCTATTGAGCTTTCAGTTTCATTTGGCAACTAGTTAGCGTTTGTAGCTTATGCAGTAAAATAACATGTCCTCTGTTCTCAACTGTACACAACTCCTTTTATTATTTCAATACGTTAGTACACGGTGACTAAGTGTAACGTTTTTGACTGACTGGTGTTCTGGTTCAACAGGGAGGTCCATATTGTGTGGTGCCCTGAAGTCGCACAATCACTTGAGGACTCTGGCAGCAACAAATTGCAATGCTTAGACCTCATCATTGCCGTGGGTACTAATGCTGCAGGTAAGCTCTCGAGTGGCGCAGCGGACAAAAGCACTGCATCTCGGTGCTAGAGGCGTCACTACAGACCATGTTTCGATTCCAAGCTATATCACAACTGGTCGTGATTGGGAGACCGGTAGGGCGGCGCACAATTTGCCCAGAGTCGTCCGGGTTAGGCCGTCATTGTAAATAAGAATTTGTTCTTAACTGACTTGCCTAGGTAAATAAAAGCTCACCTGTGACGACTGGGGTGTATCCATTAGTCGGATTCCGTTGTAAAACGGTTTACAACAAACAGTTTACTCAACGCTCTTCAAAATGTGAAAAGCTGTTGAGTCCTGTTTTGTTCTTAAACGGAAGTTGTAGCCCAGTCACGTCTCTTAAAAAACAAAGTGACTGGCGGAAGGAACCCTATGGATTTCACTCCGCTTTGGGGTATGGAAGATTTTGTAATTTATAGATGTGCAGCTTGTGCCAAGCGTTCTGCGGACTATTGGGATGGACATGGCAACGCATGAAAACCATACTTTTAAAATTAACTACAACTTCAGTTTAAGAACGAAATGCAACCAAACAGCTTTTCTGTCAAGTTTTGCAACAGAATCCGACTAATGAATACACTCCTGGTCTAACTCTTTCTCTCAAGGAATGAAAATTCTCTCCTATTTTTTCAGGATTTCTGTCTGCATATGTGTTGAACACTGAAAGCTGGGATGCAGTGGGCCATGTGTCACTATGGAATGAGAGGAGTAGGGGCTCCAGTAGACAGAGCATTGCCCCACTGCCTGGAGAGCCAGCCTGTCTCTTCTACCGACACAGGGACAACCCAGCAGTGAGTGGCTGATCAAACACAATGCACACCAACAATTGTACATAGGATGCACTTAAAGGTCTAAGCCTTGTCCAAACCACAACGGCCCATCGTTCAGAAGCCTGTGTTTGGACACTAGTCTGTTGCAGAATTAATCCATCTGCTCAGTGCCAAGCAGAGAAGCATATGGTCCTGTTCGTTGGTATGACTCAACCAGGGACGATCTTCCAATTTCAGGATGGACACTAACCACAAGGCCACTGAGTTGGTATGCAAATTAAACGAGACGCAGTGATGTGACGTTGCAATGAGCAGTAGGATGAACCGCAAATATTGCAGATGAGCGCTATGTCAGACGTTGCACTTTCCAAAAATAAAGACACGTGTGCTTCACACTGCTGCAAGATTATAGCTGTGGGATAAAAACAAGTTAAGCCTTGCGCTTCACCTTCATAAATGTTTCTGGATTGCTGACTCTACCTTTTAAAGGTGTGTTCCAGCAATATTTTCATTGCTACTGTAGTCAGTGACTCAGCGATTATAGCAGATTCTGTAAAGCAGTGATCACCAACCTTTCATGAGCCGAGATCACTTTGTCAAAATGCAGGCTGTGATAAAAAAAAAAAAAAAATCATGACTTCATCCTAAGCCTATGCAACATTAACCTATCAAAATCAGTTCTGTAGCAGTGAGGTTTGTGCATAGGCTATAAGCTCAATACATTCTCAATGCATATAGACTATTCTTGAATTGCCCTGCCAATGTTGTGCTTCTCAGATCATTTAAAAATATATATATATTTCAAAACCTGAGGTATATGATCCCACTGGTAATAGATCATTTGTAGCATTACTAATTGAAATGGTTTATTTTACTGGACTGATGGTGCCTGCATCTGATGGTCAGAGAACGTGAAATAGGCTACTCCTCGATATTAGAAATGCAAGCCGCTAATAGCGACGCAAGTCTATCAATACATTTTGTAGTGCGAGTGGCTCAAATAAAATGTTACTTGTCACATGCGCCGAATGCAAACTTACAGTGAAATGCGTACTTACAAGCCCTTAACCAACAATGCAGTTTTAAGAAAAAAATACCTCTGTAGTGGCTTGCGGTCGGAGGCCGAGCAGTTGCCATACCAGGCAGTGATGCAACCAGTCAGGATGCTCTCGATGGTGCAGCTGTAGAACCATTTGATGACCCATGCCAAATCTTTTCAGTCTCTTTAGGGGGAATATGTTTTGTCGTGCCCTCTTCACGACTGTCTTGGTGATGTGGACACCAAGGAACTTGAAGTCTCAACCTGCTCCACTACAGCCCCGTCGATGAAAATGGGGGAGTGCTCGGCCCACTTTTTCCTGTAGTCCACCATCTCCTTTGTCTTGATCACGTTGAGGGAGAGGTTGTTGTTCTGGCACCACACGGCCAGGTTTCTGACCTCCTCCCTATAGGTTGTCTCGTCGTTGTCGGTGATCAGAAAACTTATTGATGGTGTTGGAGTGGTGCTTGGCCATGCAGTCATGAGTGAACAGGGAGTATAGGAGGGGACTGAGCACGCACCCATGAGTGGCCCCTGTGTTCAGGATCAACATGGCGGCTGTGTTGTTACCTACTCTTACCACCTGGTGCGGCCCGTCAGGAAGTCCAGGATCCAGGTGCAGTGGGGGGTGTTAAGTCCCAGGACCCGTTGCTTAGTGATTGAAAATGTCAGTGAAGACACTTGCAAGCTGGTCAGCCCATGCTATGAGTAAGCATGATCAGACAGTCGTCCGGAACAGCTCATGCTCTCATGCATACTTCAGTGTTACTTGCCTCGAAGCGAGCATAGAACTAAATTAGCTCGTCTGGTATTCTCGTGTCACTGGGCAGCTTTCGGCTGTGCTTCCCTTTGTAGTATCTAAATAGTTTGCAAGCCCTGCCACATCCGACGAGCGTCGGAGCCGGTTTAGTATGATTCAATCTTAGTCCTGTGTTGACGCTTTGCCTGTTTGATGGTTTTGTCGGAGGGTGTAGCGGAATTTCTTATAAGCTTCTGGGTTAGAGTCCCACTCCTTGAAACCGGCAGCTCTACCCTGTTGCCTGTAATCTATGGCTTCTGGTTGAGGTATATACGTACAGTCACTGTGGGAACGATGTCATCAATGGCCTTATTGATGAAGCCAGTGTCTGATGTGTTGTACTCCTCAATGCCATCGGAAGAATCCCAGAACATTTTCCAGTCTGTGATAGCAAAACCTTCCTGTAGCTTAGCAACTGCTTCATCTGACCACTTTCTTATTGACCGAGTCACTGGTGCTTCACTGGGAGGTTTCTTTTATGGCTTATAAATGTGACAGTGCTGAATAAAACAGCAGCTCTTTGCTGTATTCTTTGACAGGTTCTAGTCATGATTGATAATGTTTTGAAATCTCACACTGAGTCAACTATCAGCTTCACTGTGGGCCCGTGGAAGCTCCAGACACGGTGATCTGAGCTATCTGATTGGCCAGTGGTAGACCTATGGGTGTACTTAATTTGCTCCCCGGGTGAGTAGTTTGTACCGTGAGACACATGAAATGGTTCAAAATGGGAACACTACGATACCCGGTGTGAAGGGAAGTTGAATCAAGTGCACCTACCACCAACAGTGCAAAACTAATTTAAAAAATAGTACCTTGAGGCTTTATCGTTGGGCTTCTTTTTTCAAAGGGAAAAACTAGGAAAGCCTTGCGATCGACTGATTGGTGACGACTACTTTAAAGTATATTCTTGTGTTGCTTTTGAAGGTCCTGGTCTGCCAAAGCACTTGTTACATTGCGGAGGACCAACTGTTTCAATGGACAGAAAAGGTAATGCTCTTGTGATTTTATAGATGCCTTAGAGGTTCAGGTTGCCCACTGCTTGATATGACTATTAAGTAGATGTGACTGTAAAAGTACTGGTCAACAATGACTACGGCCTCTTATCTTTCTCTCTCCTTCCCTCTGGTTCTAGGTGTTTGGCTGCCTCCAGAAGAGAGGGCTCAGTGTGATGGTGCTGTCGGACAGCCCTGTGGCTGAGTACAAAACGCCAGACTACCTCTACGGTAGCGCTGTCCCTTTCCTACGCTCCCTCAAGAGCAGTGCCTCTAAGAGCCAGGCCCTTTGCCCTGCACTAGAGCAGCCAAACATCCTCACTGGACTGCCAGCTGCAGGTACCACCATACTGATGTCTTTGATTCCCTGGGTTGAAGTCTTCCATTTAATTCCACAGAATTCAATAATGGACTATTTTTCAATTCATTAAATTGATCGACTTTGAAATGGAATTTGCCCCCAACCATGTTCAGGCATGTATTATTTGCGTAAAACCACTTGCATTAACGAAACATGATTTAATTTGTCAAAGATTCTTGCCATATCATGCATATTAGCCAACTTGCTGAATTTGTCATTCTTTCTCCTTAGGACCGTTCTATGGATTACATTATGGTTATTTTTGGTTAATTTCTGCTTCCTTTTCACACAGAAAAACCCAAATACTAAAACGGATCTATATTCTTTCCTCAGTACTGAGCCACTGCCAAGTCCATGAGATTCCAGCTGTTCTGTACCAATGCTACACTGATGTCATCAGCCCAGACTCTATCACCATGGAAACCTACAAACCTGCCCTGTTGTGTCTAAGCAAGTTGGTCAAGGTGAGCGAATACATTGTAGAGCAGGGAGCAGAACATTTTTGCGCTTTAAATTTGATTTCCTAAAATTCTGCCCATTTTGCCGTGGGGTGGAGAGAAGACTTTGCAGTTTTATAACTCATTTCCTGCAGTTCTAGACATTTTGCCATAGGATAGAGGCAAATGTAAGCAGTTTTCAATATAACTGATGGACAATGGGGCCTATCCCAGTCAGTAATTCGACCAAGCTTACTACAAGTCTAGCGGCCAGCTATCAAAACTAACTTACCAATCAAACAAATGTAGCTTACAACCACATTTCGAATTTGCAGCTTTTGTATTCTAACTCGAAGTTAAGTTGCAACCCCGACTAAGTCATCCCAGTATCAGTATCAATGTCTTAATGGTAGCTATTCATCACTGTTCAGGGTTCTCAAAAGCTTTGTCTTTTGCTGATCTCTCTTTCTCTCTCCCTCTCTCTCCCCACATTTTACCTCCAGTTGGAGCCTTGTCTGAGCGCTGACGTCCTCCGAAAGTTTTCCATAATCACTGAGGCTCAGAGTAATCTGTATACTTAAATGTAGAAGATGTATTTGTACTGAACAGGCTCTGTATTTGTCTTTTAACTAATGAACAGGTTCACTTTATTTTAACCAAATCTGTATTTTGGATGTATATGGCATTTTATAGAAGTGTCCAGATACTTTTTTGCAATTTTCACTTGGTTTTGAGAAACTTACCCCACCAGCCATAGACTTCCTCATGCTCGTTCTGCAGTTGCAGGCGAACAGATATAACATGAACAAAAGCTCCAAAAACACCCAAATATGTTATTTTAAAAACAGCATTGCTCTCAGTATAACGATGCAGGTCTTTAGACGTCATTCCAAACTTTAAATTCTAATTTGTTGGACTCAAGCTATACTTCTCCGTGTAGGCCTTCTCCGGGCATTGCTCAAGACCTGCATTGCTATACTGAGAGCGTTACCGTTTCTAAAAGGATGTATTTGGGTGTTTTTGGAGAGTTTGTTCATGTTTTATCTGTGACCCTGCAACTGCAGAACAAGCATGATGAAGTTTATCACCAGTGGGTTAAGTTTGTCAAAACCAAGTGAAATAAAAAGTTTGGACACTTCTATAACATTCCATTTACAAAAAAAGTTAACCTTTTCATTTAAACTGTAAAATAATATGTAAGTAATGTTTTAATCTGGAAGAAGTGAAGGGCACCTTCATTGAAAATAAAAAGGCGCAACACTCAGCATTTAAAAACTCCTTGTTTTATTTAAGCAAAGTTTTAAAAAAGCTTGATGTTTCTGCCATCAACCTAGTTCTGAGGAAGGCCATTGATGGCTGAAAAATCAAGCATTTTTACTTAGAATGTTAAGTCTCCTATATGGGGCACTTTGCGTGGCTCTGGAGAAATTCCGACTGACAGTTTGGTGTACGAGGCGCTGTTTGAATGTCATAGGGACCTGTGCCTCATAGTGCCCACTCTCGCTCAGTGGACCCGACATTTGCAAAGGGAGAGACATGTCACATTTTCTGCCCTATCCAGACAGAATCGATTTGCTCTTCCTCTGAGTAACTGATACATATATAAAAGGGGACTGTCTAGCGAATCCAGCAGTTGTGGTTTCATCTCTGTGATATTCTCAGCCGGATTTAGAGCTCTTAACATGAAATAATACTAATTAATTTCTTAAAATTGAAACAAGACCACTTTTTCTTGGTCACAGATTGATGAAATCACGTTGTGCTTAAAGCTGAAGTAACAAGTCTGCACACATTTGAATTGTCTCTGTGCTGCTCAGTGGACATTTAGAAGAAAATTCTGTCAGTTATATGAAATAGTGCCAATATTGATTGTACTGTAACAAAGTATGATCATGTTTATTTTAAAGAAAGGTGCAATTTTATAGTAAGTCATTTATAATTTGATTGTTACTATATTTACAAAGCATCAGTCATTTCAAGCCTTATTTCTCAATTTTTGTTGAATTGAAAGAAAAAAAATCAAGATTTTTTTCCCTGTTCATGTTTTTACTATGTACTTGAGCTTGTGTCCCCTAAAGTGAGTACACCTCAGCAATTTCAAACATTTTTTTCTCAGGAAGGTGAGTTCCAGACATTTCTAAAACTATGCAACATTACCTGTTATTGTTTATGGCCGTCATGAAAAATTGTAACTTTTGGGTACGTCTATTTAGGCGGAAATCTACAGTTTGCCCTATCATTCAAGAGGTAAAAAAGAACATTTTAATGTTGAGCGAGCGTTGCGCCTTTTTACTTTTTCAAGTAATGTTACATTTTAAAATGTAAATGAACACCCTGAAATTCTGTATTTCCATTCATCTTAACACTTTGAAAATTAACTGGTATTATTATAACTTTTTAGATGTTTCTAAATAAATACCATCCCCAAATCTTTGTCTCAAATATGCCTTAAAGGGTCAGACTGTACTATACAAAACATATTAAGAACACTTGCTCTTTCCATGACAGACTGACCCAGGTGAAAGCTATGATCACTTATTGATGTCACTTTGTAAATTCGCATAAATCAGTGTAGATGAAAGTGAGAAGAGGTTAAAGAAGGATTTTTAAACCTTGAGACAATTGAAACATTGATTGTGTATATGTGCCATTCAGAGGGTGAATGGGCAAGACAAACATTTTGAAGTGCCTTTGAATGGGGTATGGTAGTTGGTGCCAGGTACACCGGTTTGTGTCAAGAACTGCACCGCTGTGGAGTTTTTCATGCTCAACAGTTTCCCATGTCTTATCAAGAATGGTCCACCACCCAAATGACATCCAGCCAACTTGACACAACTGTGGGAAGCATTGGAGTCAGCATGGGCCAGCATGTCTGTGGAATGCTTTCAATACCTTTTGAGTCCATGCCCTGGCCAATTTAGGCTGTTCTGAATGTGAAAGGGGGTGCAACTCCATATTAGAAAGGTGCGCCTAATGTTTGGTACTGTATACTCCGTGTATGTGGCCCTGTCCGATCCCAGTCAGCCGAGCGCCATAGTCTGTCCCCATAACAAGGTCTGTCTCCCAAATGGCACCCTATTCACTGCATAGTGCAGAACCCTATGGGCCCTGGTCAAAAGTAGTGCACTATAAAGGAAATGGGGTGCCGTTTGGGACTCCTCGCCGGTTACACTTGAGCCACTCACACATCTAATCCATAAGTGGAATGACTGGTGATGAGAGGCTACTTTTTTGCTGTAATATTTTAGTTGTTTTCTGGCTTCCTTCCTGTATGTCGCTATCATATGTAGCCTTGGCAGTGTGCTTATTTACCTTCAAAACCAGTCCATTCTCCTGAGAGGGTCTCTTCCTTATGCTCTGTCTTTGTATTTTTCTAACCTATTTTTCTTTATATTCCTCTTTCCCTTAAACCAACAAATTGTCTCATATTCAGCATGTGAGACCTTCAATGACCACTTCAAGTTTCTGGAAATCTACGTAGCAAATTTGGCACTTTTTTCCCCTCAACACAGCTGTGAGAGAGTAACAATCATTAAGTCTATGCTCAATGGTCAATCTTCTGTGTATGTTTATGAACAACATCTTCTGAATGAAGCACATTGATGATAAAGTGGTCTGGATCTTTGTCATGGAAGTCATGTGGTTCACATATACTTTAAAATGCATTCGGAAAGTATTCAGACCCCTTGACTTTCCACATTTTGTTTACTTTACAGCTTTATTTTAAAATGGATTAAATACATTCTTTCCCTCAATCTATGCACAATACCCCATAATGACAAAGCGAAAATAGGTTTGTGGAAATTTTTGCTGATTTATTACAAATAAAAACATACCTTTATTTACATAAGTATTCAGACCCTTTGCTATGAGACTTGAAATTGAGCTCAGGTGCATCCTGTTTCCATTGATCATCCTTGATGTTTCTATAATTTGATTGTAGTCTACCTGTGGTCAATTCAATTGATTGGACATGATTTGCAAAGGCACACGCCTATCTATGTAGGGTCCCACAGTTGACAGTGCATGTCAGAGCAAAAACCAAGCCATGAGGTTGAAGGAATTGTCCGTAGATCTCCGAGACAGGATTGTCTAGGCACAATCTGCTGCATTGAAGGTCCCCAAGAATACAGTGGCCTCCATCATTCTTAAATGGAATAAGTTTGGAGCTACAAAGACTCTTGCTAGAGCTGGCCACCTGTACAAACTGCAATCGGGGGAGAAGGGCCTTGGTCAGGGAGGTGACCAAGAACTCGATGGTCAGTCTGACAGAGCTCCAGAGTAACTCTGGAGAATGGAGAACCTTCCAGAAGGACAACCATTTCTGCAGCACTCCACCAATCAGGCCTTTATGGTAGAGTGGCCAGATGGAAGCCAATCCCCAGTAAAAGGCACGGAACGGCCTGCTTGGAGTTTGCCAAAAGGCACCCAAAGGACTCTCAGACCATGAGAAACAAGATTCTCTGGTCTGATGAAACCACGATTGAACTCTGCCCTGAATTCCAAACGTCCCATCTGGAGGAAACCTGGCACCATCCCTATGGTGAAGCATGGTGGGGGCAGCATCATGCAGTGGGGATGTTTTTCAGTGGCAGGGACTGGGAGACGAGTCAGGATTGAGGGAAAGATGAACGGAGTAAGTACAAAGATCCCTTGATGAAAACCTGCTCAGGACCTCCGAGTGGGGCAGAGGTTCACCTTCCAACAGGACAACGACCCTAAGCACACAGCCAAGAAAACACAAGAGTAGCTTTTGGGACCAGTCTCTGAATGTCCTTGTGGCCTAGCCAGAGCCCAGACTTGAACATCTCTGGAGAGACCTGAAAATAGCTGTGCAGCAATGCTGCCCATCCAATCTGACAGAGCTTGAGTGGATCTGCAGAGAAGAATGGGAGAAACTCCCCAAATACATGTGTACCAAGCTTGTACCTTACCCAAGAAGACTTGAGGCTGTAATTGCTGCCAAAGGTGCTTCAACAAAGTACTGAGTTAAAGGTTATGATTACTTATGTAAATGTGATATTTCAGTTTTACATTTTTTTATACATTTGCAAATAAACTGTTTTTGGCTTTGTCATTATGGGTTATTTGTGTAGTTTAGGGTGGAAATTATTTAATCAATTTTAGAATAAGGCTGTAACATAACAAAATGTGGAAATAGTCAAGGGGTCTGAAACTTTTTATATATAGTGCATTCAGAAAGTTATTTGGATACCCCTTCAAAAGAGTGGTTTTGGCTATTTCAGCCACACCCGTTGCTGACAGGTGTATAAAACCGAGCAAACCGCCATGCAATCTCTAATCTCTACAACATTGGCAGTAGAATGGCCTTACTGAAGAGCTAAGTGACTTTTAACTTGGTACCGTCATAGGACGCCACCTTTCCAACAAGTCAGTTCGTCAAATTTCTGCTTTGGAAGAGCTACCCCGGTCAACTACTGTTATTGTGAAGTGGAAACGTCTTGGTGCAATAACGGCTCAGCCGTGAAGTGATTGGCCACATGCTTACAGCACAGGACTGCCGAGTGCTGAAGCGACGGATAGGGCTGCTGTGCTTCAAGCTCTTAGGAAACTTTGCAGTATTTTATTTGTGTTATTTCTTACATTAATAGCCCAGGAAACGTTTTGTGTTATTACAAACAGCCGGGAAGAACTTTTGCATATCAGAGCGGTGGTAACTCGCCAGCATTACAACCAGGAATACGACTGTCCCGAAACTGATCCTTTGTTCGTACCCCCCAGTGCAATTGAACTGATCCCAGAGGCTGTTCCAAAACTCGGAGTGGATTTTTAGTCCGACTCAGGAGGCGTGCACACCACGCTGATGTTCAGTTTATGGATAATTAAGTTGAGAAGCTCAGGGCAAGGATTTCCTTCCAGAGACACATCAGGGATTGTAACATATTCTTTGACGGAAACATGGCTCTTTCGGTATACTGTCTGAGTCTGTTCAGCCATTTGGGTTCTCAGTTCATCTTGCAGACAGGAATAAATATCTCTCCGGGAAGAACAAGGGCGGGGGTGTATGTTTCATGATTAACTACTCATGGTGTGATTGTGATAACATACAGGAACTCCAGTCCTTCTGTTCACTAGACTTAGAATAATTCACAATCAAATGCCGACTGTATTACCTCCCAAGAGAATTATCTTCGGTTATAGTCACAGCTGTGTATATTCCCACTCAAGCCAATATCACGACGGCCCTCTAACTTCACTGGACTTTACGCAAACTGGAAAACGCATATCCTGAGGCAACATTTATTGTAGTTGGGAATTTTAACAAAGCAAATTTGAGGAAAATGTTACCGACGTTCTATCAACACATTGACTGTAGTACTCGCACTGCTAAAACACTCGACCACTGCTACTCCAACTTCCGGGATGCCTATAAGGCTTTCCCCTGCCCTCCCTTCGGCAAATCTGATCACGACTCAATTTTGCTGCTCCCTTCCTATAGGCAGAAACTCAAACAGGAATCTGACCAATTTGGTATCCATGCTTCAAGATTGTTTTGATCACGCGGACTGGGATATGTTCTGGGTAACCTCTGAGAACAACAGACGAATACACTGATACGGTGACGGATGTTTATCAGGAAGTGTATAGGAGATGTTGTACCCACTGTGACTATTAAAACCTACCCTAACCAGAAACCGTGGATAGATGGCAGTATTTGCGCAAAACTGAAAGCGTGAACCATCGCATTTAACCATATCAAGGTGACTGGGAATATGGCCAAATACTAACAGTGTAGTTATTCCTTCCGTAAGGCAATCAAACAGGAAAACCATCAGTATAGAGACAAAGTGGAGTTGAAATTCAACGGCACGGACATGAGACGTATGTGGCAGGGTCTACAGACAATCACGGACTACAAAGGGAAAACCAGCCATGTGGCTGACACTGATGTCTTGCTTCCGGACAAGCTAAACGCCTTCGCCCGCTTTGAGAATAAAACAGTGCCACGGACGCAGCCTGCTACCAAGGACTGTGTGCTCTCCTTCGTGGCCGACGTAAGTATGACATTTACGCGTGTTAACCCTTGCAGGGCTGCCGGTCCAGATGGCATCCCAAGCTGCATCCTCAGAGCATGCGCAGACCAGCTGGTTGGAGTGTTTACGGACATATTTAATCTCTCCCTATCCCAGTCTGTTGTCCCCACATGCTTCAATATGTCCACCATTGTTTCTGTACCCAAGAAAGCAAAGGTAATTAAAGTAAATGACTATCTCCCTGTAGCACTCACTTCTGTCATCATGAAGTGCTTTGAGAGACTAGTGATATGATCCTTGACCTCTACCTTACCTGACACCCTAGACCCACTTCAATTTGCTTACCGCCCCAATAGATCCACAGACGATGCAATTGCCATCGCACCACACACTGCCTTATCTCATCTGGACAAGAGGAATACCTATGTATGTTCATTGACAATAGCTCAGCATTCAACACCATAGTACCCTCCAAGCTCATCATTAAGTTTGAGGCCCAGGGTCTGAACCACGCCCTGTGCAACTGGGTCCTGGACTTCCTGAAGGGCCACTTTCAGGTGGTGAAGGTAGGAAACAACGCCTCCACTTTGCTGATCCTCAACACTGTGGCCACACAAGGATGCATGCTCAGCCCCCTCCTGTACTCCCTGTTCACCCATGACTGCGTGGCCACGCACTCCTCCAACTTAATCATCAAGTTTGCAGACGACACAACAGTAGTAGGCCTGACTTCCAACAATGACGAGACCGCCTACAAAGAGGAGGTGAGGGCCCTGGGAGTGTGGTGCCAACCTCTCACCCAACATCAACAAAACAAATGAGCTGATCGTGGACTTCTGGAAACAGTAGATGGAGCACCCCCCCCCCACCCCCCACCCACCCCATCCACATTTACAGGACCGCAGTGGAGAAGGTGGAAAGCTTCATGTTCCTCGGTGTACCCATCACAGCGCCTCTTCATTTGGCTTGGCACCTAAATCTGGCTTGGCACCTAAAATCCTCACAAACTTTTTCAGATGCACAATTGAGAGCATCCTAATGGGCTGTATCACCGCCTGGTATGGCAACTGTACCGCCTGCAACCGCAGGGATCTCCAGAGGGTGGCGCGGTCTACCCAACGCATCATTGGGGACAAACTACCTGCCCTCCAGGACACCTACAGCACCTGATGTCACAGCAAGGCCAAGATAATCAAGGACAACAACCACCCGAGCCACTGCCTATTCACCCTGCTATCATCCAGAAGGCGTGGTCTGTACAGGTGCATCAAAGCAGGGACCAAGAGACTGAAAAACAGCTTCTATCTCAAGGCCATCAGACTGTTTAAATAGCCATCACTAGCACATGAGGCAGCTGCCCTATACACTACCAGTCAAAAGTTTTAGAACACCTACTCATTCAAGGGTTTTTCTTTATTTTTACTATTTTCTACATTGTAGAATAATACTGAAGACATCAAAACTATGAAATAACACATGGAATCATGTAGTAACCAAAAGTGTTAAACAAATTCAGATTCTTCAAATAGCCACCCTTTACCTTGATGACAGCTTTTCACACTTTGCATTCTCTCAACCAGCTTCACATGGAATGCTTTTCCAACTGTCTTGAAGGAGTTTCCACATATGCTGAGTGCTTGTTGGCTGCTTTTCCTTCACTCTGCGGTCCGACACATCCCCAAACAATCACATTTTTTTTTTTGAGGTCGGGGGATTGTGTAAGTCAGGTCATTTGACGCAGCACTCCATCACTCTCCTTCTTGGTAAAATAGCCCGTACACAGCCTGGAAGTGTGATGGGTCATTGTCCTGTTTGAAAAACAAATGATGCTCCCACTAAGCCCAAACCAGATGGGATGGTGTATCGCTGCAGGATGCTGTGCTAGCCATGCTGGTTAAGTGTGTCATGAATTGTAAATACATCACAGGCAGTGTCACCAGCAAAGCACTATCACACCATAACACCACCTTCTCCATGATTTAAAGTGGGATATACACATTTGTAGATCATCCTTTCACACACACCGTGTCTCACGAAGACACGGCGGTTGGATCCAAAAAGCTCAAATTTGGACTCCAGACGAAAGGACAAATTTCGACTGGTTTAATGTTCATTGCTCGTGTTTCTTGGCACAAACAAGTTTTTTTCTTATTGGTGTCCTTTAGTAGTGGTTTCTTTGCTGCAATTCGACCATGAAGGCCTGATTCGAAGTCTCCCCTGAACGGTTGATGTTGAGATGTCTGTTACTTGAACTCTGTGAAGCATTTATTTGGGCTGCAATTTCGGAGGTGCTGTTAACTTTAATGAACTATGGGTCTTCCGTTCCTGTTCCGGTCCTCATGAGAGCCAGTTTCATCATAGCGCTTGATGGGTTTTGCGACTGCACTTGAAGAAATTCTTGAAATGTTCCGTATTGACTTACCTTCATGTCTTAAAATAATGGACTGTCGTTTCTCTTTGCTTATTTGAGCCGCTCTTCTGTATACCATCCCCCACCTTGTCACAACTCAACTGATTGGCTCAAACACATTAAGAAGGAAATAAATTCCACAAATTAACTTTTAAGAAGGTACACCTGTTAATTGAACAGCATTCTAGTTGACTACCTCATGAAGCTGGTTGAGAGAATGCCAAGAGAGTGCAAAGTTGTCAACAAGGCAAAGGGTGGCTCTTTGAAGAATCTCAAATATAAAATATATTTTGATTTATTTTGCGCTTTTTTTTGGTTACGACATGATTCCATACGTGTTATTTCATAGTTTTGATGTACTAATATTCTACAATGTAGAAAATGGTAAAAAAATAAAAAAGAAAGAAAGAAAAACCCTTGAATGTGTAGGTGTTCTAAAACTTTTGACCGGTAGTGTACATAGACTTGAAATCACTGGCAGATTTAATAATGTTTACATATTTTGCATGACTCATCTCATTATATCCTATTCTACTATATTCTATCCTAATCTACTGTATTCTATTCTACTGTATGTGTCTATACCTCTGACATTGCGCGTCCCCAAATATTTATATATTCTTAATTCCATTCCGTTATTTTATATTTGTGTGTATTGTTAGATATTACGACACTGTTGGAGCTAGAAACACAAGCATTTCGCTGCACCTGCAATAACACATGATAAGCACATGTATGTGACATATGTATTTGAATTTGATGAATCGTCTGTCCTCGTTTGCAACACTCACTACCGAGTTCCAAACTGCCTCTGGAAGCAACGTCAGCACAATAACTGTTTGTTGGGTGATTCCTGAAATGGGTTTCCATGGCTGAGCAGCTGCACACAAACCTAAGATCGTGCGCAATGCCAAGCGTCGACAGGAGTGGTGTAAAGTTTGCCACCATTGGAGCAGTGGAAACGTTTTCTCTGGACTGATGGACACAATTCATCATCTGGCAGTCCGATGGACGAATCTGTGTTTGATGGATCCCGGGAGTACGCTAACCATTCTAGACGATTCTGTGCAAGTTTTGGAAAGGCCCCCGTGCACAAATCGAGGTCCATACAGAAATGGCTTGTCGAGATCTGTGTGGAAGAACTTGACTGGCCTGCACAGAGCCCGACCTCAACCCCTTCGAACACCTTTGGGATGAATTGGAACGCCGACTACGAGCCAGGCATAATCGCCCAACATCAGTGCCCAACCTCACTAATGCTCTTGTGGCTCACTGGAAGCAAGTAATATTCTAACATCTAGTGGAAAGCCTTCCCAGAAGAGTGGGGGCTGTTATAGCAGCAAAGGGGGGACCAACTTCTTATTAATGCCCATGATTTTGGAATGAGTTGTACGACGAGCATGTGTCCACATACTTTCGGTTATGTAGTTTATATAAACCATTATTAAGTAGTCTTCTCTTTAACTGATGAATTAACCTGAGTGGGGGGGGGTTCTTTCTTTGATTGTGCCTATTTCTCTGAATTTGCCATTTTTATTTTCAAATTTGCAATACAATATTTGTCCAGAAGATGGAGCAGGTCACCATACTTTCAATAAGCAAAGTCAGCCCTCTGTGTGACTAGACTGCAACACCTTTGTCACACCCTCAATGTCACTTTTTTCTCTTTCATTCTTATTTCATTCATTCTTCATAGTTTGGCACTGGTGGTTTGCACTAATAAGGGAAAAGTGATAGAGGACTGATATTGTTTAGTCTGAAAAACGTACATTTGTACTGCAATGAAACATCAATAGTTCTAAGCAGCTCTAATTGGAATGCAAGTAATCTATTTTATAATACATTTGAGTAAGGCATCTTACATTGCATCTTGGTAAACAGTCAGGTTATCCGGAATTGAATTAATCTTTTAATCTTGAGGTCTACCGAATTCTGATAAATGTTTTGCATACATCCTGTAATGTGAAAAGGAGAAAAATGACAGTCCCAATGAATATGATTACATGCCAGATAGCTTAATATGGGCATGCAATTCATTTGGTTGACATGGAGATTTGTTGAAGTGTGATGGTCTGTAGAGTTAGCATGATAGAAATCAACACTTTGCTGCAATGAGTAAAGATTTTCCTTACAAGTCTTCAGTGATCACTTCACATTGAGAAGTTCACAGTTTTTGCTTTAGCCTTGTTCTGGTGCTCATCTGTGGTTTTCAAAGAACTCTTTGTACTCACACTCCCTCCATCCTTCCACAGCCAGAGTGTTGGGGTGCTAATGATCGCTCCCTCCCCCTGACATACTGTATGTGATCATTACTCATCATTGAGCCAACATGGTGGCTCGTTGCCCAGTTGCCAGCCTGTGCCTTTTGGATGGGTGATGTGTTAGTGCTCAAGACTATCTCCACTGATATTCTGCTTCTGCTATTGCCTTTATGAGTTACTCTTGTCCCTGAGGGGGTTTTGTATAGCATGGAACACAGCGTCCTAGTGTTATTCAAGGCACTTTAGTTAAGATTCCTCAAGCATTATTTGCTGTTGTATTTATTATGGATCCCCATTAGCTGCTGACAAGGCAAAATTAAGGCAGTTATACAATTTAAAAAACATTACAATACATTCATTACAGAATTCACAACACACTGTGTTCCCTCAGGCCCATACTCCTCTACCACACATGTCCAACGCAAAAACCATATATACAGTGCCTTGCGAAAGTATTCGGCCCCCTTGAACTTTGCGACCTTTTGCCACATTTCAGGCTTCAAACATAAAGATATAAAACTGTATTTTTCTGTGAAGAATCAACAAGTGGGACACAATCATGAAGTGGAACGACATTTATTGGAAATTTCAAACTTTTTTAACAAATCAAAAACTGAAAAATTGGGCGTGCAAAATTATTCAGCCCCTTTACTTTCAGTGCAGCAAACTCTCTCCAGAAGTTCAGTGAGGATCTCTGAATGATCCAATGTTGACCTAAATGACTAATGATGATAAATACAATCCACCTGTGTGTAATCAAGTTTCCGTATAAATGCACCTGCACTGTGATAGTCTCAGAGGTCCGTTAAAAGCGCAGAGAGCATCATGAAGAACAAGGAACACACCAGGCAGGTCCGAGATACTGTTGTGAAGAAGTTTAAAGCCGGATTTGGATACAAAAAGATTTCCCAAGCTTTAAACATCCCAAGGAGCACTGTGCAAGCGATAATATTGAAATGGAAGGAGTATCAGACCACTGCAAATCTACCAAGACCTGGCCGTCCCTCTAAACTTTCAGCTCATACAAGGAGAAGACTGATCAGAGATGCAGCCAAGAGGCCCATGATCACTCTGGATGAACTGCAGAGATCTACAGCTGAGGTGGGAGACTCTGTCCATAGGACAACAATCAGTCGTATATTGCACAAATCTGGCCTTTATGGAAGAGTGGCAAGAAGAAAGCCATTTTCTAAAGATATCCATAAAAAGTGTTGTTTAAAGTTTGCCACAAGCTACCTGGGAGACACACCAAACATGTGGAAGAAGGTGCTCTGGTCAGATGAAACCAAAATTGAACTTTTTGGCAACAATGCAAAACATTATGTTTGGCGTAAAAGCAACACAGCCCATAACCCTGAACACACCATACCCACTGTCAAACATGGTGGTGGCAGCATCATGGTTTGGGCCTGCTTTTCTTCAGCAGGGACAGGGAAGATGGTTAAAATTGATGGGAAGATGGATGGAGCCAAATACAGGACCATTCTGGAAGAAAACCTGATGGTGTCTGCAAAAGACCTGAGACTGGGACGGAGATTTGTCTTCCAACAAGACAATGATCCAAAACATAAAACAAAATCTACAATGGAATGGTTCAAAAATAAACATATCCAGGTGTTAGAATGGCCAAGTCAAAGTCCAGACCTGAATCCAATTGAGAATCTGTGGAAAGAACTGAAAACTGCTGTTCACAAATGCTCTCCATCCAACCTCACTGAGCTCGAGCTGTTTTGCAAGGAGGAATGGGAAAAAATTTCAGTCTCTCGATGTGCAAAACTGATAGAGACATACCCCAAGCGACTTACAGCTGTAATCGCAGCAAAAGGTGGCGCTACAAAGTATTAACTTAAGGGGGCTGAATAATTTTGCACGCCCAATTTTTCAGTTTTTGATTTGTTAAAAAAGTTTGAAATATCCAATAAATGTCGTTCCACTTCATGATTGTGTCCCACTTGTTGTTGATTCTTCACAAAAAATACAGTTTTATATCTTTATGTTTGAAGCCTGAAATGTGGCAAAAGGTCGCAAAGTTCAAGGGGGCCGAATACTTTCGCAAGGCACTGTATGAGTGTGTATGTTATGTGTGTGTATGCATATGTCTGTGCCCATGTTTGTGTTACTTCACAGTCCCGCTGTTCCATAAGGTCTATTTTTACCTGCTTTTTGAATCTGATTCTACTGCTTGCATCAGTTACCTGATGTGGAATAGAGTTCTATGTAGTCCTTCACGCCTCTCATATTCTGTTCTGGACTTGGGGACTGTGAAGAGACCTCTGGTAGCATGTCTTGTGGGGTATGCATGGGTGTATTTTAAATAGACAGCTCGGTACCTTCAGCTTATCAACACCTCTTACAAAAACAAGGAATGAGGAAGTCAATCTCTCTTCCACTTTGAGCCATGAGAGATTGACATGCATGTCATTAATGTTAGCTCTCTGTGTACTTTTAAGAGCCATCCTTGCTGTCCGGTTCTGAACCCAAGGTAGAAGCCACCGGAGAGCAAGACAGAACAGAGAAAGAAGACGCAGGAACCTCCGGAGCCGATCTTGAATGGGAAGCTCCCAAGGAAGGCGCGGGAACTTCTGGATCCAGGGCGGCAAAGCTGTTTCTGTTCTGTCAGGTCCGGGCTCAACAACTCCAAGGACCCCCTCATTGCAAAAAGCACCTAAAGACTCTGACCACGAGAAACAAGATTCTCTGTTCTGATACCCCTTTGGCCTGAATGCAATGTGTCTCGTCTGGTGAAGCATTGTGGTGGCAGCATCAAGCTGTGGGTATGCTTTTCAGTGGCAGGGACATGAAGACTAGTCAGGTTTGAGGGAAAGATGTACAGAGATCCTTAATGAACCTGCTCCAGAGCACTCAGACTGGGGCCAAGGTTCGCCTTCCAACAAGACAACGACCCTAAGCACACAGCCAAGACAACACAGGAGTGGCTTTGGGACAAGTCTCAACGTCCTTGACTGGCCCAGACTTGAACTCGAACGAACATCTCTGGAGTGACCTGAAAATAGCTGTGCATCAATGCTCCCCATCCAACCTGACATAGCTTGAGAGGATCTGTAGAGAAGAATGGGAGAAACACTCCAAATATAGGTGTGCCAAGCTTGTAGCTTCACACTTAAGACTTGTCTGTAATCGCTGCCAAAGGTTCTTTAACAAATCACTGAGAAAAGGGTTTGAATACTTACGTAACTGTGAGATTTCAGTTTTTAAATACATTTGCAAAAATGTCACTGTTTTAGAATAAGGATGTAACATATAAGTCTGAGTACTTTCCGAATGCACAGTGTGTCATGTTTCTTTCTTACTGAGTTGTCTATAGATGTTTATGGTGTTGAGCACTGCAGAAAATATGGAAAGATTGGGGTTTACACAAGAAACCACATTACATCACTGATGACCCTGTCAGTATAATTTGGAATTCCCGAGATGACATCTTTAAAACATATATTCAGTAATGAACAATGATGGAAAATTATACTACGAATATAGTCTATTCTGCTGTTAAACATCACTTTCCAGTGACATACAGTGCCTTCAGAAAGTATTCACACCCCTTGACTTCCTCCACATTTTGTGTTACAGCCTGAATTTAAAATGGAATAAATATAGATTTTTCTTTCACTGTCCTACCCACAATACCCCATAATGTCAAAGTGGAATTATGTTTTTGAAAGTTTTACAAATTAATTAAAAATGAAAAGCTGAAATGTCTTGAGTTAATAAGTATTCAACCTTTTTGTTATGGCAAGCCTAAAGTAAAAATAAAATAGTAAATATGTGCTTAACAAGTTACATGGACTCACTCTGTGCGCAATAATAAAAAATGATGACTACCTCAGCTCTGTTCCGCACACATACAATGATCTGTCAGGTCCCTCAGTCGAGCAGTGAATTTCAAACACAGATTCAACCACAAAGCCAGGGAGGTTTTCCAATGACTCGCAAAGAAGGGCACCTATTGTTAGATTAAAACAACAACACACCCAGTCACTACAAAGATACAGGCTTCCTTCCTAACACAGTTGCTGGAGAGGATGGAAACCGATCAGGGATGACACCATGGGCCCAATAGTGACTTTTAAAACAGTTTAATGGCTGTGATAGAAAACTGAGGATGGATCAGTAACATTGCAGTTACTCCACAATACTAACCTAATTGACAGTGAAAAGCCTGTACAGAATAAAAATATTTTAACAGATGCATCCTGTTTGCAATAAGGCACATGCTATACTGCAAAAAATGTGGCAAAGCAATTCACTTTTTGTTCTGAATACAAAGTGTTATGTTTGGGGCAAATCCAATACATTACTGAGTACCACTCTCCATATTTTTAAGCATAGTGGTGGCTTCATTCTGTTATGGGTATGGTTGTAATCATTAAGGACTTGAGTTTAGGATAAAAGTAAATGGAATGGAGGCAAAATCTTAGAGGAAAACCTGGTTCAGTCTGTTTTCCACCAGACACGGGGAGATGAAGTGACCTTTCTGCAGGACAAGAACCCAAAACAGTGAATGTTCCTGAGTGGCCTTGTCAGAGTTTTGAATATGCTTGAAAATATGTCAAGACTTAAATGTTTTTCTATTCATGATCAACATCCAACTTGACAGAGTTTGAATATTTTTTTTTAATGCTCTTCGGGTTTATTATTTAATTAAAGCTCTTCGGGTTTAATGGAATGATCCCGGATGAGCCCCCATTATGTTACGCATGCCTCTATGAAGAGGGAACGCAACACCCTACTACAACTCAACTCTCCGTGAAGTGAAAGAGGTATGGACTGTAGGTGCGAGTAAGGATGACAAAAGGCAGAGAATTTAGCATTTACTAGGAATTTATTCCTTCACACGGTAATATGGGAAAAGGGGCTGGACGGAACCAAAGCAAAGAAAGTACATCTCAAAGCCCTTTCTCCTACCTTACCTGCCTACCCACTATTCACCTAATTTAGCACCACCTGGTGCCTTAACCAAAATACAGGGGGTGATCCGCCCAGGTCTTACCTAGTGTGCCTAGACAGTGAATATACTACAGGTATATGTATGCCCGCGGGCCTCTTGCCTAAGCACTCCCTAGGTGCCTTCCCCCTGGGAACAAATGAAACAGAATAACACAAACAATTTCAATAATCAAAAGTGCGTCCTATTGGCACATGGACATACCCAGTCAGCTCCCTCAGCAACAACTAACATAGTACATACCAAATCGCTTTCTGAGAAACAACCAACACTATATAACCCTCAGCTCCCTGAAAAAACAACCAACACAGCTCTCAGCAATTTAATTCTCTATATCACAATCCATCTCTCCAGCAATGACCTCTCTCTCCTGAACAACAGAACACTGGCTTTTATAACTGGAGAAGGAGTCTAATGGGATACAGCTGTAACTTGACGACGGGGCGGGGTCAGCTCCAATTAGCCATAGAGTCGACCAATCAGTTGCTTGAGGGATTTCAGGAAGCCATTTCCTGAAATACACACATGCAAATACACAAACTTCAACACAGAAACTGGGGAACGGAACACTTACCCAGAAAGACTCACAGCTGTATTTGCTGCCAAAGGTCATTCTAACATGTATTGACTCAAGGTGTGAACACTTCAATACATTTACAAAAAATTCTGAAAACATGTTTTCACTTTGGCATTATGGGATATTGTGTGTAGTGAATGAATTATGAATTCAGGCTGTAACAAAATGTGTAATAAGTCAAGGGGTATAAATACTTTTTGAAGACACTGTAGTTGCCTAAAGTACTCTACGTCCATAGATTAGACTGTAACGATTAAATTATTTGAGGTATTATCAAAGTTTCCAAAGCATCACAATTCTTGGGAAGAGCTGAAGGTTTGGAATGTTAGATGGGGCACTGATTCTGTTGTCACTTACACTGCAGTGTTAATCATGAATAGAAGTATGAAATTGCAGCTATTTGTCAGACTAATATCCTACCTACCATTAGGAAGCAGGGAGTTGCACTGAGTAATCGGTCGTGTGTGTGTTTGTGTGAATGTGCTGATAGGATGCATCATGCCACCCTGTTGGTTGCTTCACAAGGGCACTGGATACAATATGAGCTGGAGTCTGTGGGCATTTCCCTTGACAGATTCAAAGGTATTTCCTGACATGTCACTATTAAGTGGGAAGAAAAATGTAAAAGAATGTTAAAGAAACAATTTTGGGCATTTCTTCTTTCAGTGGCATGTCAAGTGTCAGTTGATTTTTTGTTTTGTTTTGTAATGTGTTAATCATAACAATCTATCCTTTCATTCATATTGTCCACCCTAAAATCAAAACATTCAGTTTGTTTCATGCTACACACTTCATTGAGTAAAAACGTAATGATAATGTTGAGATGGAGTAGGAGTTTTTACAACTAAGCATCCATCTGAATGAAGCCCTGCATTTTCTTCTGAAGATGTAACTGAACTGGACCCATGCTAGCTTGTTGCTATAGGGAAGCTTGGTGTGATTATCATAGCCCACACTAACAGAGAGTCAACTCAAAAGCCTGCATTAACTAAAGCGTCCACCATGTACCCTCTGCATGTACAGGGGAAATCCCTGGTGTAATGCAATACATCCCGTTATGCATGCACGCACACACACACACATCAGCCTCCTGCCTCTTACCAGCCAGCCTTACATGGTAATCACTCTGTGTCTGTACTGGTGCTATTTTTTAAATAAAGAAGGAATTACAGATTTGATGCAAACAGGCTGTCTTGAGTTCACATGTGAACTGTGATGATTCGATGACATTCATAACACAGTTCTGATTAAGTGAATGATAGTTACAATTTCTATGTTACTTGTTTTTAATGTCTGTGCACATACTCGTTATGCCAGTCCCCAGCATAATCTGTTGTTAAAATGTTATCTGATTTGACCCCTGAGAGTTTCATATGCCTTTCCTTTCAAGGTTAGGATGTGATGACGTTAAGCGCTTTAAAAAGCATTCAATAAAAGCCTGATTTTGTTTGAGGACAGTTGATGTTCCAGGTGAGGATCTGTTTTACTGTTCCTCTGGGTCGTATACAAGCTGTTTGGTGTCATAAAACTATAAAGGTGTGGCTATAAAACTATAAAAGTGTCTATGTTGACACAGGTACAGACTACACTGAGTCACTCTGACACATTAACAGACCCCCACCCTACAGGTCAAACATTAGCTGTTGTGTCCTTGCTGAATGAGACTGTGATGACTTGGTTTCTTTCATATCTATATTGCTATATGACGTCAAAATATGCACCTCCTTTTGTGCTGCGGTTTCACTTTGAATCATTGATGGTATGCTGCCGCCATGCGTCATATAAGCTTCCCTGTAAACCACAATGTACAAATCGTTCAGTTCAATGTGCACACTCAGCACATCGTCCAACACAAAGAGAGAAGTAGAGAGAATGTGTACTTTTCTTCTTGTAGGGCATAAGGTATTGAGCACCAAGGAGTGTACATATGAATCAGAGCTTTGAGATTTGGCTTGAGCTGTGTTCAAGGGAATCTTGTCTCGGTATTTCTGCAATTCTTTTAATTTAATCTGAAATGTGCACATCTCCACTTCCGGGTGAGTCAACTGGCCACGCAGCACAATGTTCATCAAGCAAATGTTTGTTATATCCTGCTCTGTATATTAGCTACACAAAATTCATAAGAACACACAGTTATTTCTTAATGGGACAAGGGCTTACCGGTTGTAATGCAATAATGGGGCTGCCTAATCCATCATACAGTAGCCATTTCCTCTTTATGGTGAGGTTGTTGATGTTGCGAATGGTGATGTTGATAATGTAGCGAATAAGAGGGAGTCGTTGAAATTTGCCAACGCCAACAAGTGCAAGTGAGAACATTTTGAAATGGTGAAGCAATCAGAAGATGACACGTGCCCTACCCGGGTGTTTCATGCTGGTAGTGGTACATTATGTGTGCTATGCTCTGTATCATCACTGTTACTGTGTTTCACCTCATGGGAACCACAGCAAACTTTTGATAATACGTATTTCTTAAACATTACACATTTTTCACCTAGTTGTTTTTGCTGTGTTTTACAGATGGATACTATGAAATGCTCAAGCTGTCAAAATGACTTGACGTGATAAATTAAATATGGAGTTGACAAATCTGTTCAAATTTTGCTTATCACTTCTTTTCATTGTGGGAGTTTGGTCTTTAAAGGAGCAATCTGCGATTGCTAGATTTTTTTTTTTTTGACTTTTAAATTAATTATGTAATGTATACCCAGTAATGCTTGAAGAATTTAACTTAGAAATGCCTCATGAGCTTAGCTCAACTGTCATACCCCATCAGAACCCAAAATATAATTGTCAATACAGTTGAAAGTATGGATTATATCCCTCTCGCTCTGCGCAGGTCGAGTAATAATAACAACAAAGTCACGCCAGTGACGTGACAGCGTGGTAGGACGTGCCCCACGGTTCATGTAAAACCATGCACTGTCTCCTATTTCTTCTCGCAAAGTTAGCTTAGCCAATTGCTCTGCGACTCCTGTTTTTCTGATTGGTCTTCCCAGGTACCGGTTGGGTAATCTAAAGCTATAGTGTATACTGTCAGTCTGTAACCAACACCTGTGACCTGTGGGTCGGAGTGTGAAATTCGCCCTCCAAGGCTGTGACAGCTCTCTCCTACCTATCCCTTTTATATCGGAAAATATCGGGCTTCCTTGTCTTGTGCTGACTTGAATCAAATCAAATGTTATTTGTCACATGCGCCGAATACAGCAGGTGTAGTAGACCTTACAGTGAAATACTTACTTACAAGCCCTTAACCAACAATGCAGTTTTAAGAAAATAGAGTTAAGAAAATGTTGACTAAATAAACGAAAGTAAAAAACTAAAAAACTAATAACACAGTACAACAACAATGAGGCTATGTACAGGTGGTAAGGTACCGAGTCAATGTGCTGGGGTACAGGTTAGTCGAGGTAATTTGTACATGTAGGTAAGGGTAAAGTGACTATGCCTTTGTTAATAAACAGCGAGTAGCAGCAGTGTAAAAACAAAGGGGGGGGGGGGATAGTCCAGGTGACTATTTGATTAATTGTTTGATTATTTATGGCTTGGGGTTAGAAGCTGTTAAGGAGCCTTTTGGACCTAGACTTGACATTCCGGTACTACTTTCTGTGTGGTAGCAGAGAGAACAGTCTATGACTTGGGTGACTGGAGTCTTTGTCAATGTTTTGGGCCTTTGTCTGACACCACTTAGTATATAGGTACAGGATTAGTCCACCAGGTAGTGTGTGTGTTGGCCACCATTCTCTGGTGCTAACAATGTCAAGATATCCTCCACTGCCATGCTCGTTATCGAGGCCACCGGGCACTAGTCATCCTTCGACCATTTAAAACTTGAACAGGTCACTTTCCCTAGATAACAGTGTCTTAGCACGCACGCCGTCTAGGAAGATTGTTAGCCTGGCCAGCTATACCAAGTGAGATTTGGACTGCCTCACCCAGGCATCCCTCTCCCCTGGTATTACTAGAACGCTACAAGCTAGCTAGCTTACCAACTCAACCAAGCTGACACTATGTGTCGTCAGCTTGGCTTACCAAATGATGGCCATTCGTGGGCGTTTCGCATAAATACTCATACATTGGAGGGCCAGTAGGAGGCACTCTTTCCTCTGGCCTAAAACAAATATCCCAATGCCACAGGGCAGTGATTGGGGACACTGCCCTGTGTAGGGTGCTGCCTGAGGTCATTAAAAGATCCCATGGCACTTATCGTAAGAGTAGGGGTGTTATCCCTGGTGTCCTGGCTAAATTCCCAATCTAGCCCTCAAAACCATCACGGTCACCTAATAATCCCCAGTTTACAATTGGCTCATTCATCCCCCTCCTCTCCCCTGTAACTATTCCCCAGGTCGTTGATGTAAATGAGAACGTGTTCTCAGTCAACTTACCTGATAAAATTATGATAAAAAAAAAGTTTTAAATGAAGGCCTGATTCACTCAGTCTCTGAACAGTTGATGTTGAGATGAGTCTGTTACTTGAATTCTGTGAAGAATTTATTTGGGCTGCAATCTGAGGTGCAGTTAATTCTATTGAACTCTGCAGCAGAGGTAACTCTGGGTCTTCCTTTCCTGTGGCGGTCCTCATGAGAGCTAGTTTTTATCATAGCCCTTGATGGTTTTTGCGACTGCAGTAATGATGGACTGTTGTTTCTCTTTGCTCATTTGAGCTGTTCTTGTCATAATATGGACTTGGTCTTTTACCAAATAAGGCTATCTTCTGAATACCACCCCTATCTTGTAACAACACAACTGATTGGCCCAAACGCATTGAGAAGGAAAGAAATTCCACAAATTAACTTTAAAAAAAGGCACACCTGTTAATTTAAATGCATTCCAGGTGACTACCTCATGAAGCTGGTTGAGAGAATGCCAAGCATATGCAAAGCTGTCATCAAGGCAAAGGGTGGCTACTTTGAAGAATCTCAAATATAAAATATATTTAGATTTGTTTAACACTTTTTTAGTTACTACATTATTCCATGTGTTATTTCATAGTTTTGATGTCTTCACTATTACTCTACAATGTAGAAAATAGTCAAAATAAAGAAAAAACGCTTGAATGAGTAGGTGTGTCCAAACTTCTTTTCAACCTCTGCCATATCATGGATTCAGAGCTATCTATCTAATAGGACTCGAAGGGTTTTCTTTTTTGGGAAGCTTCCCCAATGTCAAACATGTAAAGTGTGGTGGTTCCACAGGGTAGCTCTCTAGGCCCTCTAATCTTTTCTAATTTTTACCAATGACCACTGGCACTAAACAAAGCTTGTGCGTCCATGTATGCTGATGATTCAACCATATACGCTTCTGCAACCACAGCTAATGAAGTCACTGAAACACTTAACAAAGAGTGGTCCTGAACATCTCTAAAACTACGAGCATTGTATTTGGCACAAATAATTCTCAAAGTTCTTGACATCAGCTGAATCTGGTAATGAATGGTGTGGCTGTTGAACAGGTTGAGGAGACTAAATTACTTGGTGTTAACTTGGATTGTAAACTGTCATGGTCGAAACATATAGATTCAATGGTTCAAAAGATGGGGAGAGGTCTGTCCGTAATAAAGAGATGCTCTGCTTTTTTGACACCACATTCTTAAAAGCAAGTCCTGCAGGCTCTAATTTTGTCTTATTTTGATTGTCCAGTTGTGTGGTCAAGTGCCGCAAGGAAAAACCTAGTTAAGCTGCAGCTGGCCCAGAACAGAGCGGCACATCTTGCTCTTCATTGTAATCAGAGGACTGATATAAATACTATGCATGCCAGTCTCTCTTGGCTAAGAGTTGAGGAAAGACTGACTGCATCACTTCTTATTTTTATACGAAACATTCATTTGTTGAACATCCCAAGGTGTTTGCATAGTCAACTTACACACATCTCTGACACACACACTCACCCTACCAGACATGCCACCAGGGGTCTTTTTACAGTCCCCAAATCCAAAACAAATTCAAGAAAGCGTACAGTATTACATAGAGCCATTATTGCATGGAACTCAGTTCCATCTCATATTGCTCAAATAAACAGCAAACCGGATTTAAAAAAAACAGATAAAGCAACACCTCACGGCACAACGCCTCTCCTCTTATTTGACCTAGATAGTTTGTGTGTATGTATTGGTATTGATATGTAGGGTACGTGTGCCTTTTTTAAATGTACTTATTTATTGATGTAGTTCTGTCCTTGAGCTGTTCTTGTCTATCAAGGTTCTGTATTATGTCATATTTCATGTTTTGTGTGGAAGAGTAGCTACTGCTTTTGCAACAGCTGATGGGGATCCTAATAAATTACCAAATACCAAATGGGAGGCACTTCAATTACCAGTTGAGAAATAGAAATAGTAGCTAATTTTAACTATGCACCAAAACTATTTTTAACACTGATTGCATTTAGAATTGTCGCGCAATGAATGGGCTTATAAAATCATGTTTTGCTCCAGCAGCAACCAGCTGAGGAGCTGCAGAATAAATCCCGCTCAAAACAGGCTCTGTATGCTGTGTATGTATGATGTACTGTACTGAACAAAAATATAAACGCAACATGTAAAGGGTTGGTCCCATGTTTCATGAGCTGAAATAAAAGGTCCCAGAAATTTTCCATAAGCACAAAAATCTTATTTCTCTCAAATGTTTTGCACAAATGTGTTTACATCCCTGTTCTTGAGCATTTCTCATTTGCCAAGATAATCCATCCACCTGACAGGTGGGGCATATCAAGAAGCCGATTAAACAGCATGATCATTACACAGGTGCACCTTGTGCTGGGGACAATAAAAGGCCACTAATATGTGCAGTTTTCTCACACAACACAATGCCATAGATGTCTCAAGTTTTGAGGGAGCATTCAATTCGCATGCTGACTGCGGGAATGTACACCAGAGCTGTTGCCAAAGAATTTAATGTTAATTTCTCTACCATAAGCCACCTCCAACGTTGTTTTAGAGAATTTGGCAGTATGTCCAACTGGCCTCACAACCCAAACCACGTGTAACCATGCCAGCCCAGGACTTCCACATCCGGCTACTTCACCTGCGGGATCGTCTGACACGAGCCACCCGGATAGCAGATGAAACTGTGGGTTTGCAAACCAAAGAATTGCGGTTCAGATGGAGAAGGTGGAACTCCCGCAGCATTGAAGGGTTCAACACATCCTCCACCGGAACCCAGCATCTCTCCTCTGGACCGTACCCCTCCCACTCCACGAGGTACTGAAGGCCCCTCGCCCGATGCCTCGAATCCAGTATGGAGCGAACAGCGTACGCCGGGGCCCCCTCGATGTCCAGAGGGGGGCGGAGGAACCTCCCGCACCTCAGACTCCTGGAGAGGACCAGCCACCACCGGCCTGAGGAGAGACACATGGAACGAGGGGTTAATACGGTAATCGGGGGGAGCTGTAACCTGTAACACACCTCGTTCAGTCTCGTCAGGACTTTGAATGGCCCCACAAACCGCGGACCAGTAGGGCAGGCGGAGGGGCAGGTTTCGGGTCGAGAGCCAGACCTGGTCTCCCAGTGCATACACCGGGGCCTCACTGCAGTGACGGTCTGCACTGGCTTTCTGGAGCAGCATGGCGCCCTGAAGGTGAACATGGGCGGCGTTACATGTCTCCTCCACGTGCCGGAACCAGTCGTCCACCGCAGGAGCTTCGGTCTGATTCTGATGCCAAGGAGCCAGAACCGGCTGGTACCCCAGTACGCACTGGAAGGGGGAGGGTTTAGTGGAGGAGTGGGGAAGCGAGTTCCTGGCCTTTGCTGCCAGGGCACGAATGCTGCCCACTCCCAGGTCATGGCAATAAGACCGCAGAAACCTACCCACATCCTGGTTAACTCTCTCCATCTGCACGTCACTCTCAGGGTGAAAACCCGAGGTAAGGCTGATCAAGACCCCCAGATGTTCCATGAATGCCCTACAGACTCTCTAAGTGAACTGGGGCCCCCAATCAGACACTATGTCCTCAAGCACCCCGTAGTGCCGGAAGACGTGCGTAAACAAGGCCTCCATAGTCTGTAGGGCCGTAGGGAGACCGGGCAGAGGAAGGAGACGGCAGGACATAGAGAAACGATCCACAACAACCAGGATCGTGGTGTTTCCCTGTGATGGTGGAGATCGGTCAGGAAATCGATCGAGGGGTGCGACCATGGCCTTTGTGGAATGGGTAAGGGGTGTAACTTACCTCTGGGCAGGTGCCTAGGAGCCTTACTCTGCGCGCACACCGAGCAAGAGGAAACATAAACCCTCACGTCCTTAGCCAAAGTGGGCCACCAGTACTTCCCACTTAGACAGCACACCGTCCGACCGATGCCTGGATAACCAGAGGAAGGTGACGTGTGGGCCCAATAGATCAGCCGGTCACAGACAGCAGACGGAACGTACAGACGCCCAGCGGGACACTGGAGGGGAGCGGGCTCTGCACGTAACGCCTGCTCAATGTCCACATCCAGCTCCCACACTACCGGTGCCACCAAGCAGGAGGCCGGGAGTATGGGGATGGGATCCATGGGCTGCTCCTCTGTGTCATACAGCCGGGACAGTGCATCTGCCTTCACATTCTGGGAACCTGGTCTGTACGAAAGGGTGAAAACAAAACGGGTGAAAAACATGGCCCACCTTGCCTGGCGAGGGTTCAGTCTCCTCGCTGCCTGGATGTACTCCAGATTGCGGTGGTCAGTCCAGATGAGAAAAGGGTGTTTAGCCCACTCAAGCCAATATCTCCACTCCTTCAGAGCATTGATTACAGCCAACAGCTCCCAGTCCCCCAAGTCATAGTTTCGCTCTGCCGGGCTGAGCGTCCTCGAGAAGAAGGCACAGGGGCAGAGCTTTGGTGGCGTACCCAAGCACTCCTGGGAAGTGCGGCGTCTACCAGGAGATTTATCTCCCCGTCGATGGGGTGGTAATTGAGTCGCCTTCTTTTTGGTGTAGGCGAGAGCCAAATCAGCATATTCGGGGAGAATGAGACCTGGTCTGGACTTTCCACCGTAGTAGCACCAACGGAAACCCCTGAGCACTCTCGCGACCACCCCGTGAGAGCCCTCTGTTGCCATGAAATGGTGGGATCATGACGAGCTAACCAGAGAAGGCCTAGTACCACGGGAATTGCAGGAGAGTCAACGAGCAAGAGACTGATTCTCTCCTCGTGACCCCCCTCCCTTCCTGAGGGAGCCGAGTAAACGTTACCCAGTTGTATGTCCAGCTGTAGCAGGAAACCCTGGCACCGTGCCGCCGTCCCATCATATTCACTGGGAAGGGCGAGACGCATCCCACTGGGACCGGGTACAGGATGGACGAGTAGTGGTAACCCCAGTTGTGCTGGTGGAGGCACTGGATGGACTCTCTGTCTCTCCCAGCGGTCCATGGTCCATCGCGACACGCGGTCCATCGCGACGTCGAGATGTTGTAGAATCACCACATGTTAAACGGGGTACCTGCTCCTGCTGACTCCAGGGTCGGGTGTGGAATTCTGTTAGGTATGCTTAACTGGCTGTAAGGGAGTAAGGCGCAGGAGATAAATTGACAGTGTTCTACATCAACCATCAAGGGGGAATGAGGTCTTTACGGTCCCTACAGGTGGCCCAATTACTTCTGACATGGGCCCTACCACATCTGGCCTTCCTAAGAGCCATTCATCGCCCAGGCAAGGGGAACGAGGTTGCAGATTTCTTGATATGGCAGCGGTTTGGAACAGCACATGTGGACCTGTTTGCCTCAGAGCAAACATCCCACTGCTCCCTCTGGTTCTCTCTGGCAGAGACAAACAGCCCCCTGGGCATGGATGCCTTAGCCCACACATGGCCAGGGGGCCTACTATATGCGTACCTCCCAACCACCCTTATCTTAGCAATGCTGCACAGTGTCGCTCAGGCTCAGCACAGGCTGCTGCTTGTAGCCCCCAGATGGCCAGCGAGACCCTGGTTTCCAACCCTCCTCAGTCTTCTGGAGGGAGAACCATGGCAGCTCCCTCACAGATAGGACCTGCTCTCACAGTTGGACGGCAGGATATGGCATCCGAGTCCAGACCAACTAAGGCTATGGGTGTGGCCTCTGAAGAGCCAGACCTTTTACCGGTCGGATGCGATGCGATCATGCTATTATCGAGACGTTACTGAACGCCAGATCCCATCAACCAGGATGATGTATGCGGATCACTGGAAAGTGTTTACTGAATGGTGCTTTACCAGGGCAGAAGACCCTTTGTCTTTCTCCATGCCTGTCATACTGAGCTTCCTTCAGTCACTATTAGACAGGTGTATGCCTCAGCCATATCGGCAAACCATTTCCACATTGATTGTAAATCGTCAGGGGCCTACTACCTCATCTGCCAATTCTTACAAGGTGTCCAGCGGCTGCATCCCCCCAGGGCCGCCCGCACGACATCCTGGGATCTGCCACTAGTGTTGGCGGCTTATACATTGCTTATATATTTCCTCTTAGCTCTTTCATGTAATGTGTAAGTGATCTCCACACACTGTCTATGAGTCCTGTCTGCCTCGAGACAGACGACCTAGGTGTGACCTTATGACCCATTCCAGATTTTTTGCATAAGGTTTTATCACCCCTTCACATCAACCAAGCCATCAAGCTGGCAACCTACTGCCCCCTCTTTTCCAGAGTGCTGAGGAGTGAGAAAATCTTCTCAGTCCGTTCCCTCAAACGCTATGGGTTCTGGATGACATCGCTCAGGCTTACAATGGTGTATGTCTGCCTGTTCCAGAAGGTGTGATGTCCCTCTACCTGAAGTGTCGCCACATCCTGTTAATATATTTACCCAGATCATTAAGCTCTTTTCATCATCTGAAAAGCACGTCTGCTCTCGTATCCTCATCATGAGTTCCTGATTCAGCTTGCCTGAAATTTACCACTCCTGTGTGGTTAATGTAGAAACAAACATTCCAAAGTGTCAACGGTCATTACAGATGCCTTGAATTAGAGAAAAGCAAGTTGGTGAAATGTTGGAGTTAACATGTTATGGAATAGACCTGTACCCTCTCTGTTTGAGCCCCCTGAATACATTGTGTTTGAGAGCCTGCAGTGTGATTGGAGTGTTGATGCAGACTCCGCCTACAGCCTTAGGGTGGAGGGCTCACTTACTGGAAGTGGAAGTGGGTGGAATACTTCCCACTTCCAGGCACAGACCTACCTTGACACAGAGAAGCCTTTGCACTACTGTTTTGTCTTGGCCACTACTGTCAAAGACAGCTGGCAGCCTGCCACTTTAAACAAACAGCCAAGCCTAATTTGCTCTGATCAGATATGGGGCGATAAACTTCCCACAAGTTAGCACTGGCGGAGGCGTAAGTCTGGGGGCAGCATGCATAGTCTGCCCAAGGTTCCAAATACCTAAGAAATGGAGGGCCTCTCTCCTTTCACTTTGACTAAGGCATAGATTCAATCAGATCAAGTGCTAACCGCCGACAGCTGAAATCTGCATAGCTGATGTTTTTCCACTGTGGGAGGTGTAACTGCATTGGAGCTGTCAAATCGTTGAGCAGCTGCTCTTGATCATTGCCACGAAGCCACATCGGTCTCGGTCGAGTTAGAAGTGTAGAACAAGAAAATGTAGGCTATCAATGCAATATGGCCCGAGGGGGTGTGGTATATGGCCAATGTACCATGGCTAAGGGCTGTTATTACGCACGACGCAACATGGAGTGCCTGGACACTCACCTTAGCTGTGGTATACTGGCCATATATCACAACCCTGAGGTGCCTTATTACTATTATAAACTTTTTACCAAAGTAATTAGAACAGAAAAAATAGCTGTTTTGTCATACCCGTATAAAACAGTCTGATATACCATGGCTGTCAGCCAATCAGCATCAGGCCTCAAACCACCAATCAGCATTCAGGCCTCAAAACACCCAGTTTATAAATAGAAATAATGACACTCAAATAAAAAATAATTTTAACTTAATAATGAGCATTTATATCAGCCTAATAGAGGTGAAGATTACATCTCACATTCCAGTGTTCAAACTTCTAAAAAAGGCTGCATGGGATTTCTCTTTTACGCGACTCCATAATGCCAATGGCAGTGTCTGCTTTAAGTGTAATGCCAGGAGCAGCTTGTGGATTTGACAGATCTAATGCGGTTCCACCACCGCCACCCCCAAACCAACCCCTCGCCTCTGTCTCCTTCCCTATATCTATCACCTCCCTCGCCTCTGTCTCCTTCCCTATATCTACCACCTCCCTCTCCTCTGTCCACCTTCCCTCTACTACCTTCCTCTCCTCTGTCTCCTTCCCTATGTCTACCACCTCCCTCTCCTCTGTCTCCTTCCCTATATCTACCACCTCCCTCTCCTCTGTCTCCTTCCCTATATCTACCACCTCCCTCTCCTCTGTCTCCTTCCCTATATCTACCACCTCCCTCTCCTCTGTCCACCTTCCCTCTACTTCCTCCCACTCTCCTCTGTCACCTTCTCTCTACCACCTCCCACTCTCCTCTGTCCCCTTCCCTCTACCACCTCCCACTCTCCTCTGTCCCCTTCCCTTTACCACCTCCCACTCTCCTCTGTCCCATTTCCTTTACCACCTCCCACTCTCCTCTGTCCCCTTCCCTTTACCACCTCCCACTCTCCTCTGTCCCCATTCCTCTACCACCTCCCACTCTCCTCTGTCCCCTTCCCTTTACCACCTCCCACTCTCCTCTGTCCCATTTCCTTTACCACCTCCCACTCTCCTCTGTCCCCTTCCCTTTACCACCTCCCACTCTCCTCTGTCCCCATTCCTCTACCACCTCCCACTCTCCTCTGTCCCCTTCCCTTTACCACCTCCAACTCTCCTCTGTCCTCTTCCCTTTACCACCTCCCACTCTCCTCTGTCCCCTTCCCTTTACCACCTCCCACTCTCTTCTGTCCCCTTCCATCTGTCTACCACCTCCCACTCTCCTCTGTCCCCATTCCTCTACCACCTCCCACTCTCCTCTGTCCCCTTCCCTTTACCACCTCCCACTCTCCTCTGTCCCCTTCCCTTTACCACCTCCCACTCTCCTCTGTCCCCTTCCCTCTGTCTACCACCTCCCACTCTCCTCTGTCCCCATCCCTCTACCATTTCCCACTCTCCTCTGTCCCCTTCCCTCTACCACCTCCCACTCTCCTCTGTCCCCTTCCCTCTACCATGTCCCACTCTCCTCTGTCCCCTTCCCTCGGTCTACCACCTCCCACTCTCCTCTGTCCCCATCCCTCTACCACCTCCGACTCTCCTCTGTCCCCATTCCTCTACCACCTCCCACTCTCCTCTGTCCCCTTCCCTCTACCACCTCCCACTCTCCTCTGTCCCCTTCCCTTTACCACCTCCCACTCTCCTCTATCCCCTTCCCTTTACCACCTCCCACTCTCCTCTGTCCCCTTCCCTCTACCACCTCCCACTCTCCTCTGTCCCCTTCCCTTTACCACCTCCCACTCTCCTCTGTCCCCTTCCCTCTACCACCTCCCACTCTCCTCTGTCCCCTTCCCTTTACCACCTCCCACTCTCCTCTGTCCCATTTCCTTTACCACCTCCCACTCTCCTCTGTCCCCTTCCCTTTACCACCTCCCACTCTCCTCTGTCCCCATTCCTCTACCACCTCCCACTCTCCTCTGTCCCCTTCCCTTTACCACCTCCCACTCTCCTCTGTCCCCTTCCCTTTACCACCTCCCACTCTCCTCTGTCCCCTTCCCTCTGTCTACCACCTCCCACTCTCCTCTGTCCCCATTCCTCTACCATATCCCACTCTCCTCTGTCCCCTTCCCTCTACCACCTCCCACTCTCCTCTGTCCCCTTCCCTCTACCATGTCCCACTCTCCTCTGTCCCCTTCCCTCTGTCTACCACCTCCCACTCTCCTCTGTCCCCATCCCTCTACCATATCCCACTCTCCTCTGTCCCCTTCCCTCTACCACCTCCCACTCTCCTCTGTCCCCTTCCCTTTACCACCTCCCACTCTCCTCTGTCCCCTTCCCTCTGTCTACCACCTCCCACTCTCCTCTGTCCCCATCCCTCTACCACCTCCCACTCTCCTCTGTCCCCTTACCTCTGTCTACCACCTCCCACTCTCCTCTGTCCCCTTCCCTCTACCACCTCCCACTCTCCTCTGTCCCCATCCCTCTACCATCTCCCACTCTCATCTGTCCCCATCCCTCTACCACCTCCCACTCTCCTCTGTCCCCATCCCTCTACCACCTCCCTCTCCTCTGTCTCCTTCCCTCTGTCTACCAACTCCCACTCTCCTCTGTCCCCTTCCCTCTGTCTACCACCTCCCACTCTCCTCTGTCCCCATCCCTCTACCACCTCCCACTCTCCCCTTCCCCATCCCTCTACCACCCCCCTCTCCTCTGTCCCCTTCCCTCTGTCTACCACCTCCCACTCTCCTCTGTCCCCTTCCCTCCATCTCCCTTGCTTCTCTGTCCCTTCCCTCTACCACCTCCCACTCTCCTCTGTCCCCTTCCCTCTGTCTACCACCTCCCTCTCCTCTGTCCCCTTCCCTCTGTTTACCACCTCCCACTCTCATCTGTCCCCTTCCCTCTGTCTACCACCTCCCACTCTCCTCTGTCCCTTTCCCTCCACCTCCCTTGCTCCTCTGTCCTCATCCCTCGACCACCTCCCACTCTCCTCTGTCCCCTTCCCTCCACCTCCCTCTCTCCTCTGTCCCCATCCCTCTACCATCTCCCACTCTCCTCTGTCCCCATCCCTCTACCACCTCCCTCTCCTCTGTCTCCTTCCCTCTGTCTACCACCTCCCACTCTCCTCTGTCCCTTTTCCTCCATCTCCCTTGCTCCTCTGTCCCCTTCCCTCGACCACCTCCCACTCTCCTCTGTCCCCTTCCCTCCATCTTCCTTGCTCCTCTGTCCCTTCCCTCTACCATATCCCACTCTCCTCTGTCCCCTTCCCTCTACCACCTCCCACTCTCCTCTGTCCCCTTCCCTCTACCATGTCCCACTCTCCTCTGTCCCCTTCCCTCTGTCTACCACCTCCCACTCTCCTCTGTCCCCATCCCTCTACCATATCCCACTCTCCTCTGTCCCCTTCCCTCTACCACCTCCCACTCTCCTCTGTCCCCTTCCCTTTACCACCTCCCACTCTCCTCTGTCCCCTTCCCTCTGTCTACCACCTCCCACTCTCCTCTGTCCCCATCCCTCTACCACCTCCCACTCTCCTCTGTCCCCTTACCTCTGTCTACCACCTCCCACTCTCCTCTGTCCCCTTCCCTCTACCACCTCCCACTCTCCTCTGTCCCCATCCCTCTACCATCTCCCACTCTCATCTGTCCCCATCCCTCTACCACCTCCCACTCTCCTCTGTCCCCATCCCTCTACCACCTCCCTCTCCTCTGTCTCCTTCCCTCTGTCTACCAACTCCCACTCTCCTCTGTCCCCTTCCCTCTGTCTACCACCTCCCACTCTCCTCTGTCCCCATCCCTCTACCACCTCCCACTCTCCCCTTCCCCATCCCTCTACCACCCCCTCTCCTCTGTCCCCTTCCCTCTGTCTACCACCTCCCACTCTCCTCTGTCCCCTTCCCTCCATCTCCCTTGCTTCTCTGTCCCTTCCCTCTACCACCTCCCACTCTCCTCTGTCCCCTTCCCTCTGTCTACCACCTCCCTCTCCTCTGTCCCCTTCCCTCTGTTTACCACCTCCCACTCTCATCTGTCCCCTTCCCTCTGTCTACCACCTCCCACTCTCCTCTGTCCCTTTCCCTCCACCTCCCTTGCTCCTCTGTCCTCATCCCTCGACCACCTCCCACTCTCCTCTGTCCCCTTCCCTCCACCTCCCTCTCTCCTCTGTCCCCATCCCTCTACCATCTCCCACTCTCCTCTGTCCCCATCCCTCTACCACCTCCCTCTCCTCTGTCTCCTTCCCTCTGTCTACCACCTCCCACTCTCCTCTGTCCCTTTTCCTCCATCTCCCTTGCTCCTCTGTCCCCTTCCCTCGACCACCTCCCACTCTCCTCTGTCCCCTTCCCTCCATCTTCCTTGCTCCTCTGTCCCTTCCCTCTACCATCTTCCACTCTCCTCTGTCCCCTTCCCTCTGTCTACCACCAATCAAATGTATTTATAAAGCCCTTTTTACATCAGCCGATATCACAAAGTGTTATACAGAAACCCAGCCTAAAACCCCAAACACCAAGCAATGCAGGTGTAGAAGCACGGTGGCTAGGAAAAACTCCAGAGAAAGGCAGGAACCTAGGAAGAAACCTAGAGAGGAACCAGGCTCTGAGGGGCGGTCAGTCCTCGTCTGGCTGTGCCGGGTTGAGATTATAACAGTACATGGCCAAGATGTTCAAACGTTCATAGATGACCAGCATGGTCAAATAATAATAATAATCACAGTGGTTGTAGTGGGTGCAACAGGTCAGCACCTCAGGAGTAAATGTCAATTGGCTTTTCATAGCCGAGCATTCAGAGTTAGAGACAGCAGGTGCAGTAGAGAGAGAGAGAGTCAAAAACAGCAGGCCCGGGACAATGTAGCTCGTCCGGTGTATCAGGTCGGGGTTCCATAGCTGCAGCAACTGGAGCAGCAGCACGACCAGGTGGATTGGGGACAGCAAGATGTCATCAGGCCAGGAAGTCCTAGAGGGGAGAGAGGTCCTCCGGGAGGGGAGGGAGAGAATTAGAGGGAGCATACTTAAATTCACACAGGACACTGGATAAGACAGGATAAATACTCCAGATATAACAGACTGACCCTAGCCCCCCGACACATAAACTATTGCAGAATAAATACTGGAGGCTGAGACAGTAGGGGGCGGGAGATACTGTGGCCCTGTCCAATGATACCGCCGGACAGGGCCAACCAGGCAGGATATAACCCCACCCACTTTGCCAAAGCACAGCCCCCACACCACTAGAGGGATATCTTCAAACCACCAACTTACTACCCTGAGACAAAGCTGAGTATAGCCCACGAAGATCTCCCCCACGGCATGAACCCGAGGGGAGTGCTAGCCAGTACTCGCGCTGTAGCATTCTGTATGTTTTGCAGTTGACCAATGGCTTTCTTGGGTAGGCCAGACAGGAGCGCATTAGGCAAGCCTGATAGTAATAAAAGCATGGATGAGTCTCTCTGTATCAGCCTGAGAGAGAAACGGCCGCACCTTGGCAATGTTCCTCGGGTGGTATAAAGCTATTTTGGTCACATTCCTAGTGTGTGATGCCAAATTGAATTCATAATCTAAAATAACACCTAGGTTTTTTACCTGGTGTTTTATCTTTATTGCCCGTGAATTAATATGTGCGGCCAGATTCCCTCCCTGTGCTTTGGCTCCAACAAGTACCTCGGTCTTGTCTTATTTAGCTGGAGGAAGTTATGTGCAATCCAAGTATTTAAATCACTAATACAGTCTAATAATTTATCAGTGGAGCTGAAATCCTCTGGTGACACAAATGTAAAGTTGTGTATCGTCTGCGTAGCAGTGGAAATTAATGGTGTGCTTTCTGATAACGCTGCCACGGGGTAACATGCTGTATATAAACTGGACAGAACCGGACCCAAAATCGAACCTTGTGGAACGCAACATGTGATATGTATTTATCATTCAGTTTTAAGTGTGCTGTGTGCTGCCATATCAACTCCTTTACAGTGCCTTCATTGCAAGAGTGACATGAGGCTGACCGTGACAGCTACAATGACTACCCGTCATTCTCTAATGACCACATAAATCTGTAATGACACATGAAACTGACAGCGTGGTATGTTTGACAGGCACTGTGTAAACGTGCCATCACCTAATGCTCTACTATCATACTATTCAACTAATGAGAGAGATATGATGATGAGTATGGTGACTGATGAGTCTATGAAAGGTACAGTATGTTTCCCAGGGTAAGCCTAAAGCCAATTTCCTCTTGTTTGTAGGCCATGCTTCGCCTGTGTAATAAAGCCATGTTGTAATGATTCCCTTGAGCATTTTAATGAACCTCTAAATGAACACTGGGGATGGTTACCATAGAAGCCAGACGTCACAGCCCAGTCTGATGATAGGGAGAGGTTTTTGGTTTCTGACAACCTGACTACTCATAGTGTTTTGGTTTTGGCTACTGTGTAGGCTACGATGTAGTGTCACAATGATTTTAAAAAGGAACACCAAAATAATATGTAGATAAAATGTTACATTCATATGGAAATTGCAGGGGTTGATGCACTTTGCTGCTATGAAACTATATTTTTGGTAATCTATTTGTGTAACTAAAGTGAATGTGTGATAAAATCATTTTTCCTTACAATGTGTAATATACACTGTAGGTGTGAGGACACCGGCTATTAACCAACAAATATAAAAGTGCATCAGGAATTCTATTGGTTCAATCTGAAGTTCTAAGGACACCATGATAAAGGACAGAGAGCAATTGGACTAAGGAAACCTTTGCATAAGCTAGCTATTATGTGTCACTGTCTGGAACTAATGGAGGAAATCTGTAACTGTAAATAGGAAAAATACCAGAGCAATGCAAGGTTTACTTCTACAGCCAACTTAAACTTGAATAGGCATGAAGATCCAAGAAAATTATACATTTTGTAAATATTAGGGTATATGTTTCTTGTCAAGTTTTTAAGAAACCACTTTCAAGCAACTCATTTTTATGATCACTAAATTGGACATTTTCATATTTACTTCAATGCTGATACGTGGTAAGGATGGCCTAAAGGGTGACACTGGGAGACCTTCTGTTGAAGTCCACATAAACAATACATCCTTTTTCATTTTTGTAAATGTCTGCATCAGAAGAGGCTGGTGGGAGGAGCTATAGGAGGACAGGATCATTGTAATGGATGGAATGGAATAAATGGAACAGTATCAAATGTATGGAAACCACATATTTGACACCGTTCTGTTTATTCCATTCCAATCATTACAACAATCCCATCCTATATCTCCTCCAACCAGCCTCCAGAGAGCTCCAGTCCAGGGAAAGCACTTGTGTAACAGTACCTCTGACTCAGGCTGAAATGTAGTGCCGTTTTCCCCCATAATGTGTAGCTCTCTGGAAAGACAGTGCTGACTTATGTAATGTTCTTCCAGATGTCTTCAGTTACTGCTTGCATTCCATATTCTAAGATAAAGCACAACTACCCAACCGACATGCCAGCCCACTCCATAACAACGTAAACAACTGAAAGCAGTGGGTTTTGCTTTGTGGAAGTTGTGGTCTGAACGTAATCTACAACTACAATATATGGCACTTCTCCATTCCTCTAGTGGCAGTGTGTACATACTAGAGGTCGACCGATTATGATTTTTCAACGCCGATACCGATTAATCGGCCGATTACAACAATACTGAATGAACACTTATTTTCACTTAATATAATACATCAATAAAATCAATTTAGCCTTGAGTAAATAATGAAACATGTTCAATTTGGTTTAAATAATGCAAAAACAAAGTGTTGGAGAAGAAAGTAAAAGTACAATATGTGCTATGTAAAAAAGCTGTTGTTTCAGTTCCTTGCTCAGAACATGAGACCACATGAGACCATAAGCTGGTGGTTCCTTTTAACACGAGTCTTCAATATTCCCAGGTAAGAAGTTTTAGGTTGTAGTTATTATAGGAATTATAGGACTATTTCCCTCTATACCATTTGTATTTCATTAACCGTTGACTATTGGATGTTCTTATAGGCACTTTAGTATTGCCAGTGTAACAGTATAGCTTTTGTCCCTCTCCTCGCTCCTCCCTGGAGCAAAACAACGACAACAGCCACCATCGAAACAACATTACCCATGCAGAGCAAAGGAAACAACCACTGCAAGGCTCAGAGCGAGTGACATTTCAAACGCTATTAGCACGCACTAACTAGCTAGCCATTTCACTTCGGTTACACCAGCCTCATCTCGGGAGTTGATAGGCTTGAAGTCATAAACAGCGCAATGCTTGACGCACAATGAAGAGCTGCTGGCAAAACCCACGAAAGGGCTGTTTGAATGAATGTTTAGGAGCCTGCTTCTGCCTACCACCACTCAGTCAGATACTTAGATACTTGTATGCTCAATCAGATTATATGTAACGCAGGACACGCTAGATAATATCTAGTAATATCATAGTGTAGTGTAGTGTAGTTAACTAGTGATTATGATTGTTTTTTATAAGATTTATAAGTTTCATGCTAGCTAGCAACTTACCTTGGCTTACTGCATTTGTGTAACAGGCAGTCTCCTTGTGGAGTGCAACGAGAGAGGGGCAGGTCATTATTGCGTTGGACTAGTTAACTGTAAGTCGGCAGGAGTGGATCCCCCGAGCTGACGAGGTGAAAATCTGTCGTTCTGCCCCTGAACAAGGCAGTTAACCCACCGTTCCTAGGCCGTTATTGAAAATAAGAATTTGTTCTTAACTGACTTGCCGAGTTAAGTGAAGGTATAAAATCGGCAAATCGGCACCCAAAAATACCGATTTCCGATTTTTATGAAAACTTGAAATCGCCACTAATTAATCGGCCATTCCGATTAATCGGTCAACCTCTAGTACGTACAGTATCTACCTCCATCACCACAGTATTTCATATTTTCTCATCTTATTTCTTGTGTGTTTTTTTCCAGTAATACATTGCTACTGTTGGGTTTTGAATTTGCGAGAAAGGCATTTCACTGTACTTGTGCATGTGACATTAAAGCTTGAAACTTGAAATACCTTTGTCAGATAACACTGTGAAACTAAGAATTGGTGCTATAGCTCGGTATCAAGAGAAAACTGACCGAACAACTCAAAAACTCCCCACCTTATGCTCTCCAAATGGACGTTAGTTGTGAGGCCCGAGATGCATTGACTTTTGTTCGTTACATTTCGGGGAATGCAATTCACAAAGACATATTGTTCAGTCTCACGATTCCCGAGCATGAAGGGGATGTTCAGTACGCTGCGTGGCTATATTGACGATAAACAGATTCCATGGGATCGAATGGTGGGCTTTTTACAGATGGGGCTCTATCACAGGACTGCGGGCAGGCCTCTGCACTCTAGTTATGAATGTGTCTCCCTCTGCCAGATGAACACATTGTATGAACGCACTGAGCTATTATGGATACCATTTGTTTCCATTTGTTTTGGTCACTGCTGTTACTCGCTGTTTATTATCTATGCATAGTCACTTCACCCCTACCTACATGTACAAATTACCTCAACTAACCTGTACCTCTGCACACTGACTCGGTACTGGTACCCCCTGTATATAGGCTCGTTATTGTTATGCTATTATGTTACTTTTTATTATTTTATAGTTTAGTTTATTTGGTAATTATTTTCATAACTCTCCTTGAACTGCACTGTTGGTTAAGGGCTTGTAAGTACTAATTTCACAGTAAGGTCTACACTTGCTGTATTCGGCGCATGTGACAAATAAAGTTTGATTTGATACACCGAGAACAACTGGTAGCAAAAGAGCTGAGCGCAGAACTTTGAGATGTGCAGCAGGTAACTTCAACATGCATCAAGCACACCCATCTCATTTTAGTGGTTGTGAGATAAATGATGAGAATACAATCAGAAATTCTGTTAGAATGTTTTGCAATTGACTGCCAAAGCCCCAACGGGGAAAACAAAACATTGGCTCTTAATTACACCAATTTCTGTTTACGTGGTTGGGTCCCGCACAAATGTTCAGATATCAAAATGGGGTTGTGGGCCAAAAAAGTTTAGGAAACCCTGACGTATGTGTATATATTTCTCTGTGCTTTTTAGTACCAAAGTGTGCATTGGAGTGGGACAGAGTATTTTGTCTGTATGTAAATCTTTGAATGTTTGAGGCGGGGAGATTGTGTCTGAGTGTACATGAGTGAACAAGCGCATGCGGGTGGTGTGTGGCTGGGGATCTGCTCCAACCTCTACTGATTGGAGGCCAGCAGCACATTGCCTTATTCTCATTTAGGGTGTGACGTCCATGGCAGTGCCAGGGGCAGTTTCTCAGGAAACGACTTGCAGATGCAACTGGCTAGCTGGGCCTCCCATAACTCTGTTCCTGGAACTGAACAGCCGCCGAGTGCCCTGAAAACAACACAGCACACAGTTTAGTTTGTAGCTGTGGGTACTGAAGGTGATGAAGTGTCCTACTGTAGTGTACAGTAACGCACCTTTCATTGCATGGTATGCATGTGTTGTATTATCTGTCTGTCATCTCTCCCTGAGGCAAAAACATAGTCCGTGAGTAAACGTCTGACAATTCCATATGCTCATTGTAGGTAGGCTTACTCATTGTGTCAATATTTCCTAAGAATCCATTATCAAAGATAGTAGAGGGTAAAAAAGGGATATTTAAGATTGTGCTATCTGGTGTGTTGTAAAGCCTATTGTCACAATCCATGAATAATCAGTTGTGCTGCCCAATGATGGTAACAGTCCAGGTATGAAAAGGAGTTTCCAGAAAAAGGCTATCACAGTGTTATTGGAGTACGCAGTGGAATCCTCCGGTGGCTTGTTTGAATTTGCCATGTGGCAGAAACAGGCATGCTGGTTCCATTCATCTTTGTAGAGCAATTGAGACATGAGGTAGAAACTCAAAAACACCCCTTTTTATAAAGCATACTGTAGAGCATTTGTCAAATGTTAACTAACACTGTTATATAATAACCACAATCGGGGTAGAAGGGCGAAGGGAGAAGAGACTTGGTCAGGGAGGTGACCAAGAACCCGATGGTCCCTCTGACAAAGCTCCAGAGTTCCTCTATGGAGATTTGAGAACCTTCTAGAAGGACAACCATCTCTGCAGCACTCCACCAATCAGGCCTTTATGGTAGAGTGGCCAGACGGAAGCCACTCCTCAGTAAAAGGCACATGACAGCCAGCTTGGAGTTTCCCAAAAGGCACCTAAAGACTCTCAGACCATGAGAATCAAGATTCTAAGGTCCGATGAAACCAATATTGAACTCTTTGGCCTGAATACCAAGCGTCACATCACGTAAAGCACGGTGGGGGCAGCATCATGCTGTGGGGATGTTTTTCAGAGGCAGGGACTGGGAGACTAGTCAGGATTTAGGGAAAGATTAACAGAGCAAAGTACAGAGATCCTTCATGAAAACGTGTTCCAAAGCACTTAGGACCTCAGACTGGGGCAAAGGTTCAACCCTAAGCACACAGCCAAGACAACGCAGGAGTGGCTTCGGGACAAGTCTCTGAATGTCCTTGAGTGGCCTAGCCAAAGCGCGGACTTGAACCCGATCAAACATCTCTGGAGAGACCTGAAAATAGCTGTGCAGCCACACTCCCCATCCAACCTGACAGAGCTTGAGAGGATCTGCAGAGAATAATGGGATAAACTCCCCAAATACAGGTGTACCAAGCTTGTAGCGTCATACCCAAGAAGACTCGAGGCTGTAATCGCTGCCAACGGTGCTTCAACTAAGTACTGAATAAATGGTCTGAATACTTATGTAAATGTGATATTTCAGTTACTTATTTTTAACAAATCTGCAAAAATTTCTTAACCTGTTTTTGCTTTGTCATTGTGGGGTATGGTTTGTAGATTGAGGAGGGGAAAAAACTAGGCTGTAACATAACAAAATGTAGAAAAATTCAAGGGGTCTAAATACTTTCCCGAATGCACTGTATATCTATAGGTTACTTACTTGAGGACATACTCAGAGCTGCAGGCATCAGCCAATTTCAATTGACAATTCACTATGTGAACATGAGCATGAATCACATTACAGAGGGTGAAGCAGCAGTTGCTTCAGTAATAATTGCTTGTAGATGACAGACCTGTACTCCTTCAAACCATATATGCGACTACTTCCTTCCAGAGTATGTGAGCGGAGCTGGAGCTGAGCTAGGAGTGGACCATGTCCGATTTCACTGGTGCTCAGAGCGAGTTTCCTAAATGCTGGAACGTGAGCCTTCTCGCTTGATCCAATTTCGCTCCAGTAGCGCTCCAAGTCACGAGCTCATAGCATGCCCGGCCCAGCATGCAATTGTAGTATACTTTTTGTAGGCTCCCGAGGAAGGCCCCTAAGATTCTTTGACAATTCTTAGGGCCTTCCTCTGACACCGCCGGGTATAGAGGTCCTGGATGGCAGGAAGCTTGGCCCCAGTGATGTACTGGGCCGCACGCTGGGCCGTTCCCTCTGTAGCGCCTTGCGGTCAGATGCCGAGCAGTTGCCATACCAGGCAGTGATGCAACCAGCTCTTGATGGTGCAGCTGTAGAACTTTTGAGGATCTGAGGACCAATGCCAAATCTTTTCAGTCTCCTGAGGGGGAATAGGCATTGTATTGTTGTGCCCTCTTCACAACTGTCTTGGTGTGTTTCGACTAGAGGTCGACCGATTATGATTTTTCAACGCCAATACGGATACCGATTATTGGAGGACAAAAAAAGCCAACACCAATTAATCGGATGATTTTTTAAAATGTATTTGTAATAATGACAATTACAACAATACTGAATGAACACTTATTTTCACTTAATATAATACTGTAGCGACCCGCACAGACAGCTGTGTGTTATGTGTTAGGCTAGGAGGTGGTTGTGTTGTACTGACCAGTACCCGGTGTTCGCGGGGTCCGACATGTCAATCAACCTGCTATCTGCCAATCACGGGAATGCCTGGAATGTTCTGATGCCGGGCATCCTGGTGGTTGGTGGAGTGGCGTGGAGGGGGGTTGGGCAGGGGGGTGGAGCATTGGAAGTTAAGACCAGGTTCAGCTTTTTGTTCTCTCTCTCTTACGTCTGGGCTTCCCAAGAGAAGGTCACGATTGGCTTGTGGGTTATCTGTCATCTTTTTGGCGTGTGCTACGGCCCAACAGTAGCCTGTGTAAAGTTGGTTTAATAAACCGTCAATTCGCAAACTCAAGCCTCTGTCTGGACAATTGTTCATTTATGATCTAGTCAGGTCATTACATTGGTGTCAGAAGTAAAAACGTTGATACAAGTTAGCCAGCTAGCTAGCTGACTTATGTGGCTAGCTACCGTAGGTGAGAACGGGGATTGAAAATGCGTCGAGGGAATCCGAAAGTGAAGGTGGAGGTATGGGGACGTGTGAATGGATGGCTGTCTGAGGAGGAGGTGCGTGTGAGCGCAGAGGCCGCTTGAGGGAGGACGTTAGAGCGATGGCGGCTGAAGCGGGCATGAGTGCTTCGTCGACTGTATTTCGCGCGGATTCTGGTGGGCGGACCAAAGTGGGCGGCGACGCGGCGTCGGAATCGGGGCTCAGGATGTAAACAAACATGGCGGCGCCCAGTTCCCGGCTGCGTCCGTATCTGTTAAGACCCCGAAGTATTCCGGTAAGGCGGATTGGGAAGCTTTTCATGCTCAGTTTGAACTGTTAGCTCATTTTAGGGGTGGTCGGATGAAGAAAGGGCACTGCAGTTGGCTTTATGCCTCACGGATGAAGCTCTGGCCTGTTTGATATTGATTAGCCCCGAGGACAGGCATGATTATGGTGCTTTAGTGGGAGCACTGAGGAGGCGCTATGGACAGTGTGTACAGCCCGGGCTACTGCGCTCCGAACTGAGTAATAGACGCAGGCAGCCTGGAGAGCCTCTACGGGTGCTAGCTAATGACATTGAGAGCCTCTCTCGGCGGGCATATGCTCACATGCCCCCTCCGTGCAGAGCGAGCTAGCACGGGACCAGTTCATACAGGCGCTCTCTCCTACGGAGCTGCGCATACAGACCCAGCTGGCTCATCCTGAGTCATTGCAGACAGCCTTGGAGATGGCTTTGGAGAGGGAGCTGGTGTGGGCTGGGGCTTCAGCTGGGGCTTTGGTGGGGGTGCAGGGAGACACACCCTCTGTGCGAGCTGGGGGGCAGAGCAGCCCGGAGCCGGAAAAGCCTGCTTGGGTGGCCGAAATGACAAAACTCATTCGGGCTGTGTCGCTACAGGCGGCACGAAACACAAGCCCTGGTCCCAGGGTCTGCTGGGGTTGTGGCCAGCCAGGCCATCTGCGCCGTAATTGCCCCATGTCCCCCAGAGCTCAGGGAAACGGCTCGGGGTCCGCATAGACCGGGTAGTGCGGACCCCTGGCTTTCTATCCCAACCACCATCATCTTCAGGAGGAGCCCACCGGCACAGACGGGGAAGCAAGGCTCCACTTCCCCCAGAAGCAGACGAGGGCAAGCGGATGGAGCCTGTTGTTGTGGTGGGCCGGACCTGTGTTGGGGACTTTTGTCATGTCCCTGTCACTGTGGAGGGGGTGCCCTGCTCCGCCCTGGTGGACACTGGGTCCACAGTAACCCTGGTGAGGCCAGATATTGTGCCAGGTTGGACTCAGTGTGAGCCTACAACTGTGCAGCTCCGCACAGTCACAGGTGAGCTGGCACCCATGAAAGGGAAGGGAATAATGACTCTGACAGTAGGGGGCAGGACTGTGCGTCATCCTGTGTGGGTGGCGGCTGTGCAGGACCCTTGTATCCTGGGGTTGGACTTTCTTAGGAGCACAGGCTGCCAGTTAGACCTAAATAGGGGCACACTGAGCTTCCAGGGAGGGACGGAAGTCACCATGGCCCCCCTAATGTCACATTCACTCAACCCAACAAACCCTTTACTCCAACAGTTAAAGCAGCAGAGACTCATGGCTGCACCCCCTCCCCCACAGCTGTGTGTGACTTTTCCCCAGTCCCCCTGTCACCTACGGCGGTGTGTTACATTCCCCCAGCTACCTCCATGACACAGCCCTCTGTGAGCCCGGGCCGCAACCCCCAGCCCAGCTACCCCAGATGGGAGAGGAGAGGACACTGTCTGCAGTGAGGGAGATATGGGGAGGAACTGTGTTGGTCTTGACCCCGAGCAGCAGGAACGGTTGTGGCAGTTGCTGTTTGAATTCAGAGACAGCTTTGCGTTGAGTGAGGAAGAGGTGGGTCAGACTCATCTGGTGCAGCATGAGATTGACACAGGTGATGCTCGACCCATCAAGATGCGTCCCCGCCGTATCCCGCTGGCACGCCAGGAAGCGGCAGACAAGGCTGTGTTGGAGATGCAGCGGGCAGACTTCATTGAGCCCTCAGACAGCCCCTGGGCGGCGCCAGTCGTCATGGTTCCGAAGAAGGGGGGCAAGCTGAGGTTCTGTGCGGACTACAGGCGGCTGAATGAGGTAACCAGGAAGGACTCATACCCCATACCACGTATCGATGAGTCGCTGGACCTGGTTAGGGGTCCTCCTGGTTCTCCTCACTAGACCTCCGCAGTGGCTACTGGCAGGTGCCCCTCTCCCCAGAGGCCAGAGCCAAAACTGCGTTCTCCACTAACAGAGGACACTGGCAGTTCAAGGTCCTGTGCTTTGGCCTGTGCAACGCTCCAGCTACTTTTGAGCGTTTGATGGACAGGGTGCTGGATGGCATCCCCCGACAGCAGTGTCTGGTATACCTCGATGACATCCTGGCCCATGGCAGCTCCTTCCAGTCAGCCCTGGGGGCGCTACGGCGTGTGCTGGAGAGGGTGGCTGCCGCAGTTCTGAAGCTCCACCCCGAAAAGTGCCACTTCATGAGGAGAGAGGTGTCCTTCTTGGGCCACCGAGTGGGGAAGGAGGGGATCAGCACCATGGAGGACAAGGTAGGGGCTGTCAGAGACTGGCCCACCCCCACCGACCAGCGTCAGCTGAAGAGCTTCCTGGGCCTGGCCTCGTACTACAGGAGGTTTGTACGGGGCTTCTCAAGCGTTGCTGCTCCACTGAACCGCCTGCTGCCGAAGGACAAGGCTTTCACTTGGACAGTGGAGTGTGAGGAGGCGTTCAACACCCTCAAACATGCACTGATCGAGGCCCCCGTGCTCGCCCCCTGACCTCACCTTGCCCTTTATCCTGGACACAGACGCGAGCAATGTGGGCATGGGTGGGGTGCTGGCCCAGGTGGGGCCAGAGGGGGAGAGAGTGGTGGCGTACTTCAGCAAAACATTTGACAAACATGAGCGCCGCTACTGTGTCACCCGGCGGGAGCTCTTGGCTGTTGTGGCTTCCGTCAAACACTTCAAGTACTACCTGGGTGGTCTGCCCTTTACTGTAAGGACTGACCACTCTGCTCTCCAGTGGCTCATGTCTTTCAGAGAGCCAGAGGGGCAGGTGGCACGCTGGTTGGAGGAGCTTCAGCCGTATGACTTCACGGTGGTGCACAGGGCAGGGGCACGCCACTCCAACGCCGACGCCATGTCCCGTCGGCCCTGTACTGCAGACGGCTGCCGCCACTGTGAACGGAGAGAGGGACGGGAGAGAGAGCTGCGGGCAGAGGAGGGTGTCTGTGCCACAGTGTGTCGGGCGAGCGGGCCTGTTTGCTGCGAGCTGCAGACTGTCGACGTGGCTGAATGGCGGCAGCAGCAGGGACGGGACACAGACCTACAGCCAGTGCTACAGTGGGTAGAGGCGCAGGTGAGGCCACCATGGGAAGAGGTGACAGCGCTCTCACTCGCGACCAAAGGGTTGTGGTCGAAGTTTGAGAGACTGCGGCTGGCTGATGGCGTGCTACAGCGGGCATGGAAGGAGTCAGCTACGGGAGAGGAGAGGTGGCAGGTGGTGGTCCCAAAAGCATTGCGGGAGGCTGTGCTCCAGAGTACTCATGGGGGGTGGGGACTGGACACTTTGGGGTCACAAAAACACTGCGCCGTCTCCGTCAGGGCTTCTACTGGGGGCAGCACAAGAGGGATGTGGAGGACTTTTGTCGCCGCTGTGACAACTGCACAGCGAGAAAGGGCCCCCAGGCCGCTCTCATGCTCAGCTCCAACAGTTCCCAGTGGGGGCTCCCATGGAGAGGGTGGGAGTGGATGTAGTTGGGCCGTTCCCCACCACAGACAGTGGAAACCGCTGGGTGCTCACGGCCATGGACTATTTCACAAAATGGCCCGAGGCCTATGCTCTGCCTGACCAGGAGGCAGAGACCATCGTCGACGCCCTGACAGCGGGGATGTTCAGCAGGTTTGGAGCTGCAGAGTCCATCCACAGCGACCAAGGCAGAAACTTTGAGTCCCGTGTATTCGCCACCATGTGTGAGAGGCTGGGTATGCACAAGACCCGCACTACTCCTCTCCATCCTCAAAGTGATGGCCTTGTGGAGCGCTTCAACAAAACGCTTGGACAGCAGCTGGCCATCGTCTCTTCCAAACACCAGCGTGACTGGGACAAGCACCTGCCTATGGTCCTCATGGCATGCCGCTCCGCTGTCCAAGACTCCACCTCCTGCACGCCTGCCCTCCTCATGCTGGGGAGAGAGATCCGCACCCCTGCAGAGATGGCGTTTGGTCGGCCCCTGGATAGCCCTCATGTTCCTCCGGGGCCGGAGTATGCCCGGAGACTCCAGGACCGCCTGGAGACAGCCCACACCTTCGCCAGAGAGCAGCTGGTGAATGCAGGTGTGAGGCAGAAAAGGAACTATGACGTGCACACCTGGGGAAGGCACTTTGTGGCTGGGGAGCTGGTCTGGGTCTACAGCCCCCTAAGGAAAAAAGGCAGATGCCCCAAGTTGGACAGTCACTGGGTGGGACCCTGCAGTGTCCTGGAGAGGGTAGGGGAGGTTGTGTACCGGGTGCAGCTTCCTCCCAGGGGGAGAAAGGTGGCACTGCACCGGGACAGGTTAGCCCCATACAGAGGGGCCTCTTTTCCCCAAACCCCAGGAACCCCCACAATTCCCCTCTCTGGCAATGACATTCTCCAGGCACCCACCCTCAGGTGCCGCAGACAAGGCTCCAGACAGCCCACTCCCCCTGTCTCCCCCCCTGTGTCACCGCGTGGTTCCCCAGAGCCACGGACTGTATTACCCATTCCCGCTTCCTTGTCCCCCATATCCCTGCCTTCATCCCCTGGTTCCTAGAGGGGCACTCTGCGACCATCATGGACACGCAGGCAAAGGAGACCTCCGGGTCGCTTCAGAGACTTTGTTTGTTCCCTCGGGGACGAGGGACTTTGTGGTGGGGGGGCTGTGTAGCGACCCGCACAGACAGCTGTGTGTAATGTGTTAGGCTAGGAGGTGGTTGTGTTGTACTGACCAGTACCCGGTGTTCGCGGGGTCCGACATGTCAATCAACCTGCTATCTGCCAATCACGGGAATGCCTGGAATGTTCTGATGCCGGGCATCCTGGTGGTTGGCGGAGTGGCGTGGAGGGGGTTGGGCAGGGGGTGGAGCATTGGAAGTTAAGACCAGGTTCAGCTTTTTGTTCTCTCTCTCTTACATCTGGGCTTCCCAAGAGAAGGTCACGATTGGCTTGTGGGTTATCTGTCATCTTTTTGGCGTGTGCTACGGCCCAAACAGTAGCCTGTGTAAAGTTGGTTTAATAAACCGTCAATTCGCAAACTCAAGCCTCTGTCTGGACAATTGTTCATTTATGATCTAGTCAGGTCATTACAATACATCAATAAAATCAATTAAGCCTCAAGTAAACAATGAAACATGTTCAATTTGGTTTAAATAATGCAAAAACAAAGTGATGGAGAAGAAAGTAAAAGTGCAATATGTGCTATGTAAGAAAGCTAACGTTTCAGATCCTTGCTCAGAACATGAGAACATATGAAAGCTGGTGGTTCCTTTAAACATGAGTCTTCAATATTCCCAGGTAAGAAGTTTTAGGTTGTAGTTATTATATGAATTATAGGACTATTTCCCTCTATACCATTTGTATTTCATTAACCTTTGACTATTGGATGTTCTTATAGGCACTAGTATTACCTGTGTAACAGTATAGCTTCTGTCCCTCTCCTCGCTCCTCCCTGGGTTCGAACCAGCACCACAACGACAATTAACGCGCGCTAACTAGCTAGCCATTTCACTTCGGTTACACGAGCCTCATCTCGGGAGTTGGTAGGCTTGAAGTCATAAACAGCCCAATGCTTGACGCACAAGGAAGAGCTGCTGGCAAAACGGACGAAAGTGCTGTTTGAATGAATGTTTACACGACTACTTCTGCCTACCACCGCTCAGTCAGATACTTAGATACTTGTATGCTAAGTCAGATTATATGCAACGCAGGACACGCTAGATAATATCATCAACCATGTGTAGTTAACTAGTGATTATGATTGTTTTTTTTATAAGATAAGTGTAATGCTAGCTAGCAAGTTACCTTGGCTTACTGCATTCGCGTAACAGGCAGTCTCCTTGTGGAGTGCAACGAGAGAGAGAGGCAGGTCGTTATTGCGTTGGACTAGTTCACTGTAAGGCTGCAAGATTGGCTCCCCCGAGCTGACAAGGTGAAAATCTGTCGTTCTGCCCCTGAACAAGGCAGTTAACCCACCGTTCCTAGGCCGTTATTGAAAATAAGAATGTGTTCTTAACTGACTTACCGAGTTAAATAAAGGTATAACATTGTTGTTGTTTTTTTATCTGCAAATCGGCGCCCAAAAATACAGATTTCCGATTGTTATGAAAACTTGAAATCGGCCCTAAATAATCGGCCATTCCGATTAATCGGTCGACCTCTAGTTTGGACCATGATAGTGATGTGGACACCATGATAGTGATGTGGACACCAAGGAACTTGAAGCTCTCGACCTGCTCCACTGTGAATGGGGGCGTTCTTGGCCCTCCTTTTCCTGTAGGCCACGATCACCTTTGTCTTGAGGAAGGGGTTGTTTTCCTGGCACCACACTGTCAGGTCTCTGATCTCCTACCTATAGGCTGTCTCATAGTTGTCGGTAATCATGCCTACCACCATTGTCATCATGGAGCAGTGAGGAGTCGTTTTTACCAGAGCGGTTGGAAAGGACATGGAGCGCCCGCTGTGAGCAGGATTTTCTAAACTCTCAACTGCACTCACATACTCTGCTTCCTCCACTCATTCCTTAGAAACCATGTTCTGTACACTTCAGTGTTGCCCTTCACTGTAGAACACCATGTTCCACAAAAGATGAGTGTGTATTATATGTTAAGTCAGGCACACAATGCACAGAGAAAGTCATGTGTTCGTCTTAGACTGCAGGATCAACACAATAGTTGCAGCATGTTAGGTTAAGGTTGTGTGTGGGTGCTGCTACTGTAGCAGCACTTGAGTTGAGTCTGTCATATGGAGGTTACTGCTTCCAGTAAACACTATGTTCACTTTTCACTTCCTTAGCAGTATTATCTCACTATCTTTTACCAATATTATTTGTAAGACTATAAGATGTGGGAGAGTTTGTGAAAATGATCAGAAATATAGTATTGTAATTCTTATGGCATGTATTTTGTTAACTCAACATAAAAATCCTAAGAGGTATGATCAGTTAAGCAAATGTACGTTTAGTTACTGCCCTTTAGTTACTGTTCTTAAACACGTAACCCAAATGGCTGCGCACGTGCAGCATCTTGTGCCATCGTGCATAAATTAAATTTGTGCCCCCACACCAAACACGATCACAACATGCAGGTTAAAATATCAAAACAAACTCTGAACCAATTACATTAATTTGGGGACAGGTCGAAAAGCATTAAACATTTATGGCAATTTGGCTAGTTAGCTTGCACTTGCTAGCTAATTTGTCCTATTTAGCTAGCTTGCTGTTGCTAGCTAATTTGTCCTGGGATATAAACATTGAGTTGTTATTTTACCTAAAATGCACAAGGTCCTCTACTCCGCCAATTAATCCACACATAAAACGGTCAACCGAATCGTTTCTAGTCATCTCTCTTCCATCCAGGCTTTTTCTTCTCTTGACTTTATATTGCGATTGGCAACTTTCATAAATTAGGTGCATTACCGCACTGACCTCGTTAGTCTTTCAGTCACCCACGTGGGTATAACCAATGAGGAGATGGCACGTGTGTACCTGCTTCTATAAACCAATGAGGAGATGGGAGAGGCAGGAATGCAGCGCGATCTGCATCAGAAATATTTTAGCCCTTGGCGTCGCAGACGCTTGTTGGCGCGCGCATGCAGTGTGGGTGCAATAATTGAATAACATAGATTTCTAAATGTATTTTGCAACACTTATTTTGCAACACTCCATTGCAGCCGTTTATATCTCAATACCAAAACATTTCTGGGTTACAATTTAGTACCTTACTGTGATTGTTTTCAATTAAAATGGTAAAAAAATAAACAAAAATAGCTTCTTAACAAAAAGCAATTTCTCAAGCAAGAATTTTGCTATGACTATCTACGACTGTCTAATGTCACCAGGAATGCCAAAATTCCATCCCACCAAAACAGGCTGAACTATCAGGCGATCTTTTCAAACAGCTCTTACACTAAAAGGGCATCATTATCATTTCACAGTATTATTCCAACCTCAGTGTGGAAATATATATAAAACACAGGAAAATCACAGTTTTGGCTGCACTGGGCCTTTAAATTGAACTTTGTTCCTGAGTTTGAATATGTATGAGTAGTGTTTTAAGGCTGTTGTTAGTGTGCACAAAACAGAGTAGTCTACAATAATTTTGGAGCTGGATCAACTATGAACAGTATTAGGCAGTGGCATACTGTACAGTGTTCATTCTTGTTTGCATTGACAGACCTTCCAATTGCGTTGCGATCACACCAACTTGTGGTTTGTGTTGCTCAATAGAGGTTATTATACAGATAGAACTCATTGTTCTTATAGCATTGACAGTAAACCCTACTCATATATGTGTAATCACACACGCAGGCACAGACACACACACTTTATTGCGGAAACAGATGTTGACAGTGAGTCTTTGAGTCATGTAGGTGAATACCCTGGACTACGACAGGGCCCAGTGTAGGCCATGTTGACACAGCTGTCAGAGACTCGCTGGGCTGTGTGTGGAGAGTGTGTTGTGTACAGTTGTGTACAGAGCCGGGACTGGGGAGCTGTCTGGACATATCAGATATGTGAGAGATCTCACTCCACATGCTCTCAGAAGGAAAGAGGCAGCACGTCTCATGTAGCTAGAGCTTCACGTGACTATTTCATATTTCGATTAATGATCATGAGATTATTATGTTCCAGCCATTATTATGAGCCGTTCTCTCAACTACTTAGTAAATAGAACGCCGAAGGTGCATAAAGATGTTGGCCCCCATGTACTTGCCAAAAAGGCATTGTTTGCCGTATTGTACATTGCTCTCTATACATGATCCAAATTCTAGCTCCAAGATGCAGCAATTTGAAAAACCAAAAAAGGAGATTGTATTGATTTACTGGAACATTGATGATTTACTGGCACATTGAACATGTCGCGCACCGTAGTTTAAGAACTCTGTGGGTAGTACTTAAAACAATTACGTCATATCTGAATTCCTCCATCGTTATGCACCTTCCCTTTGGAATGTATCCTTTTACGTGGGTGTTTTTGCCTGGGTCAATCAACGCATAGGATTGTGATGATTAAGGAATTTCTGATGACGGTATTTGGCCAGCCAAATGACCACGGTCACCGTTACTAATAACTGTTCAAATTAGTTTTTTTTGTGCACATTTTCTCCTCTCCTCCACTCTTGCAGCTATTGAAGCCACATAAATAGTGAGCTGCTGCTGCATTGTGGGGTGCGTTGCTTAGGCAACTGACGATTCCTTTGCTTGTTTCAGGAATTATTAAGAGTCCATGTTACGGCAGAAACAGACTCAAATTCACAAATATCGTCTCTCTGTTTGATCATTGTTGGGCTCCTGAGTGGCACAGTGGTCTAAGGCACTGCATCTCAGTGCTAGAGGCGTCACTACAGACACCCTGGTTTGAATCCAGGCTGTATCACAACTGGACGTGATTGGGAGTCCCATATCGTGGTGTGCAATCGACTCAGCTGTGTCTCGGTTTGGCCGGTGTAGGCCGTCATTGTAAACTATAATTTGTTCTTAACTGACTTGCCTAGTTAAATAAACTTTAAATAAATTAAAACAATTAAAAAATCCTGCACACATACACTATGAGGCAATGTATTTCATAAGACTATGCACTGGTGAGAAATTCATACCGTACATTGCATGGCATTTTTGTAAATGGCAAAGGTGCTGGAGATGGATGTAGTATCAGGTAAGATAAAATTTTCAATGCTCTAATGTGCATTGAGACTAGCTGTGGATTGACAATAGATTTAACACAGAGAAACAAAGAAAAAACCCAGTACTTTGGCAATTTAAAAAAATCACTTCTTAATTCTTGGTGTGACAGATTTTTATCCTAAGGGCTTAAGAAACTCCCACCCATTTTGGTACTCAACTAAGTGTTCTTTAAAAACCATAGCTCTTTAATTAGCTACCCCTCCTTATATTAAGCTACCAAAAGTCAATAAAAGAAACATAATACCATATAAAAATAAAGCTTTTATTAAAATGTCAAAGCCATTTTCCATTTAAAAACCACTGAAATGCTGACAAAGTAATTTAAGTAAAGTCATTCTGATGAATAAGTTACACAGGTCTTTGGCATGCCGATGACATGCACATCTTTAGTTACAGCAAACAGCACAACATGTCACGCTGCCAATTATATATTCAGAGCTTAGATGTTGTAGCAAGACCAACATTCTATTATAAAACAATATACAATAACCCTGTGGCTTCACATGTCAGTTCAAAATGTTCTATTTTATTAAGATTTCAACAACAGAATTCTTAAGATGATCTTACTTGTCATTGTGTTATACAATATCAATTAATAGAAGACGACTAAAAGTATTAAGAGAACAGCATAAACACACCTGGGCTAGGAAGGAATAAGATCCATGCCAAAATTATGCCATTTTTGTGTGTCTGTCATCTGTACAACAACTTCAAAAAGGCTGCTTTATCTTCTTCAGTAAAACACAGTGAATATTCATCGTATTTATAACAGGTACAGGAGTACCAATATAATATATACACAGGCACTTTGGTGCAGAATATAAAAACATACAACAAAATGCAACTATAGTTTAGAATAAACCATATACATCCACATGTCGCTTTGGTCACATCAAAATAAATAAACAATCAATTCACAAATTTATCCCTGATAAACCTGCTACAAAAATACATTCTGATAGCTGCTACACCGTTACATTCAACCTTTAAAGCCATATTCACATGTGAATTGTTTATAACTCGCCAAACATGACAAAATATTCATATTTATAGAACAATAATTAAATGATTCCCTTTTTGATAGAGGAGAAATGCAATAGCCACAATGACTGGTATTCCAGTTGCGCTGCAAGCTTGTCAGCAGGACAATGCATTAGTAAGCACAACAGTAAAGGCAATCTTAGCTATTCCATAAAATCATGAATACATTCTCCATCAAAACTCCTATTTAAGGCGCTGGATTCGCCACCTCAAAAGCATTCTTGTTTGGTAACCTCAAGATCTCTCACAGTAAGTCTAAATGTCCACTGCTCAGACACCGTAAACACCATACTTGCTGAGTATAAAGCAAAAATGAAAAAATCAGCTATGTTACATTGATCACTATTGTCATCTGTGCAATTAACAGCTCTCCACTTTGCAGATGGATACAGAGCTGATCCATTACAACTCGCACAATAACACTTTCACCCAGAGGGAATGCTTGATTTAAATACTGGCACCCCTCTCAACCAAAGCTTGCACAACGATGCACATTCATGGCGCAAGAGCCGAGACATGAGCTGCCTCTCCAAATTAGAGATGCTCACTGTCTGCCCACCAGTGTAGCCACTATCAGTGGACATCAACCAGTGCCACCTGTTCAATGACCAGAAATTACTTTCAGATGGCCTGTAACATTAGCAACTTTTGCTAAGTTGGGGTAGTGAAGCCCCACTGGCTACATCTCCAACCCCTTCCCTTTCGATAAAACACCAGTTGTTTCAATCCTCAGTGTCAGGCTGGACCCCTAGCATGATGTGGAGCTCTTCGGCCGAGTAACCCAGAAGATTCTGCAGGTCACAGACGAAGCGGTAGACGTATCGCTTGCCCGAGGTCTTGTGGATGATGTTCTTGTCGTAGTAGTATCGCAGGCCACGGCTCAGCTTCTCGTAGTTCATCTTGGGCTTGTTCTTCCTGCGGCCCCAGCGTCTAGCTACCTGGAAGAGGAAGGAGAGAATGATAAACACCAATGGAAAACAGAGTCTTACACTACATCTTGATGTCTTCTGATGGCTCTTATGTTGAAGACTTTTTTAGTCCTGCAAACTAGCGGTGTTGCCAATCTCGTCATACTCGTATTTGTAATTGTATTCATATTTATTTAAGCTACTCAGTAAGTACACAAACAAAAACAAACATATGTCCTCAGCAAAGTATAACTAATATAACTAGATTGATAGCTAGAACAACAATCACTAGCAATTCTGATTCACACACAATGTTTGTAGAAGTGGTGTAATGTGCCCTGAGATGAGTGAGAGAGACGGAGCGCCCCGTATGTCTGTCTGGGGAAATAAGTGCAGAGGGAGAACGGCTTTTTCTAATCCAATCGTTGCAGCAGGCTCAAACGATATCCTGCTTGTTTCTTACAGATGGAAGAACTAGCCAATAGTTATTTAGAGCATAAAGGGCTTCACACTTTTTGAGGGACAGAGAGATGCGTGCTGGCAACTGACAATTACTATTTTAATTACAGAAAAATACTTGTCATAATCGCATTCCGAAAATTCTCCATATCCGTTGCGATACTCTTTTTGTCAGAGTACTCGGTACACCCCTACTGTAAACCCTTGTGGCTATCTCCTCCACAACCTGATATACACATATTGTATGAGGCCAATTGACACTCACCTCATCTGGGTCAGTGAGTTTGAACTCCCAGCCGTCTCCGGTCCAGCTGATGATGGCCTGACAACTCTTATCAGTCAGGAGCTCCAGCAGGAACTGCCACAGCTGGATAGGACCGCTTCCTGTTGAGAGGAGAAAAAAAGGCATAGGTGTCAGACGGCGATCACAAGGCATCGTTTGTGTATACACAACTGTAGTGTACTGTTTTGAACTGGAGTTGAAACTGGGGTTGACAGAGAGATAGTATTTCATAAAAGATGAGCTGGGTTTGACTGTGTCAGCGGGTTCATAAACTCACCAGTGAAGCCAGCCAGCACGGCAGCAGGTATGACAGGCTTTCCCAGTTCCACAGGCTCGTTCCTCTCCTGGACGTAGTCCTTGAAGGATAGGCCCTGATTCCCCAGGCTCAGGGTGCTGCTGTTGCACTCGTCCTCAAAGCTGTCGTGTGACGGCACCCTCTGGTTGTCCGCCAGGGAAGACTGGCTACCCCAGGATTGCAGCATGGACTCTGGCCCCTCAAAGCTGTCCATGCTCTCCAATGAACACAAACTCTGGTCCTGGGACGAGACTGTAGATAAACAAAGCACAGAGATGGTTAGTTCAACTGAAACTGAATCAAGTTAAGGAAATATCACTGAATTCAAATATCTGTTGGGAATCGCTTACATGTGTTCCCTTGGAAAATGAACACTAATGAATTAACATTGATTAATAGCTTCTAGACAACAGTGAGTTGGCCTACTCACAGGCTTTGCAGAGTTGCCCTGCGTCTGGGTTGCTCCTGATGTAGCTGACATTGACCGTGCTCAGTTGGGGCTTAGAGAACACGGAGAACTCCTGATCTCGGGTCAGCAGGGTAGTCTTGTCCGCAGTCTCAAACAGTTCTCTCAGCAGACTACCGCTGTTGTCAGGCACCTGCAGGGCACACTGGGTCTCCTCCAGACTGAAGCCTGTAAAGAAGAACATATGCCCACTTAGCTCATCTCATCAGAGACCCCAGAGACCTCTTTGGACAGCTTAAAGGCCCAGTGAGGTCAAAAGCGTGATTTTTCTATGTTTTATATATATTTCCACACTGAGGTTGGAATAGTGATATCACTAGACAGTAAATTAGTTAATAGGCCCATAAGAACGTTTCTAACCTCTCTCTCTTTCCCCTCCCAACTCAGACCACTCCCAGACAGTTTCTTTTTGACCATTTTAATTTAAAACAATCACAGTAAAGTACTTAATTGTTAGCCAGAAATGATTTGATATTGAGATTTTTTTAAATGGCTGAATTGGGCCTTTAAGGCTTCTTTCTGTTCAAATGAAGCTGAAGCCAAACTATTTTGTCTATCTGATGTTTACTTGGATTTGAACCCTCTGGTGCTCAGTATGTTTTTCTAATGGACACTCACCGACAGAGCTCATCCAGTTGGTTACTGAGGGCACAACACTGCTGAGGCTTTTGGATTCTTCTCTCTCTTGACATTCTGGAGGAAAACGGAGGATAAAGTCAGGAATACTGTTATTTGATTTTTAGAGTGTATCATTTAGCCAAAGGGTACAGTAATTCTACAGAATAAAGAAACCCTTTCCACCTGATTACAAAAAACTGACGACTCCACCTATTCTTTCCCCCCATCTTCCTTCCACACAAATACCATCTGACTAAAATATTCCACTGTTACCTTTCATCATCTGGTCCAGGTGCTCCCATAGGATGTCACCCACGAAGTCTGGGGCCAGGTCCAGGAAGCTCTCCTTGCCCAGGTCACACAGCTCCTGGCCGTTCATGTCAAACTTAAAGAAGTGGACATTGGCCAGGCTGAACTCACTGGCTGCCCAGTGGAGCCACTGCATCACGTGCTGCTTGGTCCACTTATGGGGGTCTGTGAAAGCGAGAAAGAAAAAAGATATGGCTTAATATACAGCCATTTTAAATTACTAAAAAGTTAATTCACAATTCCATGGAAATCAGTCTTTGACTTGATTTGACTTAACTAGGCTTACTTTTTAATGATTAAGGGACAGGCAAAATGTTTTACCAAATCTCAATTTTTGATGTAAATGGCATGTTATAGAAGAGTCCAGACACACTTTTTTTATCGAATTCACTTGGTTTTGAGAAACTTACCCCACCAGCAATATACTTCATTATTGCTTGTTCTGCAGTATGGATAAACATGAACAAATAAGTCATTTTCGAAATGGGCGATACTTTTCTGTGTGCGAGCATTTATGTATTTTTTGGTTCCCATTGTGGTGACATGAGAAATCAGAAAGCATGTGCTCGCACATGGAAAAGTAATGCCCGAGTCCAATAAAATGGAATATAAAGTTGTGTATAAAGTTCGGAATTACACAATTTCATGTGTATAACATCTAAAGACCTGCATCACTATGCTGAGAGCTTTGCCATTTCTAAAAGGCGATATTTGGGTGTTTTTGGAGCCTTTGTTCATGTTTATCTGTTGGCCCCATATTGCAGAATGAGCAATGAGGAAGTCTATTGCTGGTGGGGAGCTCTCTTTCTCCAAACCAAGTGAAATCGCAAAGAAATTGTCTGGACACTTCTATAACATGCTATTTACATCAAAAATAGAGATCTGGTTAAAAAAGGTGAACCTGTCCTTTAAAGAGGGGAAGAAAAGAAAAAGACTTAAACACTCAACAAGTGGGAAAATGTCATACACACATGGTGTTAACGAGTATGAATCAGGAGTTAATCTATTGTGGAAGCTGGAGTGAGTGCAAAGCTTTTGAAATTAGCCCAAAATGATTGACTTCCAAACCAGTTCAAAATTAGCTAGGAAATTAGCAAATTGTCATCCTTGTAGAAAACATTTCAATAGAAATTAAGAAAAAGGGAGGACAATGAGACTGAGCAGGTGTAGAAAGTGACTCACTGTTGGAGATGCCACAGCAGCGTTGGACCTTGGAGAAGCCACTGAAGCTGTCCTTCAAGGCCTGACTCATCACTGCCTTACTGCACGGGGTTAAAAGTGGAACAGAGCAAGGGCCCATGTCTGGAGAGTTTACAAAAACAAATGTTTGATTACTCTATTAATCAACCTTTCTAGACCTTTCTTATGTAATAACATTGCTTTAACAGTGTGATAATTGTTTAAAGACCCAAATCAGTAAAAAACGCACATTTCCTTTGTGCCTGCGTATGTGATTACACATATATGAGCAGGGTTTACTGTCAATGCTATAAGAACAATGGCCTTTTAGAAAAGCTCTCAGCATAGTGATCTGTATAATAACCTCCATTGCGCAACACAAACCACAAGTTGGTGTGATCTCAACACAATAGGTAGGTCTGTCATTGCAAACAAGAATGAACACTGTACAGTATGCCACATCCTAATACTGTTCATAGTTGATTCAGCTCCAAATTGGCTGTACACTACTCTGTTTTGTGCACACTAACAACAGCCTTAAAACACTACTCATACATATACAAACTCAGAAATAAAGTTAAATTTAAAGGCCCAGTGCAGCCAAAACTATGATTTCCCTGTGTTTTTATATACATTTACACACTATGAGGTTAGAATAATAGTGTGAAATTTTGAAAATTATGACGATGCCCTTTTAGTGCAAGAGCTGTTTGAAAAGATCGCCTAAAATGTCAGTCTGTTGAGGTAGGATGGAGTTTTGGCATGCCTGGTGACATCACCAGGTGTTTAATTAGTTAATAGAGGTGCAAACCACTCTGCCAATAAAAGCTAGTTTTCAGTTTTCCCCTCCCCACTCAGACCACTCCCAGCTAGATTCTTGCTTGAGAAATTGCTCTTTGCAAAGAAGCTATTTTTGTTTCATTTTAATTCAAAACAATTACAGTAAGGTACCTAATTGTTACCCAGTAATGATTTAATATTGAGATTGAAAAAAAACCCAGCTGCATTGGGCCTTCAAAAAAAATCTAAATAGGGTTCAGACAATTTAAGTGGGCTAGCTGCCATGCAACCGGATGAGATTGATTAACAAAGTTTGGGTTATGGATAATTGTTAACCACAAATAAACACCTGTTTTTCTGTTAATCATGAATTAAAACAGTTTGTATGCCAGCAATCACTACATTGTTAACTTTGTCACCTCATGTTTCGCAAATAATCTTCCTAATAGAGTTTGGTCTAACTTTGGCCTGGGTTGATTAGTTGGTATTGGTGTGATGAAAGTGTTTTGGTGTAAAGTAGAGGGCTAGAGTGATGTGGCACTCATTGGTAGGTTGTGGTGGTGGCGTACCATGTGAGACACAGTTGAGGCCAGAGGGCACCTCCTGAAAAGACTGCTCATCATCTGTGGGGAGGAAGTATCCTGAGAACAGAGACATGGGATCTTCAAAAAGGTCAAACGCTGCCTGCCGCTGTGGAGGACAAACACATAAAAAACAACATACTGTTAGTTTAAATTAAAAGACACAAAACATGTATTTTGCCTGATGATTTGAGAAAGCCCCATTCTACTGTATGTCTACATAATTGGATATATTAGGTGAGACAAGCATCGTCCTGAACGGATGACCAACACCTGATCACTCACAGATACTGTGAATCATTTAGGAAATACCTTATTCACTTCTTTAGACGGAGTCACATAAAGTCAGATAAAAGACAAAAGATAACAGAGCAGGCAAAAGCAATGACAGAAACAACTCTGTATGTGGACACTCCCTTTCAGTAGAGCCAATCTGTCATCATTAGTCAAACACATCAGGCCTTTCTCATTCTCCCAGCTAAGCCTGGCCCTGAACCGCTGGGAGAGGATGACCATACATAGTCTTCCTGTTCCGTAGCAGAACTAGAAACTCCCCTTGATGCAGCTGGCAGCAGTTCAGTTCTGAGGGTTTATAACACAGCGTAGGCTGTTGCTTTTTGAGAGAAACAAACTCTACCCCCTCCTCCCTCTATCCTTCTCTCTCCCTTTTCACTCTCTCGTTCCCCCTCTTCAAATCAGGTTAGACAAACCAGGCTCTTCTTCACAATTCTATTAGGTAAAAACAAGCCCTTTTAAGATGAGCTCTGCTTGAATCTGCACTGTACCCATCTCAGCATTTTACAGATGTTGATGAGACTTCTTATGACGTTATACAACCAAGCCGCACATGAAACCTTAACAAATCATTAGGACATCAATAGTAAAGATGTACGCTAAAGTGCCATTTGTGTGCCTGTCTAATACTGTAAGGCACAATGATTTTTTATTCAAATAACTCCCCAAAAAACATCATCCTTTTTTATCCATTAACTGTTTAATAGGCTGGCACAAACAGGTCCCTCAATGTCTCGAGAGCCTTTTTTCTTGTTAGTTACCAAGGACACCAATTGAGTTAGTGGCCGTAGAGAAGGTGGAAAGACTGGAGCCTCTCCTCCATCAGCTCCCCAATTATCTTCACATTTAATATGCCTGGCTTTGTCCTCTTTCTTTTCATGTATTATTTTATGGTTAAAGTTATGGGGAGAAGAATAGCAGACTCAAGTGTGCTGCAACACACAGGTTTTAAAAATAAATCTCTGCTGATATTTGATATTTGGAATCCGTGCTTTCTTAACTCCCCAATAGCCTTGAGTGAAGGGTGCTCCAATTCCAGTCCTGGAGAGCTATTTGGTGTGCAGGATTATGATCCAGCCTTGCAGAATCAGTTGTGATACAGTAGTTCTATATCTACTATACACAACTCCATCTCCAGCACTACGGTGTATGTGATTTTCCTACTTATCTACTGTATTAGTGTATAAGTCTCACCTTGAGGCTGGAGCGATAGCCAGTGGACAAGGGGGCCACTTTGTCCATGCTGAGGTCACACATCAGTAATCTTCAGGTAAATTACAGAGAGAAACTTTATGAGCAACACTAATACACATCAGTAATGACATCACACTGTCTCTGAGGGTTGTAATACGTTTCTCTACAATGACAATGAATTCACATGCAACCTATAGATCAACTGTTCTCCTAAATAGCAACAACAAAATATGCAATGTATAAATATGAGTATATTACAATGTCTTATTTTATACCGAGCACATAATGGCTTGAATAGTGCCTAAATTGTGTTAGGCTATTACATTATATAAATAAAGCCTGCACATTGAATTCAATATCCTAATGCATTGGCACACTTTCCAAAGCAACCTGAACACGATTGAATAAATAGGCTATCGATTTGGCTAGTTTGGGGAATTACTGAAACATGTTAAAAATATACATGTTTGGCCAACAATTACACAAACACTATAATTATGACATCACGAATGTCTGAGACAGAAGTATTGCATAATTCTCTCATTGGTCACAAATTTAATCCGTCCCGAAATGACTCAAGGCCCCTCATGGGGGGGGGGGGGGGGTCCTTCATATTAGATTAGCGCCCACACATTTAATAGTGATTCCATTGACATGGCCATGTTGGATAATTCGTAAAGATATATTTAATATCAGTGATAAATGGATCATTACCCTAATTGAAATAATATTTCGCATAGACCACAAGGGCATGGAATGGGATTTACCGTTGGTTATTATTCCACCAGAAACAATTATCGCAAATGTCACGTAGAACAGAAACAAACTATTAAGGAAAGCAGTACAGAGTCAAATGGCACATTGTCTGGGAATAGATCAAAGAACGAGAGAAGAGACACAAATCAGGGACCTACCTGTTGAATTGATCGACTGTTCTTCAAAACAGCAACAGTGTAACGTTAAATTGTATTCCTTTTCGATATTGAATATTTATCCTATTCAGTGTTGTATGTGCGCAATCCTATGCTGTATTTGAGTATTTGTACCTCCCAGATACACTGACCAGTATAAAATCAAAACAATTACACAGCCCTGTTTCTTCGTGTGTGCTTGACGAGTGTTTCTAGGCGATGAGGAAGTGCAGCTTTTTTTTTGCTGTTTTCATAGCTCGCTATGTAGCTCAGTGGGAGGAGCGTGTAGTAAGCAATGGAAAATGATCATAGTGGAACATATTCAACGCGCTTTACCGGATGTAAACAGTGTTGCAGTTCTGTCAAAATAAAACATGTATTAAGGCTAAAAACGTGCAGAAGCCAAGCAACTCTGACGCACATATCCAGAAATATTGTCAGGGATGAATGCTGATCGAAAACACACTCAGCTCAGTAATTCATATTAGCCAATTGTGGAATGGCCCTGTCAATCTTATACTTTGAGGTTTCAAAGGCAGTGCCACTTGAGAATAAATAAAAAAGATGAGAAAAGTTTCCTCAAGGATATCAATCAATCAATTAACCAACAGCAATATGTTTGTTCACTGATATGTTTCAGCCTAGATCCAAAACATGGGCCAAACAAAGATCAGGAAGTTATAGAACAAGAACATTAAGAATGGCCTGATTATTTTGTGTTGGTCTATTTAAAACTTCTTAGGGCTGCAATCCCGTTAACAGGATCGATGTGCAGGGCGCCAAATTCAAAACAACAGAAATCTCATAATTCAAATTCCTCAAACATACATGTATCTTATACCATTTTAAAGGTAATCATGTTGTTAATCCCACCACAGTGTCAGATTTCAAATAGGCTTTACAGCGAAAGCACCACAAATGATTATGTTAGGTGACCACCAACTCACAGAAAAGCACAGCCATTTTTCCAGCCAAAGAGAGGAGTCACAAAAAGCACAAATAGAGATAAAATTAATCACTAACCTTTGATGATCTTCATCAGATGACACTCATAGGACTTCATGTTACAAAATACATGTATGTTTTGTTTAAATGTAAATGTTCATATTTATATAAAAAAATTCTCAGTATACATTGGCACGTTACATTCACTAGTTCCAAAAACATCCGGTGATGTTGCAGAGAGCCACATAATTTGACAGAAATACTCATTATAAATGTTGATAAATACAATTGTTAGACATGGAAATATAGATATACCTCTCCTTAATGCAACCGCTGTGTCAGATTTAAAAAAAAAACTTTACGGAAAAAGTAAACCATGCAATAATCTGAGACGGCGCTCGGAAAATAAATAAAATTATCCGCCATGTTGGAGTCAACAGAAATCAGAAATCACATTTTAAATATTCCCTTAACTTTGATGATCTTCCTCAGAATGCACTCCCAGGAATCCTAGTTCCACAATAAATGCTTGATTTGTTCGATAATGTCCATTATTTATGTCCAAGTAGCTACTTTTGTTAGCACGTTTAGTACACAAATCCAAACGCTCATGCAGGTCCATCTGAACGTCGGACGAAAACTTCAAAAAGTTATATTACAAGTTGAAGAAACTTGTCAAACTAAGTATAGAATCAATCTTTAGGATGTTGTTATCATAAATCTTCAACAAAGTTCCAACCGGAGAATTCCTATGCCTGTAGAAAAGCCATGGAACGCAGATCGCTATCATGTGAAATGCGCATGACCAGGACCTGGCTCTCTGCCAGACCACTGACTCAAAGAGCTCCCATCCGGCTCCACAACACAGTAGGAGCCTCATTCAAGTTTCTAAAGATGGTTGACATCTAGTGGAAGCCCCAGGAAGTGCAACTTTATCCATATCCCACTGTGTATTCAATAGGGGCTGGGTTGAAACTCGACCAACCTCAGATTTCCCACTTCCTGTTTGGATTTCTTCTCAGGTTTTTGCCTGCCATGTGAGTTCTGTTATAGTCACAGACATCATTCAAACAGTTTTAGAAACTTCAGAGTGTTTTCTATCCAATACTAATAATACTATGCATATATTAGCAACTGGGACTGAGGAGCAGGCAGTTTACTTTGGGCACCTTTCATCCAAGCTATTCAATACTGCCCCTTGCAGCCATAAGAAGTAAGAATCATAAGAATCTGTATGTCACAGCATTTCCCATCATGTCTGCATGAGTGGATACCTCCATCCCTAAATGATACAGTGTAAATGATATTGACTGTTGACTCATCCTCCCAGACACACAACTGTGGGGGACAATGCCTGGACAATAGAGAGATGTACAGTGTGTGATGAAGTGTCACCCATTATTCTCACCTTGACCACGAGAAAGACGGTAGGTATAGACCCCCTGCTACAAGTGAATCAGTGAATAGGGTGTATCCGTATTGTAAAAAGTGCCCTCCCCACTACTTTCAGTCAAATGTAGTTGAGAACTCTTCCAGAGGTGTGGAATTTGGTAAACCTTGTTGTGATTGGTGGAGCTTTGCTCTTATGTTCTCTATTGCTCCTCTATTGTTCCTCAAGCAAAGGGGAGACCGATGACATCAGAAATTCCCATCAGACCAACCTCGTTGAATGCCCTTCACCTTGAAGTTTTTTGATGATAACATGTTTTTTTACCCTCTAGTGTGTGTAATTTACTGTATTTATACTTGGGATATCGCTTTTCAATAATAAACTTTTAAAAATCGCTGGAGGACGTCTTTAAATGAAACCCTTGGGAGAGAAGTTTTAGATTAGTAAAGTTTCAATGTCCAAGCTTGGTTTAGAATGTTGTGTTTTGATTTGTAACAATTAACCTCAAACCTTTTGAATCATGTAGTATTTGTACATGCCAGTCTGTTGGACACATGCAGTATCTAGCATGGTTCTATAGGCCATGGACCATTTTCATCAACATAAAGTATATCAGGTGTTTAGTCAGTTCTACCTCTATGTGTGGAATGCTTTGACATATTTCAATCCATTTGGAGGATGGGGTTCATCTTTGGAATTGTACCCAAGTTTCAGGTAGTAGAATAGTAGAGGGCCAGACTTTGGTAGCCTTCATTGAACATAACAGAGGGCTCAAATAAAGTGTTGCCATTTGTGTCTTAGTGAGATTGAGGTATTTCTTCTTATTATGAGGTCTGTAAGCCTGCAGTGACCACCTTTAAATATCACACTTACATAAAAAAAACAGGAAAGAATAAAAGGAAATCATTTCAGAATGCTGGCACATAGCCTTGAAATTAATTGCTGATCTACAAAAGTTGTGGAGCACAGTACTAACCCTTAGCATGTCTACCTTGATATCACATTTACGCCATTTAGCAGACACTCTTATCTAGAGCAATTAGGGAAAGGGGATACCAGTTGCGCAACTGAATGTATTTATCCAAAATGTGTCTACCGCATTTAACCCAACCCATCTGACAAAGAAAAATGCATTGGGGCTGCCTTAATCAACATCCACAGCGCAGTTGCAAAACATGATTTAGCTTTTCATTGCACTCATTGCATCTACTGTTGCTAAGCAACTCCCAACTCCTTCTCTGTCTGTTTCAGTGCTAAATGTGAAAAGAGAGGGAGAGAGATGAAAGAGAGAGGGCAATGAGGGAGATAGAGATAAGGGTGAAAGAGAGATGAAGGAGAGAAAGGTATGGAGGAGGGAAATGAGATGGAGAAAGAACTAGGGATGGGTGTGTGCTGACTGCTGACAGGACATAGACCTGCTTTGAAAATAGTTTGTTTAAGGATGTTGATACCTGGCTGCCAATTAATCTACTGCAGATCTGGAGCCTATCACTGATTGATATAAAGAGCAGCATGTGGAAACAGTTATCTTGGAACCGTGAATCAAATTCTCTTGTGAACGCTGGCCTCCGCCCTGGTCAGTTATGGATGTTGGGAAAGACTACAAAAACAGTGGCAATGAAAGGTTTCTCATACTCACGACCAACCAGCACGACCCATCACTCATCTTCATTGTTTGGTACACATAATGTCTAACAAGAGGGCAATGTATTTAATGGCGCCTACACAGAAGACCTCTCAAACTACTCCCCATAAGACATTCTATGTGTTTCCCAGATAAGCTTATCCTACAAAATCATGACACGTTCTAACATGACCAACATATCACACCCTGAGTAATGCTACTTTCTTTTCAGTGTTTTTCTTTTTCACGGCTTTGTTTTGGCCTCACCATTTTATTTTGCATGACTCATCAAGTTTTCTTCTTTTCTTTTCTTGGAGTATTCGCAAAGGCCTGAACGATTGAGCATCCAAGTTCAACAGAAATAAAGCTGAGTACAGTGCACACACAGCAGTGAAATGTGCTCAGGCATCTGGATAGACAGATCCCTGCCCCACCGTCAGGCCCCCCTGGAGTGAACCCACCATGAGAAAGTTCTCCACAAAATCATCTCCCAGAGTCGGTCTGCTGCTTCGCTCAGAACACTGCCACTCACCGACAGAGAGTCTCTCAGCAGATGACTGCGCGGCATACCAAAATAGGAGTTTGCATATTTGTATTTTCACTGGAGTCTTTTTTCAGTCCTGAGTGCATGATGGCTTTTCCATAGAGAACGGCACATGTTGAAGCTGATATTCATTGTATAGTAACGTTTCCCCTTTTTTTGAAGTTTTACTGAAGCGTTTCACACTTAAGAGGCAGTCACTGTTACCATATCGACTCCTGGAAGGATTGGTGCCACTGTGTACCATTAAAACCATTGTGTATTACATGTGGTCATGACTTAGCTACTGTATGTTGGAATCAAATGTTCCTCTCCTTACTAAATATCTCCCCTGACGAGCACTAGCCTAGTTCTCTTTAAGATCCACTGGTCCACAGAAACACAGAGACTCACCTGAGCCCAAGGCTCAATCTGTGGAATGAATGTAAGTCTAATGGGCATTGTAAAAGGTAGAGTACCAAATACATTTGAATCTTGACACTAAATCTACCTGGTCATCTGTCCATATAAAACTTTTGTTATGACTGACATCATCAGTCTGTGATAGAATGACCCATTTCTACATCTCCATTCGATTGACAGTTCTGTGAAAAGTACATTCAGCCATTTGTTTTTATTGGCTGGGGTTTATTTGTTTGGCTATACCTCCCTCTGTTGGTCGAAAATCAACTAAAAATAGACTTTGCAAATGTATACCAGAAAAAACTTGAAATGAGCTGAGGTTTTCAGTCCAATTACTCTGCTTAATTTTATGGCTGAAATGTACATACCGGTTCACACATTTATTCATACTTATTTATGCAATAATTTGATTATAATTTGCTAAAATCATAATACTGAACTAGTCTTCAATTACAAAAATACCACATTATAGTTTAGATGGCCTTGTCTAGGGGCTTGTATGATTTGACACACTGGAGTGTACATTAAACATTTACATTAAATGTATCCAGAGATAACAATATATCCATACAGCATAAACAGTTATTTTTAAAAAGGCTATTGACAATGGGCACCCAATTCAGCCTCTAACTATACTAATACTGATAGCCCAAAACATGATCTGGGCACAACAGCTTATTCAGAGCCAACCTCCCCCACCCAGTTTTGTGTGTAAAAAAAACAAGAAGCAAAGTGAAAAAATTCTGTGACCATTTTTCATGTGTAATTAGGCAGTGAAATGCGATCCCTTTCTGCAGAGAGAGAGAGGCAACCCCGAGCACTGAGCTGGAGTCAATGGCTTCCAGATTTCAATCCCAACCTCCACTGTCTAGACTCAACGTTGCTCTTTTTTTTTCTCCCTCCCTCCCTCCCTCCCTCCCTCCCTCCCTCCCTCCCTCCTCCCTCCCTCCCTCCCTCCCTCCCTCCCTCCCTCCCTGTTGAAAACAGATTCTACACAGAACTGACTCTACACAAAACACCAAGAAGCCGGGAGGTTCGGTTCTCTGCCCCCACTCCTTCTCTCGCACTCTCCCTCTCCCTATTTGGGGGGAGAGAGGGATGTGAAACACATTGTGGCAGGCCAGATGTGGCAGTGTTGTCGCTCTCTCCTCACACACCACACGTGTCATCTAGGAGCGGCGAGAGTGGCGTGTCTTGGGTGCCATGGCGGGGTCACACAGACCCCCTTTGACACGGGACAGTCTAGCCCAGGTCCCTATCACTCAACACTAACCACTGGACCATTAGGCTCTACAACCTCAAAGTATCTACAGATGACATAGCTACTGAAAAATGACAGAAAGTGCAATAATGTCAGCAACATTCATGCTTGGTTTATTTGAACTTTTCCCGATGACAAGACAATGGTTAATATTACATTGAGCATAGATGTTTAATGTGGGGATGAAGCAGATATGGTGATGAATGATGAACTGTTTTTTTTCTCATTCAACAGATCATTTGATTGTCTTCATTCAACCCAAAAGAGCTCAGATCAAGGGTCCTGTTGGTTTATCCAATAAGACATTGTACATGGGTTGTCATTGTCAATCAGCACTGTTAGCTCTCTGAGCTAAAGCCTATAAGGCGCAGGCAAGATTACACATCACAGTAGGCTAGCTCTGTGAACTAACTTTTCTACACAGGTACAACAAAACTATCTCAGACAGCAAAGTGCCAATGAGCCATCTGGGTACTTTCAGATAGCCAGTGTTTATTTTGCCATCTGGTAGTTGTCAATTCTGCACCACTGTGCTCTGTGTGCCTCAAGCTATCTAGGGGAGGATTTTAATTCCCTAAATATTTCAATTTTGTTTGTTTAGAGGGAAGAATTCTATGTCTGCATTCTTTGTGTACTGTACATAAGGATTGATGTTTGTTTCCATGATTAGACTAAAGTGGAACGACCTCTGCTTGGCTGTCACAAGAAAGTAAATCCTGGCCCAGTCTGCCAATATTCTGTTTACTGACTTACTGGGACAATAGATACTTGAAGGAAGGGCACATAAGTGTATCAAGCACACCTTACCTGGATGCATTGCAGGTCTGGGGCAAATTGATGTAAAATGCTTTTAAATATGTCAGGTGCACTTGATTTAGCTTTTTCAGCACAATGGAAACAATAGAATAGTCCCAAAAGTTTTAATTCCGCCTTTGACCATCTTGTCTGCCGGTCAAGCTAAAACAAATGCACCACAAGTAATTGAAAGTACTGTATATAAGAAATGTGCTGTCATGCCCTAATATCAGATTACAATATACACTGAGTGTACAAAACACGCTCTTTCCATGATATTTTGTAGACTGACCAAGTGAATCCAGGTGAAAGCTATGATCACTTATTGATGTCACCTCTCCACTTCAATAAATGTAGATGAAGGATTTAAAAATAAGGATTTTTAAGCCTTGAGAAAATTGAGACATGGATTGGGAATGTATGCCATTTAGAGGGTGAATGGGCAAGACAAAATATTTAAGTGCCTTTGAACGAGGTATGGTAGTAGGTGCCAGCCGCACTGTTTTGAGTGTACTAAGAACTGCAATGAGGCTGGGTTTTTCATGCTCAACAGATTCCCACGTGTATCAAGAATGGTCCACCACCCAACGGTGGACATCCAGCCAACTTGACACAACTGTGGGAAGCATTGGAGTCAACATGGGCAAGCACCCCTGTGGAACGCTTTCTATACCTTGTAGAGACCATGCCCTGACAAATGGAGGCTGTTCTGAGGGTAAATGGGGGTGCAACTCAATATTAGCAATATGTTCCTAATGTTTTGTACACTAAGTGTACTACATGATTCAATATTGAACTATCCATCAACTGGTACATTATTGGTGGGTGGATCCTTTCGGAGTAAAAGTGCTCTTTAGATGACCATTAGATTACTCCCATTTTGATAATGCAAATGATTATAGAGCTTCTAAGAAAATATAGACAATTGCCATAAGTTGTTTTTGCATAAGCAACAAGTATAGGGATCAGAATGATTCAGAGTGTTCAAACAGAGGTGGGGTGAGGGGAAGAGGGGGAGGACGGGGCCCTTAGTGCCCATTGCATCTCCCCTGAGCCAGACCTGGGGGTCCATGTGTGTGTGTGTGTGTGTGTGTGTTTCTTTCATATTCTACCTTTTTTTCCCTCCTCCTCTTCATTTTCTGGCAGACTGAAGGAATGTCTGGGTGCAGAGGGGATTGAGCCTTCACTCGTGGTGCACCATTCTGAAATGAGAGAGGGAAAAAAGAGGGAAAGAGGGAAAGTTAGAGACTAAACCACAGAAATGTAAACATGTCTGGAGCTAAAATAACTTAGCTTTCATTGAAAACACCCCTCTGTCACAAGCAGACTTCTGTGTGCTAGACCCTGTCCAAAACTGTCACCAAAGGGCAGTTTGTTCTGCAGAATGGTATTGTTTTGCAAATAAAAACACAAAGTATTTTCCCTTTGAAACCTTAAACCTTGAAAACAGAGAGCTGAAGTGGATATTACAAAAATTATTATCATTATAGTGTGTTCTTGCATAATGTAAGATTTGTGATTATTACCATTATTACCATGTTTTTCAATGTTTGACAAATCAATATTTGTAGGCCTATCAATAATTGTGGTTATTTCAATGACAAAAGCCATGCATGTCAGTATGCAAAAAAAATAAACAATGCATTAAAATGTTTTTTTTTTATTAGTATGTAAGTCACTGACATTTACATAAATTATTACAAATAATTTTGTGGTCATGTCTTATCATTGGGCCTTTGAAGATATCTTGCTTATTACTGCTGATTGTCATTTCTACCACATCTCTGCTCTAAGAGACACTACTGTTTTAATAAAGGAGACCTCTCACCAGGAACCTGATGCTTGACCTCACATCGTGAGGGGTATTCTTTAAGCCTGGAGAGTTACCAATTTGACACAATTACTTTATCATTAAAGTCAATTAGCTCTGTCACATGTATTTTACTCCTCAGTTACGACTCTAGCTGCCGACCAACTCTCTCCCTCCCCCATCCATCCATCCATTCTCTCTCTCTGTCTCTTTCTCTCTCTCTCTCTCGCTCTCTCTCTTTCTCTCTCGTGCGCAGTTGTGTTTTGTGTGTGACTTGCCTCCATTCTCCAATACTTAGTAGTAGATGCAGTTTGGTCGCATTGAAGAGCAGTTCATTGAAACATCGTGGCAGCTTTAGTTTTTCTCACCGACAACGGTTCGACGTTTCACGACCAAACCGTAAGTCCAAGCGTTATTATGAAAGCTTTTACAAAGAAAGTTGATGTATTAGGACATGTCGCTTTGCGCCGAAGCTGAGCTGGAAGCTAACTGTTTAATATCAATGATTCAATTATTATGTTTGCTATCACAAATTTTTTATGAAAAAGTTTTTGTGAACTTAAGGAAGGGGTTGCATTGAGTATTCTCAATGATGATGCATGATGCTCTGAAGTGATGGTCCGTGGGTGACAGTTGACAGGTAGGATATTTTGGTCACTCCCCGATGAGAAGGCTACATTTATGGCAGACCTTTTAATCAAACCATTACAAAGCACATGAAAGAAGGAAAGAAATTATAGAAATGGGTGATGCAATATTGACAAAAGTTGTTGTGTTGTGGTTATCGTAATTGTGAGCTAATAGTGTATAATTTTTTATCAACAATATGAATGATTGTTCACCACTTACTGTTTTATCCCACAGCCGTCCTTTTTGTTGTTTTGCCTTCTTACCTCTGTGTTTACATGTGTAGGCCCTATCTTTTTTACTTCTATTTTGTATAATTTCCTACTATTGTTTTCTGCTGACTTTATAAGTATGCTGTGGCCTACTATACAGAAACTAGTGTCATTTTGCTGACACTTTTCTCCAAAGCGACTTAAACCACTGTCACTATTGACATTGATTCAGTATATCACTGCACACTTGGCCAGGTTATTATTGTAAAAGACAATGTTCTCAATAATCTACCAGGATAAATGAATAATAATACTTTTCTTTAGTGTTAGTCTGAGACTCTTAAATATCAGTCTCATGCTCTCTGTTAATTGATCTATATTTCTCCTGGTTTGAAGGAAAGGGCCTTGCTTAATCTTGGAATGGGCTTGATCCAACCATGCTCCAACCATATACATTACACATTAAGACAATTAAATCTTTAATTTACCTGTTCAATAATGAGTTCAGTTAATCAGCTACTTTTATAATGAACACAATATAGTATTGACATACCTTTTTTAACTAAGCTTTCAGTGCCGAATCACAAATAATTAAATCAATTTAGAATTAAATCTACACAGTGATTTAAAAATGTTATCAACTGCTTATAAACCACCAAAAAGGGTAGAACTAGCTCACCTGCTTTTACTCTTTGTTTTGACTACTACATGTTCAATGTTCTTTTTCGTTTCACTGTATTAAAATGAGAGTTCAGGTCACGTAAGAGGGTTGACCTTAAAATGAGGGACAAATGTAAATAAATTAATATATTAAATAAGTAATAATCTTCTGAAATTACTTTGTCAAAGCAACAAAATAACTAGGGCTTTACAATGATGGTGATTTTGGGGTTAAGTGGGTAAAAACATTTGGGTTAAGTGAATCTTCCTAGAAATCACAGAGGGTGCACAGAGGGACATGTCAAAATGCTGAATTTTAGCACCTAAGCAAGTCTTTATTCATATAAAAAAATCGGATTTATTGAATTCTCCATGTGGTCTATAGTAAAAGGCACTTCATTTAATATAACAGGCTTTTCAAATGCAATATTGGTACACAATTTCCACAATATCAAAGGGACGCAAAAGGCATTCTTTTCATCGAGTGACCCAAAAAGCAACTTCTCTGGTTGAAAACATTGATATTTGTCAGAAACTTTTATTCCAGTGCCAAAATTGACTAAACAGTATAAGTAGGAATTTTGGTAATAAAGTCAGTATATTCCAAAACAGAGTTCTGACTGATGTTGTCATGACTTACATGAGGGTTGGGCTTGAATTACAATCATGTTCACTTGCCCAATAACACGGCATTGTACAGCTGCGAGGATTGCGCTCTATCCAATCATATCAGCAAACCTCCAGACAGTGAGACAGATCTGCCCAATACGCAGCACCTCTGACTCTGACTTGTTTACATAAGACAACATATCGCCAGGGAGCCCTTAGGCTTTAGGGTGCACTAAGCAAGATTTGGTTGGGAGGATCCCCCACCTCTCAGGCAAAACATTTTAGTGCCCCCCCTCTTGGCAGTGCATCATTTGTTTTGCAATGGTAAAGATAATTTCCTACAATTCTACACATTTTGCCATGAGGAGGATAAATATTTTCAGGTTTAAAGCTAATTTCCTGCAGTTCTACACATTTTGCCTTGGCGCGGTGAGAAACTTTTCCAGGTTTAAAACAATTTCCTGCAATTATGATATCTGAGTGAGTGACTAACAAAATCAATGGGGCCCCCTGGTGGTCAATGCTAGACTACCATACCTAGCTATCTAAAAAATTGCACCTTGACTATTCTACTTTTATAACTCTCAACAGTAAGTTGAGACCCCTGACTGAGTTCCTTTTTTAGGTCAGGCCCCCTAGCGGCCAAGGGGCCCTATAGGCAGAGGCGGCACTGTTATGTTGAAAGAACAAGGGGCAGACAAGAATTCAGCATTTTATGCTGAATAATTCCACCCCAGACATTTTATTCACACCAGCCCACTGTGCGCTCCGCCAACTCACCCCCCCAAATCAGGAGTAATCATGGACGGATCCCAAATCATGACTAATCATCTTATAAAGTCATTCATAGTCTTTCTTAAGTATTATAAGTATAATAAATTGACTGCTGAGGTATTCAAGAAATAAGTTGCTTCATCTAATACGTCCAAGCAGGAATAAATTATTCAAGATGTTTTGATGTGCAACCTAATCCATGGATTGTCATGAATTTTAGGTTGACAATTAGACTATAGTTGCTATATTTTACTGTCAAAATAGAACTCCAGAATTTCCAGAATGTTTTGTTTTGTTCAATATAGATGAATTACATACATCTTTATGCGCACTAACTAATATCATAGGCTAAATCATTTTGGTTTTAACAACTCAAAACACTTTAAATAGACTGCTAACTCTAAATATAAAACCCACTGTGCGTAGCCAAGTATTCATCCAACAGTAAACGTAATGTCAGAATGTTGTTTTTTCCAGTTGCAGGCTACTACCTACGAGACCCATAGGCCTATACCCTCACAATGGCTGGTGTGCATTTCACACACGTGCCGCTCCATATCTCAAAGCCATATCAAATTGCTTGGTTGTAAAATAGTTGCTATTGAACTGAATATTGAGAGTTAAGAAATATAAATTACCCACAGAAAGCTGAGACCCTCCTCTCATCGGCAGGGACAAGGGATGAAGCTTCCAAAGCTCATCACAGCAGCAGGTCCCAGCAAGGGCACAGGATCAGGGGCAGAGCAGACACCTTCATTACGGGAGGATATTGCACTTTACTGTTTGACCAAATCATGGTTTTATCTGCCCAAAACATTTGAAGTTTGGAGTGAGGTGACAATGTAGAATGTGCTCTTTCTACGTTATAGACACAATTTCAGTTTTTTACGATCTATGATCTTGGCTGTCTAACTGATGACAGAGACGGACTAGGTCTCTTTGCTGATGCCGCATTTGAATTTGAATGTGAGTTTGCGTGACATCAGCTCAGCGTCAGCTCAGCCTATCAGAAAATGGTAGGTGAGCCAGCCATTGTCCACTGATCAGCCAAAGGCTAATTATAGATTAGTATAACAGAGAATTGCTCATAATCTTTAAAAAAAATCCTAACAGGCCCATGGGCCGCCCGGCCATGTCACTTTTTCAATGTTTTATTTTTAAATATAACATATTTTTGTGTGTGTCAATTTCAACCAGCCCACCCATCAAAAAAATGGTCCAGCCCATCCACCCCTGGAAAGAACACTTGGCTCCTAAGCCACTGTTTGGGGCAAAATGAGAATTGATACTATGCGCACTTGCATCCCAGCTGTCACTTGTCAATATTCCAAATTTCAAAAACCATTCGCGAGCATCTTGTGACCCGCCGCGACCTGTTTTGTAACATGATTCCCTATGAAACACTGCCAGACAGACACACACTCTGGTAATAGATAATGAGAAAGTTGTAACAACAAAATGTCACCGAAGCACACGTCACCACTTGCCAGTGACTTGATTAGATGATTTAGCTAATGTGGCCGGCCTGCCTGCTCAATGTGCTTGCTAGTTGGTAGTAGATAGCTTCATTGACAAACACAGAGATGGAACAGCTAGCTAGTGATTTTGGGCACTGATAAACAGTGTGTTGCAGCTTGTGCTTCATTTACGATAGTTTGACAGCTTGCTGATGATTACGTTTTAGATGTTCTTAGAAATCAGTCCTGAGCGCAGCCAGCAGCAGTTGACTTGATACTGTTGACTTGATACTGTCTGCAGTGCACTGACTTTTTCATGCACATTTTTTTACTTCAGAAAACTGCACCAAACACCTCAGCTAGATGTAAAATTGTGAGACTAAAACCTCCCCGGCAAAATTCATTACAGATTTCTTGATTTATCTTAGATTAATTTGGACTATATTGAGGAAGTGGTAGTGGCTATGTTGTTGCTACCGTGACTCAAGAGGGACAAACAACAGTAACTGCCAGGATACGATAAAGCGAACATAACACACCCACATTGAACCACACCCCCAAGACTGAAATACATTTTTTCATAATGAGCAGCAGAAAAAGACATGCGGGAATCAGCCGCTCTTTCAAGCCCATTTGACCACGCCCGCACGCCCGCACGCACACACACACGCGCACGCACGCCCGCACGCACACACACACGCGCACGCACACACGCACGCACGCACGCCCACACGCACGCACGCCCGCACACACGCACGCCCGCACGCCCGCCCGCACGCACGCACGCACGCCCGCACGCCCGCCCGCCCGCACGCACGCACGCACTCACACACACACACACACACACACACAACACACACACACACACACACACACACACACACACACACACACACACACACTCCTGACCATTATGCATAATTAAATCATTTACTGCTGTTTTGTAAGCTTATGTCTTGGTGATTTATGTGGTGGGGATCATTCTTGCAACATCTGGTTTGCTCCTCTATCGTATCAAAATTTAGATCACCATTCCAAAGGCAACATTTAACATTGGGTTGCCAGGTCTTTTCCAGCCCATTTGTCACATCTTCTGAGTTCGATTTTGGCTGAACATTTACCCAGCATACTCTTTGTTTTTGTGTGAAAGAACTGATCCAATAATCCAACAAAGTGCACATGTTGGGAAAATATTCAATGTCGTTTTTTAATTTACACCTAATTCCAAATACGTTACTTTTCTTACCTGCCACTAAAATAACTCATTGTGAGAGGTGTTGATATCTTTTATCTGCCAAAATATTTCCTCCACTTCAAATGGAAAATCTGTTGAAGCAGAGCCATCAGCATTCACAAAAGACATCATAATTTGCGGTTAATGTCATATCGATGCATTTTTAAAAATGTTATAAATGTTTATGTAAGTTGTTACAGCCAGTCAATGGTTATTAGTGATTTAGGCTTCACACATAATACTACATGTATGTGTACCATCCAGGGGTGGAATTAGGTAAAAATCACTCCAAGAACTTACCACTGTCAGGGCACCTGGCAGACAGCTTAACCAATCTAACCCCTGTCATGCTCCAGCCGCCCCAACCTCGATATTGAGTAACATATGAGTGAGTGGTTGGGCTGGTGATGGTGAGGAAGGTGTGATGCGAGTGTTGAGAGGTGTGGTGTGGCTGTGGTGATATTTAGTCCTTGTTGCCTGTGGGGCTGCTTTGACTCATATTGGCACCCCAACACACCCTCTATCATTTAGTCTAGCCTAGCTCTTTCCTCACCTCAGCCACAGGCCTGTCTGGTCACCCACAAGCTGTGGCACAGTAGTGGAAAAGAAAGGTGCAGAGGACATGAGAGGGGCCCAGGATGGTCCTCATACAGTAGAAATACAGTAATGATAGTGTGTATAAAAGGATTGAGTCTGTCTGGTTATGGGAATGCATTTACTGTCAGGGTTGTTGGTTCAATGTCACAGGGAGAGAGAGAGAGAAAGAGAGAAGCGGGATAGAAAGAGAGACCCACTTTCTATCATTGTACAGAGGAGATGTTATCATCCTCTATCACTGGTATAGATTAACAATTGGTTAATAGGATAGACAGGCCTTAGCAGCCAATGTTAAATTACGAAGACCAGAACAATTACTGTAATGGCCGTTTTCATTGGGCTAAAGAAGGAGCCAAACTTGTTGATGTTAAATGTTTCTTACGTGAATTATTGCTTTTTTTTGTCAGAATAGAAATATGGAAACGGTATTTCTTACAATTATAGCTTGAAGTGTCCTCTTCTGCTGAAGTGATGTGGGCTGGGTCTTCGCCACATATTTGAGCTGAGCAGAGTAAAGGCAGTCTAAGGCCTTCTAGTCCTCACTGACACCACATCCTGTACTGTGTGTGTGTGTGTGTGTGTGTGTGTGTGTGTGTGTGTGTGTGTGTGTGTGTGTGTGTGTGTGTGTGTGTGTGTGTGTGTGTGTGTGTGTGTGTGTGTGTGTGTGTGTGTGTGTGTGTGTGTGTGTGTGTGTGTGTGTGTACAAAAGAGAGTGAATTGAGGTACGGCTATGTTACAGAAAAAGAGCAGTAGAATCTTCAGAGTCACAGCCATACAGTAGTACAATGTGAATATCTGTATGTGTATCAGTGTAGCTGTTTGAATGTGAACATGCACGTATATTTATGTGTGAAATGAAGAGCAGCAGTGTCGCAGCCGGCCACTGTGACACATTGCAGGCAGCTACAGTATAAAAGCGGAGGAATGACTCTGTACACGCAAATAAAGGCCAGGCCTGGCTGAACCACTGGGAAGGAATGACTTGCCCCTGCACAGGTTGGCTAATTGAAAACGTGTGTGTGTGTGACGTGTGTGTGTATGATTGAGTGTGAGTGCAGTGTGATCCTGTATGTGCATAAGTGTGAGCGCGACATCGCACAAGTATGAGTCTGTCTGTGCTCATGGCGATATGTTCACCAGTTGTTTTGCAACACCAAAGACCCTTATCCTGTACCCCTCTACCCCAGCTTCACCATCCACATGAACCAGGGCCAGTGCTTTTGTTTTTGTTCAGCAAGCTGCAATTTCTTCACCCAGAGACTGCAAATGAAACCATCCCGCAAATCTTCCATTATAGGTAGTAAAACCTAATTTTAGATATCCTGCTCAGCACATCGTCGTGGCTAATTGCTAGCATACTTGCAAGAGGGGGCCCGAGCCATTACGAGGGCAGTGGCTGTGCCGAGGGTGTGACGTGCTCGGGGGCCATAGTAAACCATGGTAAAGAGGTGCTTTATGGACTGCCCCTCGCCCGTTAAAAACCTTTTATCACGTGGTAAACTTCCTGGACCATACGACTGTACACTGAGCTTATCGGTCAACTCAGTAACCACAGGACTGATGGTCATCTTAATATGTATTTGTGTTTTTATTTATTATGCCAAGGCAGCAGCTACTCTTCCTGGGGTCCAGCAAAATAAAGGCAGTTACACATTTTTTTACAACAATACAATACATTCACAACATATTAAGTGTGTGCCCTCAGGCCCCTACTCTACTACCACATATCGACAACACAAAATCCATGTGTACATGTGTGTATAGTGTGTATTGTATTGTGTGTTTGTATGCATGTGTCTGTGTTTATGTTTGTGTTGCTTCACAGTCCCTGCTGTTCCATATTTGTATCTGTTTTTTAAATCTAATTTTACTACTTGCATGAGTTACTTGATGTGGAATAGAGTTCCATGTAGTCATGGCTCTATCTAGTACTGTGCGCCTCCCATAGTCTGTTCTGGACTTGGGGACTGTGAAGAGACCTCTGGTGGCATGTCTTGTGGGGTATACATGGGTGTCCTAGCTTTGTGCTTGTAGTCAAGCCAAATCAAATCAAATTGATTTATATAGCCCTTCGTACATCAGCTGATATCTCAAAGTGCTGTACAGAAACCCAGCCTAAAACCCCAAACAGCAAGCAATGCAGGTGTAGAGGCACGGTGGCTAGGAAAAACTCCCTAGTAGTCTAAACAGACAGCTCGGTGCATTCAACATGTCAATACCTCTCACAAATAAAAGTAGTGATGAAGTCAATCTCTCCTCCACTTTGAGCCAGGAGAGATTAGCATGCATATTATTAATGTTAGCTCTCTGTGTACATCCAAATGCCAGCCGTGCTTCCCTGTTCTGAGCCAATTGCAATTTTCCTAAGTCCTTCTTTGTGACACCTGATCACATGACTGAACAGCAGTCCAGGTGCGACAAAACTAGGGCCTGTAGGACCTGCCTTGTTGATAAAAAGGCAGAGCATCGCTTTATAATGGACAGACTTCTGCCAATCTTAGCTACTGTTGTATCAACATCTTTTGACCATGACAGTTTACAATCCAGGGTTACTCCAAGCAGTATCTTCATCTCAACAGCTCAATTTCTACATTATTTATTACAATATTTAGTTGAGGTTTATGGTTTAGTGAATGATTTGTCCCAAATACAATGCTTTTAGTTTTTGAAATATTTAGGACTAACTTATTCCTTGCCACCCATTCTGAAACTTACTGCAGCTCTTTGTTAAGTGTTGCAGTCGTTTCAGTCGCTGTGGTAGCTGACGTGTATAGTGTTGAGTCATCCGCGTACATAGACACATAGACGCTTTACTGGCACGTCATTAGTAAAGATTGAAAAAGTAAGGGGGCTAGACAGCTGCCCTGGGGAATTCCTGATTCTACCTGGAATTCCATTAAACAACACCCTCTGTGTTCTGTTAGACAAGAAACTCTTTATCCACAATATAGCAGGGGGTGAAAAAGCCATAACACGTGTTTTTCCAGCAACAGATCGATAATGTCAACAGCAGCACTGAAGTCTAACAAAACACTCCCCACAATAATTTTATCATAAATTTCTCTCAGCCAATCATCAGTAATTTAAACAGCTACACCTCCACCTTTGGCATTACGGTCATTTCTGTAGATCAAAGTGAGTTTCAGAGATTGTCAGAATATGAATGTCATCTGTTACTAGCAAATGATTGATTTCATGAACCTTGTTTCTTAAGCTACAAATGTTAACGTGGGCTATTTTTAACACTTCTGGGATGCTTGATTGTTTTTCTTTCTTTACAGGGAAGCTTAGCAGAGGTAGACATGCTCGGGTTATTTATGCACACAGTGAACTTCCTGCTAGGGCACACCACCTCAGTTCTAACAGTATAACCTTGGTTAATAGGCATATGATTACTGCATACAATAGGTGTAGGATCAGCAGAGGCAGTAAGAGGGACATCAATTAGGTTACTTACATGGTGTCTTCCAACACCCCTGGGATAATATACATTTGCTGAAGCATTCTTACAACTCAGCGACACAATGGTAGCGATTAAATGAGCTGGGCTTGGGTCATTAATAAGTCATTGTCTCAACACAGCCTTACATGATTTGGGTGGATCCCATCCTCCTTATAATACAAGCATTGTTTCCAGAAGGTATCAAAATTGTCAATAAATGTTACACCCACAGAGCTGCAATAGTCTCATAGCCAGTTATAGAGGGATACATGTCTGCTGAACCGTTCAATGCCACGAGGGCAGAGGGGGGCCAGATATTATGGGGCGTTTGTTGGTGTCAAGTAGTGACCCAATAATTTCTTTAAAATCCATCTTCAGATGTTCTGAGCTGCCGTTCATAATGTCATTCAACCCCACATGAACCATGACAGTATCAGCCCCCGGTGACTGACTCACAGCCCCGGAGAGCAACTTGGTGATATCCTGAACTTTTGCCCCAGGAAAATAAAAAGTGTTTGCCCCAGATACAGATACAGTGGGGAGAACAAGTATTTGATACACTGCCGATTTTGCAGGTTTCCCTACTTACAAAGCATGTAGAGGTCTGTAATTTTTATCATAGGTACACTTCAACTGTGAGAGACGGAATCTAAAACAAAAATCCAGAAAATCACATTGATTTTTAAGTAATTAATTTGCATTTTATTGCCCTTACCATTTTATATTGCCCTTACCAGCGCCCCTACAACTGTGTTGTTGTCGGTCTCTCATTGAATGTGAAGCGCGAGAGAGAAGTGCAGGGGGGCGGGTGATGGCTGGGTCGGTTGTCCGTGGCAGGTCGCCGGCTGTTCCTAGCTACGCACTGGCCCGTCTGCGTGTTAGCCTTCCTAGCTACACAACGGGCCCGGCTGTGCTTGACACAGCCTCTCAAAGTTGTGTCGGGCATGTCCCCGGTGTCTGTAGTCGTGGGGGATACAAAAAATACAGTTACATCATGTACTGGCCAACAACTGGAGTCACACTCACACGCTGGAAATAAGCACTTTCCTTTAGTAGTTTTATAAAGAGCGTTGTATGAGTTGAGCTCTTGGTATTCAGGTACTAGAGCGTCCGGGGTGAAAAATTTGAATGAAAGAAGTTGAGCGAGGAAAAAAACAAATGGTTATTAAAAGTAAAAAACAAAAAGTTTGGCAGGTAGCCAAGTTGCAACAAACAGCACAGCAGCACGACAACGCGGAAGTGTGACGTTTTCCCACTGTGAACAGAGATGTGGTTTTGCAAAGCAGGAGCAAAACAAGGGGGTCACCTTAATGACAGCACTGACTGTCATTTTAATGAGCGGTTGATGTCAATAGTTTAGACCCCAAAACCAACCCATTGACTCATCCTGAATGAGTTGCCGTAAAGGTAATGTTACTTTGGCCCTGTTTTTCAGCAGTGGTATGGTGTAGATGGTGATTTGAGTTTGTGATTTGAAACACTTTGTTAGCATAATCATCACCATTCTCATAGTGGAAGTATATATAGTCTCCACTAGACAAACAAGTAAAATAAATCAATGTTGGGACCACAGACAAAACGATGAATGGCTTGCAATGATGAAGACTATTCAGCCTACTCAGGGCTATTCAGACAAGTTCATATACTGTACGGTATATCACAACATAGAGATTAAGTTGGTTTCCACTCATATGGAAAATACAATTTGGCAGCAAAGATAATGTAGTACATGGAAATGTACAGAGCTGATTTACTGTAGAAGTGAAAGTTCAGTCAGATATGAGTAATCTACTTTGCTGGAATATACTGAGTGAGTGAGTGAGTGAGAGAGAGGAGGAGAGCTCACCCCACCTGCAAGTAATCACCTCCTTTCACAGCAGGGTCTCTCTCTCTTTCTCTCTCTCCCTCCTCTGTAGTGGACATGTTCTATTGGATCGGTAGGGAAGTACAAAGATATGCCGCCTGTCATCAAGCCGCCTGCTACTACCCGAGAACCACGTTTCTTAAGGGGAATGATACCAGCTATATCAGATGATGCCAGAGAATATCCCATATTATATTGTAGCCGTAACTAGGGTGGTGCTTTACCTGTACAATTTTTTGATTGTCCAATAGAAATAAAAAATATAAATATACACATAAATATACACATGCATACTAATAAACATGTGTTTATTAGTAATGAGGGGACAAATCGATACCGTTACATATCGGGAAAGTATTTTTGACGATATATTAATCGTGTCGTTTTGACAAAAGCAGAATATTATTTTTGCACTATTTGTTTGTACCTGCACCAAAACTATAGTATTTTTCCATCATAACTATTTTTTCAGCACTTTTATTTCTATGACTGATTAAAACAATTTTTTTCCCCTGGCTCTCTCCTGTCCCTCTGCAGCAGACATATGGTGAGCAATATGTTTGGAATTGAGTGGCAATACATATAGAATTGGCACCTAAGTATCTTGATGATATTGTATCGTGAGGTCCCTGGTAAGCCCTAGTGTTTATGTTCTCAACTTACTTCAATATGAGTCATTGTATTGGGGTTATGTGTGTATATTTATTTGGCTTAATTTTACTCGTCATAAGGCTCCTTGACTCTTGTATTCAAAACACAGATTTGATTTGACATGTGATGGCAAAAAGCATGTGGATTTGTGTGTGCACTTATTTTCAATCAGCCATTCATTCACATTGCATTAGTTTTCCCAGAACCCATTTTTCAATGTAAAGTGTCACAGTGTTCACGCTTTTCTTCATGTGACATATAATACCTTAATACCTAATACCTCTTTAGTGGTATTAAGTATTTATGCTGTTTTCTTGTTTCTCCCTCTCAGCAGCATACTGACACTGTTACATTTAAAATGAAAGAGGTTTGTGGTTAGTTGGGAAGGCTGAATAATTTGCCGCACTGATCTAGAAATATCCAACGCATGCATAGGTGGACTCAAAGCAATGATATTGTTACAGCTTTACATGAAGCCTTGAATGCAGTTATTTTACCCAGGCTTAAATTCCACCATCCCAGCTATACTCATAGAATTGATACAGATTCTCTGTACATGACCAGATTGTCTGTGTATTGGTTTAATTTCTGTGAAGCTATGCAAACAGAGGCAGACAGCCAGCTTGACAGACAGACAGAGGATGACAGACAAACACACAGACACAAAGACAAAGAGCCAGCAAGCTAGCCAGATGGTTGGATGGATGCATGGATGGATTTATGGTGAGCTCTATTAGAAATGTATACAAAGCCAATCATTGAAAAAGTTCTACCAAGCAGTCGTTTTCCTATAGTTGAAAGAGAGAATTAGTTTGTTAAGTGAAACTTATCGTAGTGTTAGCGGTCCACAGGGAGTGAGAAGACTGGATTACCCTTCTGTTTTTAGCCTATATGTGGAGAGTACCACAGAGACCATGAGGGCCACAGGCATGTATGGGGTTAGAATGCTATGCTTTATGGCTCCAGGCAGCCAGATGAGATGACGCTCACCATGCACTGTGAAAAGCTAAAAGAACTCAAAGTTATTGGTGCTCATTATACATTTGTTTAGATGTTGTGTTCACCAGATAGGCCTGTGCTATTCTAAGCATAGAAGTGGAGACAGACCATCCTTGAGGAAAGTGAGATAGATGACATGGACTATATCTGCAGATATAGACATCAACAGGCATACTATATAATAATATACTGTATATTTTAGTGACATGAAAATATCGATACAGTTAAATATTTTTTTTTTTTACGATGTATCTTACCGTTTTGACTATCGCATTATTATTTTTGCGGTAGTTGGCTGTACCTGCAATAAAACTCCAGTATTTTTCTTTCATAACTTGTTCTCCATCTTCTTTTCAAATAGGGAGCAAATTTTATTGCAGAACTTTTATTTCCATGACTGATCAAAACTTGTTTTCTCATGCTCTCTCTTGTCCCTCTGCAGCAGACATATGGTGAGCAATATGTTTAGAACATTTAATTGCAATAAATCACAGTATTGAATCGCAATGCATATCGTATCGGCATCTACAGTGCCTTGCGAAAGTATTCGGCCCCCTTGAACTTTGCGACCTTTTGTCACATTTCAGGCTTCAAACATAAAGATATAAAACTGTATTTTTTTTGTGAAGAATCAACAACAAGTGGGACACAATCATGAAGTGGAACGACATTTATTGGATATTTCAAACTTTTTTAACAAATCAAAAACTGAAAAATTGGGCGTGCAAAATTATTCAGCCCCTTTACTTTCAGTGCAGCAAACTCTCTCCAGAAGTTCAGTGAGGATCTCTGAATGATCCAATGTTGACCTAAATGACTAATGATGATAAATACAATCCACCTGTGTGTAATCAAGTCTCCGTATAAATGCACCTGCACTGTGATAGTCTCAGAGGTCCATTAAAAGCGCAGAGAGCATCATGAAGAACAAGGAACACACGAGGCAGGTCCGAGATACTGTTGTGAAGAAGTTTAAAGCCGGATTTGGATACAAAAAGATTTCCCAAGCTTTAAACATCCCAAGGAGCACTGTGCAAGCGATAATATTGAAATGGAAGGAGTATCAGACCACTGCAAATCTACCAAGACCTGGCCGTCCCTCTAAACTTTCAGCTCATACAAGGAGAAGACTGATCAGAGATGCAGCCAAGAGGCCCATGATCACCCTGGATGAACTGCAGAGATCTACAGCTGAGGTGGGAGACTCTGTCCATAGGACAACAATCAGTCGTATATTGCACAAATCTGGCCTTTATGGAAGAGTGGCAAGAAGAAAGCCATTTCTTAAAGATATCCATAAAAAGTGTTGTTTAAAGTTTGCCACAAGCCACCTGGGAGACACACCAAACATGTGGAAGAAGGTGCTCTGGTCAGATGAAACCAAAATTGAACTTTTTGGCAACAATGCAAAACGTTATGTTTGGCGTAAAAGCAACACAGCCCATAACCCTGAACACACCATACCCACTGTCAAACATGGTGGTGGCAGCATCATGGTTTGGGCCTGCTTTTCTTCAGCAGGGACAGGGAAGATGGTTAAAATTGATGGGAAGATGGATGGAGCCAAATACAGGACCATTCTGGAAGAAAACCTGATGGAGTCTGCAAAAGACCTGAGACTGGGACGGAGATTTGTCTTCCAACAAGACAATGATCCAAAACATAAAGCAAAATCTACAATGGAATGGTTCAAAAATAAACATATCCAGGTGTTAGAATGGCCAAGTCAAAGTCCAGACCTGAATCCAATCGAGAATCTGTGGAAAGAACTGAAAACTGCTGTTCACAAATGCTCTCTGAGCTCGAGCTGTTTTGCAAGAAGGAATGGGAAAAAAATTCAGTCTCTCGATGTGCAAAACTGATAGAGACATACCCCAAGCGACTTACAGCTGTAATCGCAGCAAAAGGTGGCGCTACAAAGTATTAACTTAAGGGGGCTGAATAATTTTGCACGCCCAATTTTTCAGTTTGTGATTTGTTAAAAAAGTTTGAAATATCCAATAAATGTCGTTCCACTTCATGATTGTGTCCGACTTGTTGTTGATTCTTCACAAAAAAATACAGTTTTATATCTTTATGTTATAAGCCTGAAATGTGGCAAAAGGTCGCAAAGTTCAAGGGGGCCGAATACTTTCGCAAGGCACTGTAAGTATCGTAATAATATCGTATCGTGAGGTCCCTGTTAATTCCCAGCCCTAGTATCTTTCGAAAGAATATTGTAGTAGTATTTTGTCAGCAAACATTTAGGGTGGTGTCTTTTCCTAGACAGTGCTCATATAGCACTTGTAAGTAAGTTATGTTGATGCCTTGCACTTATAGCTTTGCACCTTCATCATGTGGTAAAAACAACAGCACAACAGTGAGCAATGAGGCAACATTTCTGACAGGCAAATCGCTAGACCAAAGTGTGTCTGTGTGTGTGTGTGTCTGCGTCTGTGTCTGTCTGTGTCTCTGTGTGTGCGAGCCAACCTTTCTCCACAACCATATGTGCCTAATTTGCTGAAAATATGCTAAGTAGTGTAATTCTTTAAGGACTATTAGAGCAAGGCTGATAAGACCACCCGCTCTACTGCTTTGGGTGGCTTTACCCTGCAGTGCTGGAGTATGCTGAAACAGTATTCCTTCAACTAGTATTGTTTTATTCCAGTACTCAATGCAAAGACACAGTTCACCTCACAAAGACATAGTTCACAACACACTCTCCAATATCTCATTGTTTGAAATTCATTATTTAGTTTTGTTTAACTGTAAACCAACACAGTCAGTTAGCCATGCAGCACAGCCACACACTGAGGTGTTGTGGCCATTATAGAGAAGTATGATGAGATAAAATATTAATTAGATACAGATGACTGAAAATGCTTGAGGTCGCTGATCCAGATCTGTGCTTTTTTCCCTTTCTTTCAGAGGAAGTATAAATGATTTAGGTTGTGCAAATTGCATTTTATGTGAGCGTGGGTGGGTTCCTCACTAAATGCCTTTAAATGGGTTTTAAAATAGCCAAAGATAGGTTGCGTGGGAGTCTGGGAGAGGTGATCGGGCACATTCTGTTGTTTTCCAACTGATGTGACATTAAATGGTGGAGTTTGTGGTCTCTGTAACCTAATGATGGCACCACAGATGGATTGGGACAGATGATGTCAGTATGGCCAGGTCTCCATGTCCTTTAGCTTTGGTTGTTAATATAACAGGCTGATTCTGAGGTTGTATTTACAACACACAGTGTCATCAGCACCAACACAGCTAATCAAAATATATACCAATTATATTATAAGGTACTCCATTTCAGGGAATTTGGGAATTTTTTATCCACATTGCTGATTTATCATGTCCGTCGACGCCAAGGACAAATTAGTTATCAAAGCTGTTGTCATACTCAATTGTGGACATTGATATGGATTTAGATAGCAGCGATAATATATTGGTTAAAGAGTCAGGCCAGCCTTTAATTTGTATTAAATTAATGAAAATAGGCCATACTAACCAAGTCAATTTTTTGACCAACCAGTTTGCACATATAGTGTCTGTATGGTATTGAGTGTACGCTTGTTACGTTTCTTACCCCCATACCTTTTCAATTTAGTCCTTACTCAGAAATCTAAACCTGAGCCACTTTAAAATCCATTACTCGGCCATGATGTCACTCGCCACTCTTTTCCTCGCCTGGGGCGTTTTTAAATCTCTGGAAAGTTGTATTTTGGTCAAAGAAAACGGGATAATTATAAGTGCTCTGGCTGAAATGACATGCCACTGGCTGCAGTAGCAGCACAGCACTACTCTTCCCCTGGGTCTGCCTGTCACTCACTAAACCTAGGGCCACATGTGCTGGGGGGGGGGGGGGGGGGAGAGTGTGTGTATGTCTCACGGTTGGGGGTCCCCACTAGAAACATCACCAGAATGAGAGGGGTAAGGGGTTAGAGGCTCAGTCAATGAGAGGCACTATGTTTTTTAATCTTAGTGCCATGGTCTATTGAGACATCCTAATCATGAGCAAAATACCTAGATGTCCAGATGAGAAACTGTAAAAGATTTGAGGAAAATTGCGAGAGTCTATTGTAATGATGGCTGAATGGTCATTGCTAATATATCATTAAGCACGGTTCTGGGCGATACTAGAGACAGATAATGTTGGGTCGAATGTAACACTAGGTCTTTACAGTTTCTGCCCAGAAAACTTGCTATGAAAGAGATTATTGGCTGATATCAATATCATGTTTCTTATAGGCCATCACCAACTATATAATTGTGTAAGTGTGTATGCGTGTGTATGTGTGTGCTACGTTTGCTGTGGTGGCTGTCCTCGTGGGTGTTCTGGAATGTGTTGGAGTGTTCTCTGTGTTCTCTGTGTGCCGTGGCTCCATGCTCAGTGTGTGCTGTTATGATAAGTGTGTGTGCTTTGGCATATATGTGTGTGATGATAAATCGGCACTCCGGTTGCCTTTGGTTCCCCACAGGGTATCAAAGTACTACAGACAGTAGGGCAACAGAGTGAGTGGGAGGCCACTATGGTCAGACGAAATGGGTATGATGTCACCAGGCATCTAGGCCATCGTTGTAGCAACACCTACCTTTAATCCAAGCTCCACTGGTGCCTGTACCAATGTGCCTCAGAAAAAGAAAAAGAAAGATGCACACACTCTTTGGGTAATATGTTGTTTTATATAAATAATAACCTAGGAGCTGCTTAAACTGCCTGCACCCCCCACCCACACAAACACACACACTCACTCTTGGGGCGAGATGTTTTTTCTATAAATAATCTACATGTAGTGTAATTGTTGGAGGTAAGTGGCATTAGGGTAGCACAATATGCTGCAATTGCGATTTGACTTGTGATATACACTGAGTGTATAAAACATTAGGAAAACCTGCTCTTTCTATGACATAGACTGACCAGGTGAATCCAGATGAAAGCTATGATCCCTTATTGATGTCACTTGTTAAATCTACTTCAATCAGAGACAGGTTAAAGAAGGATTTTTAAGCCTTGAGACAATTAAGACGTGTGCCATTCATAGGGTGAGGGGCAAGATAAAAGAGGGGCAAGACAAAATATTTAAGTGTCTTTGAACACTGTCGTGACTTGTTTTTAACATTTATTTGAAGAATGATATATCTAATTAACTAACTATGTTTAATTGTTACCCAATTCAATTAATCAAGTAACAATGAACTCATTAGGATCTGTGGCACCACGAGAACAGATCTTAAAGAGTTACCATCTCCCGAATTAAACTCTAAAAGGTCTTTACCTATCACAGTCAATTTATTAATCATAACCTCGTATCATATCACCATTCTGAACAGTTGTAACCTCCTTGCATCTGCAAAAACCCGAGCCTTACTTATGAGTCAGTACTACACAAATTGGTTTAATTATTTATTTACTAGCTAATTAAATGGGAATTCAGGATAAACATACACACTCTGCACTATTTATTGATTGGAGATGTAATACTCTAAAAACAGGTCCCTAGCAGAATGACAACAACGTGGCTTCTTGTTAACCTTCCTGGGAACGGTGCTGGCCCTAGCGGAACACCTGGCCTACAGCCAGTGAAATTGCAGGGCGCCAAATTCAACCAACAGAAATCTCAGAATTAAAATTCCTCATTTTAAAGATAAACTTCTTGTTAATCCAACCACAGTGTCCGATTTCAAAAAGGCTTTACGGCGAAAGCACTCCACGCGATTATGTTAGGACAGCGCCTAGCCACAAAAACCATACAAACATTTTCCAGCCAAGGAGAGGTGTCACAAAAGTCAGAAATAGTGTTAAAATTAATCACTAACCTTTGATGATCTCATCTAGTAGCACTCCTAGGACTCCATGTTACACAATAAATGTTTGTTTTGTTCGATAAAGTTAATCTTTATGTCCAAAAACCCCCGTTTAAATTGGCGCGTTATGTTCAGTAATGCATTGTCTCAAACAAAAATCCGCTGAAATTGCAGAGAGCCAAATCAAATTACAGAAATACTCATCATAAACATTGATGATAGATACAAGGGTTACAATAGGCTTAAAGATTAACTTCTTGTTAATCCAGCCGCTGTGTCAGATTTCAAAAAGGCTTTATGGCAAAAGCACACCATGCGATTATGTTAGGACAGCGCCTAGCCACAAAACCATACGGACATTTTCCAGGCAAGGAGAGGCGTCACAAAGTCAGAAATAGCATTAAAATTAATCACTTACCTTTGATGATCTTCATCTTTGATGATCTTCATCTTGTGGCACTCACAGGACTCCATGTTGCACAATAAATGTTTGTTTTGTTCGATAAAGTTCATATTTATGTCCAAAAACCTCCTTTTTGTTCGCACGATTAGTTAAGTAATCCATATGCACAAAGCGTTGCACAACATCCAGACGAAAAGTCAAAAAAGTTCCATTAAAGTTCGTAGAAACATGTCAAACGATGTCTATAATCAACCTTTAGGATCTTTATATCATAAATATTCAATGTTATTTCAATCGGACAACAGCGTTGACAATAGAAAAGAAAGATAACCAACGGCTCGCTCACGGCCACGCTCGATAAACAACTCATGGCTTTCAGCTGAGCCACTTACTCTGAGTGGTCTTATTCTCTTCCCTTTCACAATAGAAGCCTGAAACATCTTCTAAAGACTGTTGACATCTACTGGAAGCCTTAGGAAGTGCAATCTGACCCCACAGACACTGGAAATTGGATAGGCATTCACTTGAAAACTACAAACCTCAGAATTCCCACTTCCTGGTTGGATTTCTTCTCAGGTTTTCACCTGCCATATGAGTTTTGTTATACTCACAGACATTATTTTAACAGTTTTGGAAACTTTAGAGTGTTTTCTATCCAAATCTATTAATTACAGTGGGGCAAAAATGTACTTAGTCAGCCACCAATTGTGCAAGTTCTCCCACTTAAAAAGATGAGACAGGACTGTAATTTTCATCATAGGTACACTTCAACAATGACAAACAAACTGAGAAAAAAAATCCAGAAAATCACATTGTAGGATTTTTAATGAATTCATTTGCAAATTATGGTGGAAAATAAGTATTTGGTCACCTACAAACAAGCAACATTTCTGGCTCTCACAGACCTGTAACTTCTTCTTTAAGATGCTCTAATTCATTAAAAATCCTACAATGTGATTTTCTGGATTTTTTTCTTATTTTGTCTGTCATAGTTGACGTGTACCTATGATGAAAATTACAGGCCTCTCTCATCTTTTTAAGTGGGAGAACTTGCACAATTGGTGGCTGTCTAAATACTTTTTGCCCCACTGTATATGCATATCCTAGCTTCTGGGCTTGAGTAACAGGCAGTTTACTCTGGGCATGCTTTTCATGCAAACTTCTCAATGCTGCCCCCTATCCCAAACAGGTTTTAAAGAAGAGATGGAGAGAGAAAGAGAGAGGGACAGAGATGCTTAACATTAGTACATTCAGAAACTATTTTCATCTACAGTAACCATATACTTTGCACATGAACTGCCACCGGCTTTGAGTAAGAAATCATGAAAGTATTTATGTGAAATGCCTGGGTTCACCGGGGATTTCTCAGTGAACAGGGCAGCCTTGGAAAGAGGGTTGGGCCTTTTCGCAGCACGCTTGTGAGGCTCTGATTGTCCGAAATTGTTCCAACAAGTCTTCTACTGTTGTCCTTCTTTGTAGTTGGCTGGTATTCGGTGACTTGTCGTGTAGTTTTGAACAGAACTACAGAGTTGATTTTCCATTTGCTCTTGAAGATGCTTCTTTGAAGATAGGCTAGCCAGCCGTATCGATGGTTCCCCAGTGGGGTGATGAATGTAGCGTAATACGGTGGTTTGAGCAGAATAACAGGATGGTCCTAAATTTGCTTTTGAAGATACTTTACTTAGGACAGCTAATCAGCCGTACCAGTGATTGTCCATGAGGTGTGTTTATCTTCTCCACCTCATGTTGAGATTCAAAGTTCCAACCATTATAAACGTGCAGTGCAGCTATAACTTCATATTTTTCTGGTCAAATGTGTTTTTTCTTAACCCATCCTTTATACCTTTTGCCTGAAGGGGTTGGTTCCGGCAGGCTGGCACGCTCCCCGATCTCACTCCGGGGCGGTGACTACTTACTGTGCAAAGTTATTGAAAACAATTATCTCTTATAGCTTCTCACATCACATCCCTCTCTTAAAAAAACACTTTACTAATTTTACATATTACATGCACAACATATAATATGGAAACTGTATATATGTAGTGGGTATACTTTCCAAGTTACAGTATTTCCTTTATAACATTTTAATGACATCACAAAAGAACAAACAAAATTACATTAGTGTTCTATAGATCGCCTCAGACCATTCCCCACGTTCTAAGTTCAAAATATTTCTCCAGTATTAGCTTTTAAAGTGTTAGAGTTTCAGCGGGAAAAAGGTCTGTTGAGACAAAGACATTCCATTGGTGAATTTGGAGAGGGAAAGCCTGGATCTTCTCCGTTGATTTACAACAGGACGTGAGTTGTTTATCCCCACTAGTTCTTGAGTGTGTCAAGTACTGCAATGCTGCAGTGTTTTTCATGCTCAAAAGTTTCCCATGTGTATCAAGAATGGTCCACCACCCAAAGGACCTCCAGCCAGCTTGTGGGAAGCATTGGAGTCAACATGGGCCACCATCCCTGTGGAAAGCTTTAGACATCTTGTAGAGTCCGTACCCCAAGGAATTGAGGCTGTTCTGAGGGTAAAAGGGGGTGAAACTCAATATTAGGAAGGTGATCCTAATGATTTTTACACTCATTATAGATCAAAAAACTTGGGTGAACTGTTGAAATCATTCAAATAGAATGATTCATATTAAGAAGCAAAGAACAAAGCAACATTGTTCTTGTTTGGAACATGCATTTGACCTAACAGAACAGCCTGCAAACATAAAGTGAATCTAACAGCGTGGAGGAGGAACTGAACTGCTTGATTTACGGGGGCAGGGCTTGGTGTATGGGATGAGCAGCCGCAAGAGGAGAGTGGGACGCCCTTACACATCTCAAATTTGCAGTTCGTTGTGTTGCTCTGGATGTCATTAGTTTCAATGGGGTCTGTCCGCAACAGAGTGGCATCTCAGTGCCCCCTTGTGTCCGAGGCTCATTAGGAAATGGATGGCGTATACTTTGAATTTTTTCAAACTCTGCTTGGTCTTCAGTCCGAAAATAGAACAGTAAGTTACCAAACCATAGTATGAGGTACTAGAAATTATTACAATTTTAATAATAATGTTGAATAATAGCAACAGTATCTTCAACTTAGCCTAGCTTTTAGCTAGCTAGTGCTAAGGTTAGCTGCTCTGTGTAAGCTAGCTTGACTTGCTAGAAAGTAAGAGATAGTAAAAGAAACAAGTTTTAGGAAAAAGCAACTAAAATAAAACATGTTTTATTATCACCTGAAACACTATCCTGCTCCTTTCTTGAATTAAACTTTTTTTTTTGCAAATTTGCAATATCACAAAATAAATGCGATCTCTGATGAGAGACAGGCTCTCCTCCATCTTGTGTTACAAATACTACCAGTAGTGTGGAAATACTGAGTGAAAAGGATATCGGTCCAGTTGTGTACATGCCGAGAGAGATGATAAACGGAGTAATCTATAAAAATGGATGTTACACGCAGTGTCGTTTCAAAATATTACATGCGATACAGTATGGATCTCTTGCGATATGAATATTACACATGTGAATATTGCAATTGTTATGTGAATTTGATTAATTGTGTGTGAGCTGTCCAGGAGCTGCTTAGCCTGCCTACCTCCTTCTCCTACACACACGCACGCACACACACACGCATGCACGCACGCACGCACGCACACACACACACACACACACACACACACACACACACACACACACACACACACACACACACACACACACACACACACACACACACACACACACACACACACACAGCCTATGATTAATAAGTAATTACAACCAGCTCAGCTCCCAGTGGCCACGGGGCCGCTCGCTGTCTGTTCCCTGATGGCTCCCAGATGTGTGCTGTAGGACGTAGGAGAGGTGAGGAGAGCCCATAGAGAGTGGGAGACGTGCCTATCTCTCCAGCCCTACTGCTTAACCCTAATGGGCCACATATTATGACACAATAGGCCGTTACAGGCCTGACATTCACAGTGACAGTCAGTCGTGACCGTACAAGCTGTTTATTTCTGGAACTGAGCGGTGGGTGTTCTGTTTTAACCGATGGGTGTTCTGTCCCCCAGTAGCTAGGGGATGCAAGCCATTACCATCATGATTAGAAGAGTCCCTATAATACACAATAATACAGTACATCCACAAAGATATGTGTAATGAATGACAATATACCCATCTCTTTCTCACTCTCTCACCTCTCCCTCTCTCAGGTAGAAGGCTGTGTGTGCTGCTCGTGTCGCTGATGTCAGCCGGGGGTCATGATTCAGACTGGAACAGACCCTGCAGGCCCCACCAAAGTAAGTCCACTAGTCCAGACAACATCTCTACACTAAACCATGGCCATACTGCATTGGATCAGCTGTACCATGAAAATATTGCTTTTCATTTATTAGTTGAGAGTACTTGCCGAACCATATTCGACATATCCTGTGACTGAATCTGAGTCTCTTCCATTCATTTCGATACTGTGAATGGAGGATATACACAAGTGTATCAAATCAGAGAAATAGAGTGTGTAAGCAGTCCCTACACTGTGTGTGTGTGTGTGCATGCATGTACAGTATGTGTGTGAGTGAGTAACTCCATGGCCTCTTCTGGGAATAATTGACCTGGACTGCTTTTCCAATCCTCCTCCTCTCTCTCCATACCAGTGGATTAGAGTGGGCCAACTGTCTTCACCAGTGTTATGTCTGCTTCTGGTAAAGCCATGACAGTGTACTGTGTGACTGCTGGGCGTTAATTTTACTGCTACGTGGTAGCTGGCTGCAGAGACGCTTTTTTATCTCCTTAAATTCCTCTTCTCTCCTCAATAATACAGAGGACTGCCAGATGGGGGTCCCCCAAGGAACTTTTTCACAGGATAGGGTTTCATATCAGCCCAGAGAGTACTGCTCCAAAAGGAAATAGTCCAGAATGATAGCTTTTCATGGCACAGTATTAGACAATGAAGCCTGAGGTTAACATTTCTTTTGTGGTAAAGTCTGCAGGTGTGGGCTCCCTATTACCCTTGCACCTGTGTGTAACGCTATTGTGGCGTTATTGTAGAGGTATTTCAACATCTTTTGCCGTTTTAGGTTAGATCTGTGAATGCATTGCGTTGAGTCAATATTATGCTATCCATAGAGGGTGTTGCAGTGGATGACAAGGAGATGTCTTTAGGTGAAGCAATAGGGCCATTGTGGATTGCGCCAATGTGATTATGAGGGTGGTCCCGAGGGTGGAGTACTTATTCATTGTCATAAAGGTCTAGAGCAGAATTTAATCTGTTTGGTTTGGCTGCAGGCCCGGGACCGTTGAGTCTGCAGATTGCAGTCTACGACGTTGTCTACATGTACTGTACCTCACTGATACACTCTTAACAAGTCTGTCATGCATTTGGTCATAACAAGTAACAACTTAATGACATGAAGACATGAATAAGTATAAGTTAAGTGTGATTTGATGTCCTCCATAGGTCTGTGCCTCATTATGGTGCTGAATGACAGTACACTGAAATAAATGAAGGTTATTAAATGGTTATTCCTTATCTCTTAAGGTTCCTGGAAGAATTCATGCACAATAAAGTATCTTTGAATTAAATGTGGGCTTCTTGACATGGCATCTACGCTTCTTCAGAATTCTAAAAGTTTATTGAAATGTATGGAAACCTGCAGATGTCTCCATTTCAGTGTAACATTTCTATTGCTGCGCCACCCAGGACCCCAGGTATGCAGGTATGCAGTGAAATCAGAAAGTATTCATACCCCTTGACTTATTCCACATTTTGTTGTGTTACAGCAATGCCATGGATTAAATCAATATTATTTTTCTCACCCATTGACCCAAAATACCCCATAATAACAAAGTGAAAACATGTAAAAACTTTTTTTTTGCTAATTTCTTGAAAATAAAATACAGAAATATCTAATTTACTTAAGTCTTCACACCCCTGAGTCAATACTTTGTTAAGAACCTTTGGTAACGATTAGAGCTGTGAGTCTTTCTGGGTAAGTCTCTACGAGCCTTCCACACCTGGATTGTGCAACGTTTGCCCATAATTATTTTCAAAATAATTAAACTCTGTCAAATTTGTTGTTGGAAATTGTTACACAACCATTATCAGGTCTTACCATAGATTTTCAAGTAGATTTAAGTCAAAACTGTAACCCGTTTACTCAGGAACATTCATTGTTTACTCAGGAACATTCATTGTCTTCTTGGTAAGCATCACCAGTGTAGATTTGGCTTTGTATTTTAGGTTATTGTAGGTGATTCATTTATCAGTGTCTGGTGGAAAGCAGATAGACCCAAGTTTTCCTCTAGGATTTTGCCTGTGCTTAGCTCCATTCCGTTTCTTTATTATCCTGAAAAACTCCCCAGTTCCTTAACGATTACAAGCATACTGTACCTATAACATGATGTAGTCACGACTGTTCTTGAAAATATGGAGAGTGGTAAATCAAATCATTAAATCAAATTTATTTATATAGCCCTTCGTACATCAGCTGATATCTCAATGTGCTGTACAGAAATCCAGCCTAAAACCCCAAACAGAAAGCAATGCAGGTGTAGAAGCACGGTGGCTAGTAAAAACTCCCTAGAAAGGCCAAAACCTAGGAAGAAACCTAGAGAGGAACCAGGCTATGTGGGGTGGCCAGTCCTCTTCTGGCTGTGCTGGGTGGAGATTATAACAGAACATGGCCAAGATGTTCAAATGTTCATAAATGACCAGCATGGTCAAATAATAATAATCACAGGCAGAACAGTTGAAACTGGAGCAGCAGCATGGCCAGGTGGACTGGGGACAGCAAGGAGTCATCATGTCAGTTAGTCCTGAGGCATGGTCCTAGGGCTCAGGTCCCCCGAGAGAGAGAAAGAAAGAGAGAATTAGAGAGAGCATACTTAAATTCACACAGGACACCGGATAGGACAGGAGAAGTACTCCAGATATAACAAACTGACCCTAGCCCCCCGACATATAAACTACTGCAGCATAAATACTGAGACAGGAGGGGTCAGGAGATTTAAAGTAGATTTAAGTCAAAACTGTAACTCGTTATGTTTTGGATTGAATTTGCCCCAACATTAACACTTTGTATTAAGGACAAAAAGATAATTGCTTTGACACATGTTTTGCATTGTTGCATACAGGATGCATATTCTTTTCTTTACAGGCTTCCTTCTTTTCAAATCAAATCAAATTGTATTTGTCACATACACATGGTTAGCAGATGTTAATGCGAGTGTTGAGAAATGCTTGTGCTTCTAGTTCCCACCATGCTGTAATATCTAACACGTAATCTAACCTAAGAATTCCACAACAACTACCTTATACACACAAGTGTAAAGGAATGAATAAGAATATGTACATAAAAATATATGGATGAGCGATGGCCAAACGGCATAGGCAAGATGCAGTAGATGGTATAGAGTACAGTATATACATATGAGATGAGTAATGTAGTGTATGTAAACATTATATAAAGTGACATTGTTTAAAGTGGCTAGTGATACATTTATTACATCAATTTTTCCATTATTAAAGTGGCTAGAGTTGAGTCAGTATGTTGTCAGCAGCCACTCAATGATAGTGATGGCTGTTTAACAGTCTAATGGCCTTGAGATAGAAGCTGTTTTTCAGTCTCTCGGTCCCCGCTTTGATGCACCTGTACTGACCTCGCCTTCTGGACGATAGCGGGGTGAACAGGCTGTGGCCCGGGTGGTTGTTGTCCTGGATGATCTTTTTGGCCTTCCTGTGACATCGGGTGGTGTAGGTGTCCAGGAGGGCAGGTAGTTTGCCCCCGGTGATGAGTTGTGCAGACCTCACTTCCCTCTGGAGAGCCTTACAGTTGTGGGCGGAGCAGTTGCCGTTCCAGGCGGTGATACAGCTCGACAGGATGCTCTCGATTGTGCATCTGTAGAAGTTTGTAAGTGTTTTTGGTGACAAGCCGAATTTCTTCAGCCTCCTGAGGTTGAAGAGGCGCTGCTGCGCCTTCTTCACCACGCTGTCTGTGTGGGTGGACCATTTCAGTTTGTCTGTGATGTGTACGCCGAGGAACTTAAAACTTTACACCTTCTCCACTACTGTCCCATCGATGTGGATAGGGGGCTGCTTCCTGAAGTACACGATCATCTCCTTTTTTTTGTTGACATTGAGTGTGAGGTTATTTTCCTGACACCACACTCCGAGGTCCCTCACCTCCTCCCTGTAGGCCGTCTCGTCGTTGTTGGTAATCAAGCCTACCACTGTAGTGTCATCTGCAAACTTGATGTTTGAGTTGGAGGCGTGCATGGCCACGCAGTCATGGGTGAACAGGGAGTACAGGAGAGGCCTGAGAACGCACCTTTGTGGGGCCCCAGTGTTGAGGATCAGCGCGGTGGAGATGTTGTTACCTACCCTCACCACCTGGGGGGCGGCCCGTCGGAAGTCCAGGACCCAGTTGAACAGGGCGGGGTCGAGACCCAGGGTCTCGAGCTTAATGATGAGTTTGGAGGCTACTATGGTATTAAATGCTGAGCTGTAGTCGATGAACAGCATTCTTACATAGGTATTCCTCTTGTCCAGATGGGTTAGGGCAGTGTGCAGTGTGATTGCGAGTGCATCGTCTGTGGACCTATTGGGGTGGTAAGTAAATTGGAGTGGGTCTAGGGTGTCAGGTAGGGTGGAGGTGATATGGTCCTTGACTGGTCTCTCAAAGCACTTCATGTTGACGGGAGTGAGTGCTATGGGGGCGGTAGTCATTTAGCTCAGTTACCTTAGCTTTCTTGGGAACAGGAACAATGGTGTCCCTCTTGAAGCATGTGGGAACAGCAGACCGGGATAAGGATAGATTGAATATGTCCTTAAACACACCAGCCAGCTGGTCTGCACATGCTCTGAGGGTGCGGCTGCGATGCCGTCTGGGCCTACAGCCTTGCGAGGGTTAACACATTTAAATGTTTTTCTCACTTTGGCTGCAGTGAAGGAGACCCCGCAGGTTTTGGTAGCGGGCCGTGTCAATGGCACTGTACTGTCCTCAAAGCGAGCAAAGAATTTGTTTAGTTTGTCTGGGAGCAAGACATCGTGGTTTGCAACGGGGCTGGTTTTTCTTTTGTTTTGTTCTTTTATTTTTTATTTCACCTTTATTTAACCAGGTAGGCTAGTTGAGAACAAGTTCTCATTTGCAACTGCGACCTGGCCAAGATAAAGCATAGCAGTGTGAACAGACAACACAGAGTTACACATGGAGTAAACAATAAACAAGTCAATAACACAGTAGAAAAAAAGAGTCTATATACATTGTGTGCAAAAGGCATGAGGAGGTAGGCAAATAATTACAATTTTGCAGATTAACACTGGAGTGATAAATGATCAGATGGTCATGTACAGGTAGGGATATTGGTGTGCAAAAGAGCAGAAAAGTAAATAAATAAAAACAGTATGGGGATGAGGTAGGTAAAATTTGGGTGGGCTATTTACCGATAGACTATGTACAGCTGCAGCGATCGGTTAGCTGCTCAGATAGCAGATGTTTGAAGTTGGTGAGGGAGATAAAAGTCTCCAACTTCAGCGATTTTTGCAATTCGTTCCAGTCACAGGCAGCAGAGAACTGGAACGAAAGGCGGCCAAATGAGGTGTTGGCTTTAGGGATGATCAGTGAGATACACCTGCTGGAGCGCGTGCTACGTATGGGTGTTGCCATCGTGACCAGTGAACTGAGATAAGGCGGAGCTTTACCTAGCATGGACTTGTAGATGACCTGGAACCAGTGGGTCTGGCGACGAATATTTAGCGAGGGCCAGCCGACTAGAGCATACAGGTCGCAGTGGTGGGTGGTATTAGGTGCTTTAGTGACAAAACGGATGGCACTGTGATAAACTGCATCCAGTTTGCTGAGTAGAGTGTTGGAAGCTATTTTGTAGATGACGTCGCCGAAGTCGAGGATCGGTAGGATAGTCAGTTTTACTAGGGTAAGTTTGGATAGGGTAAGGAGGCTTTGTTGCGGAATAGAAAGCCGACTAGATTTGGTTTTCGATTGGAGATGTTTGATATGAGTCTGGAAGGAGAGTTTACAATCTAGCCAGACACCTAGGTACTTATAGATGTCCACATATTCAAGGTCGAAACCATCCAGGGTGGTGATACTAGTCAGGCGTGCGGGTGCAGGCAGCGAACGGTTGAAAAGCATGCATTTGGTTTTACTAGCGTTTAAGAGCAGTTGGAGGCCACGGAAGGAGTGTTGTATGGCATTGAAGCTCGTTTGGAGGTTAGATAGCACAGTGTCCAAGGACGGGCCAGAAGTATATAGAATGGTGTCATCTGCGTAGAGGTGGATCAGGGAATCGCCCGCTGCAAGAGCAACATCATTGATATATACAGAGAAAAGAGTCGGCCCAAAAATTGAACCCTGTGTCACCCCCATAGAGACTGCCAGAGGACCGGACAGCATGCCCTCCGATTTGACACACTGAACTCTGTCTGCAAAGTAGTTGGTGAACCAGGCAAGGCAGTCATCAGAAAAACCGAGGCTACTGAGTCTGCCGATAAGAATGTGGTGATTGACAGAGTCGAAAGCCTTGGCAAGGTCGATGAAGATGAAGTACTGTCTTTTATCGATGGCCGTTATGATATCGTTTAGTACCTTGAGCGTGGCTGAGATGCACCCGTGACCGGCTCGGAAACCAGATTGCACAGCGGAGAAGGTACGGTGTGATTCGAGATGGTCAGTGACCTGTTTGTTGACTTGGCTTTCGAAGACCTTAGATAGGCAGGGCAGGATGGATATAGGTCTGTAACAGTTTGGGTCCAGGGTGTCTCCCCCTTTGAAGAGGGGGATGACTGCGGCAGCTTTCCAATCCTTGGGGATCTCAGACGATATGAAAGAGAGGTTGAACAGGCTGGTAATAGGGGTTGCGACAATGGCGGCGGATAGTTTCAGAAATAGAGGGTCCAGATTGTCAAGCACAGCTGATTTGTACGGGTCCAGGTTTTGCAGCTCTTTCAGAACATCTGCTATCTGGATTTGGGTAAAGGAGAACCTGGAGAGGCTTGGGCGAGTAGCTGCGGGGGGGCGGAGCTGTTGGCCCGAGGTTGGAGTAGCCAGGCGGAAGGCATGGCCAGCCGTTGAGAAATGCTTGTTGAAGTTTTCAATTATCATGGATTTATCGGTGGTGACCGTGTTACCTAGCCTCAGTGCAGTGGGCAGCTGGGAGGAGGTGCTCTTGTTCTCCATGGACTTCACAGTGTCCCAGAACTTTTTGGAGTTGGAGCTACAGGATGCAAATTTCTGCCTGAAGAAGCTGGCCTTAGCTTTCCCGACTGACTGTGTGTATTGGTTCCCGACTTCCCTGAACAGTTGCATTTCATGGGGACTATTCGATGCTATTGCAGTCCGCCACAGGATGTTTTTGTGCTGGTCGAGGGCAGTCAGGTCTGGAGTGAACCAAGGGCTATATCTGTTCTTAGTTCTGCATTTTTTGAATGGAGCATGCTTATCTAAAATGGCAAGGAAGTTACTTTTAAAGAATGACCAGGCATCCTCAACTGACGGGATGAGGTCAATGTCCTTCCAGGATACCCGGGCCAGGTTGATTAGAAAGGCCTGTGTTTTAGGGAACGTTTGACAGTGATGAGGGGTGGTCGTTTGACTGTGGCTCCGTAGTGGATACAGGCAATGAGGCAGTGATCGCTGAGATCCTGGTTAAAGACGGCGGAGGTGTATTTGGAGGGCCAGTTGGTCAGGATGACGTCTGTGAGGGTGCCCTTGATTACAGATTTAGGGTTGTATCTGGTGGGTTCCTTGATGATTTGTGTGAGATTGAGGGCATCTAGCTTAGATTGTAGGACTGCCGGGGTGTTAAGCATATCCCAGTTTAGGTCACCTAACAGAACAAACTCTGAAGCTTGATGGGGGGCGATCAATTCACAAATGGTGTCCAGGGCACAGCTGGGAGCTGAGGGGGGTCGGTAGCAGGCGGCAACATTAAGAGACTTATTTCTGGAGAGAGTAATTTTTAAGATTAGTAGTTCGAACTGTTTGGGTATGGACCTGGAAAGTATGACATTACTTTGCAGGCTATCTCTGCAGTAGACTGCAACTCCTCCCCCTTTGGCAGTTCTATCTTGACGTAAAATGTGATAGTTGGGTATGGAAATCTCAGAATTTTTGGTGGCCTTCCTGAGCCAGGATTCAGACACGGCAAGGACATCAGGGTTAGCAGAGTGTGCTAAAGCAGTGAGTAAAACAAACTTAGGGAGGAGGCTTCTGATGTTGACATGCATGAAACCAAGGCTTTTTCGATCACAGAAGTCAACAAATGAGGGTGCCTGGGGACATGCAGGGCCTGGGTTTATCACCACATCACCCGCGGAACAGAGGAGGAGTAGTATGAGGGTGGCCGCCTAGAGCGTTGGGGACAAAGAATAAAAGGAGCAGATTTCTGGGCATGGTAGAATATATTCAGGGCATAATGCGCATACAGGGGTATGGTGGGGTGTGGGTACAGCGGAGGTAAGCCCAGGCACTGGGTGATGATGGGTGAGGTCACCGCATGTGTGGGAGGTGGGACAAAGGGGGTATCAGGGGTATGAAGAGTGGAACTAGGGGCTCCATTGTAAACTAAAACAATGATAACTAACCTGAACAACAGTATACAAGGCATATTGACATTTGAGATAGACATACAGCGAGGCATACAGTAATCACAGGTGTTGAATTGGGAGAGCTAGCTAAAACAGTAGGTGAGACAACAACAGCTTATCAGCTAGCACAACAACAACAGGTAAAATGGCGTTGACTAGGCAGGGAGGGTCGGATTAACTACACACAGAGCCTGAGTGCGGCTGGGGCCGACAGATAAAACATAAATAAGCAGAATGGAGTTCCGTGATTAATGGACAGTCCAGCATGCATCAGCTATGTAGCCAAGTGATCAGTGTCCAGGGGGCAGCGGTAGATGGGGCAGGGAAGCTAGACTGGCGAGTATTATCAAGGTTAAAAAAAACTGGCTGGCTGTGCAGAAGGTAAAAGCCGCTAGCAGTGGCTAACAATGACTAAGTAGCTTGTAGCTATTTAGCTGGTTAGCTTCTGGAGGTTCTTGAATGTGTTCTAAAAATTAAAAATAATAGCGATTCCGTATCACATTGGGTGAGGCAGGTTACCGAGAGGTATAATCGAATTAAAAATCGAAAAGAGATTGAAAGTAAATATGGGTCCAGTGAGTGGTTGGGCTGGCTGGGGACGCGGCGATTCAGACAGTTAGCAGGCCTGTGCTAACAGTTAGTATGCCGGGGCTAAACAAACTAGCAGTTAGCAGACAGGGGCTGAACAAGCTAGCAGTTAGCAGGCCTAATTTGCAAGCAAGCAGATAGCAAGTGCTAGAAAGTTAGCCTTTGGGGGGACATCGCGATGGGGTTAAGTCTGTTTATGCCTCTTCATGCGGTGACATCGATAGACCGGTCGTGGGTCCTGATATTGTAGCCCAGGAGTATGCTTCGGTGGTAGCACAGGAGCTCTGGCCGGGCTAGCTTCAAGCTAAGTGGATAGAAATGCGAGCCAGGAGTAATCATCCGGGGTTGCGGTTAGCTAGTTAGCTAGTTGTGAAGATCCAGATGAGAATGCTCTGTTTGCGGTGGGAATCTGGGGATAAAAATAATAAAAATAATAGGTCCGTTATGCTCTGGTTAGAGTCGCGTTGTTCGAACTGGCGAGAGCTTTCCGAGCTAAAGGTTAGCTGATGACCGGTTAGCTGATGACCGCTAGCAATGGTTTGCTACCTGATAGCTGGTAGTTAGCTGGCTAGCTTCAGTTGAGGGGTTCCGGATCCGAAGTAAATATAAATACTTTAGAAAAAAAAAGCAGATCCACGCTACATTGGGTGAGGCGGGTTGCAGGAGAGTATTTAGATGTTGAGGTTTAGCAAAATGTTTTAAAAGATATGCAAATAAAAATATGTAAAAATAAATAATTAAATAAAAATAAAAAACGATATATACAAGGGACACGACAAAACGTCTGACTGCTACGCCATCTTGGACACATCTGTAGTACATGATTGACTGTAGACCCTGCCACATACCTCTCGTGTCTGAGCCCTTGAATTGTGACTCTACTTTGTCTCTATACTGACGCTTAGCTTGTTTGATTGCCTTGCGGAGGGAATAGCTACACTGTTTGTATTCGGTCATGTTTCCGGTCACCTTGCCCTGATTAAAAGCAGTGGTTCGCGCTTTCAGTTTTGCGCGAATGCTGCCATCAATCCACGGTTTCTGGTTGGGGAATGTTTTAATAGACTCTGTTTGTACAACATCACCGATGCACTTGCTAATAAACTCGCTCACCAAATCAGGGTATGCATCAATGTTGTTGTTCGAAGCTA